>NW_006921611.1:19607094-19634839 GCF_000298275.1 Orycteropus afer afer
AGATCATATTTTGGCTCTCTTGGTCTTGTTTTAATTGTTTTTAACTTCAAGTTGAAGTTGCATATGAGCACTTGATAGTCTGTTCCACAATCAGCTTCTGGACTGGATTCGGCTGAAGATATTGAGCTTTTCCACCACCCCTTGCCACAGATGTAGTCAATCTGATTCCTGTGTGTTCCATCTGGTGAAGTCCACGTGTACAGCCACCATTTGTGTTGTTGAATAAAGGTATTTGCAATGAACAAGTTATTGGTCTTGCAAAATCTTACCATGCGAGTTCCAGCATTATTTCTGTCACCAAGGCCAAATTTCCAACTACCGGTGATTCTTCTTTGTTTTCAACTTTTGCATTCCAGTCAACAGTGATAATTAACACATCTTGATTACAAGTTCAGTCAATTTCAGACTGCAGAAGTTTATAAAAATCTTCAATTTCCTCATCTTTGGCTCTGGTGGTTGGGGCATAAATTTGAATAATAGTCGTATTAATGGGTCTTCCTTGTAGGTGTATGGATGTTATCCTATCACTGACAGCATTGTACTTCAGGATCTTGAAAGATCCTTTGTGATGATGAGTGTCACTCCATTCCTCTTTAAGGTCATTCCCCGCATAGTAGATCATATGACTGTCTGATTCAAAATGGCCAAAACCAGTCCATTTCAGCTCACTAATGCCTAGGACATCAGTCTTTTTGTGTTCCATTTCCTTTTTGACAACTTCCAATTTTCCTAGATTCATACTTTGTACATTCCATGTTCCAATTATTAATGGATGTTTGCTGCTGTTTCTCCTCAATTTGAGTGGTGCCACATCAGCAAATGGAGGTCTTGAAAGCTTTACCTTATCCATACGAGTAAGACTGATTTTACTTGATAATGCAGCTCTTTCCCAGTCCTACGTTGAGAGCTTTCTAAGCTAAGTGACTCATCTTCCTCCTGTGTGTTGGAAAATGTTTCTGGACTATTCATAAAGTTGCACAGTAATGTACCAGACAGTGTTTCTCTGCTATTCATAAGGTTTTCCTTGGCCAATTCTTTGAGAAGTGGATTGCCTCCTCCTTCTTCCTAGTCTGTCTCAGTCTGCAAGCAGGGCTGATACCTGTGCAACAGGTGCACCCCACTGAGTTTGAACCACCAGTGGCACAGCCTCAAGACTCACAGCAACACGTCATCACAGCAGGACAAACAAACAGACAAGTTTGTCTCCCTTAGCTGTTGGAAACCCTTCCAACCACCCTTACCTGGATCCCTGTGGCTAACTCCTTGATCTGTTCCAATCCCTTTTGCCTTTTCTGTCCTCTTCTTGCTTCCTGTCTTGTTGCTTGTGGGGGGTGGCCTGGGTTCCCTCTCCTTACCAGCCTCCCTGCAGTTGACTCCTCAATCCATGACTATTCCCTTTGCCTTTTCTGTCCTCTCCCTGCCTTCCCCCCTCAGTCCTTGTGGGGTGCAACCTGGGTTCCCTGTCTTCACCTGGGTTCCTGTGGCTGACTCCTCAATCTGTTCTGGTCCTCTTTGCCTTTTCTGTTCTATCCCTGCTTCCTGCCTCGCTGCCTGTTCTTAGGTCCCTGGAATCCAAATGAGAATGTTATAACTTTAAAATCCAAAATGGTTGACACTTGTAAACATTAAAAATGGCTGCACCCTCAATCACTTTAAATATCCAAAATGGCACCACTTGTAAACATTGAAAATGGTTGCACCCTCAGCTGCCACTTGTAAACATTCAAAATGGCTGTGCCCTGAGTCACTTTAAATATCCAAAATGGCTGCCACGTGTAAACAATCAAAATGGCTGTGCCCTCCAGAAAAACAAGAAGGTCAATGAAAAAAAATAAGAAAACCTGCAATATCTGGGGATAGGGCAATGAGAGAAAATAGGCAGAGAAGGAGAATAATGAAAAAAAATGGGAAAAGATGCAAAAAGAAAAACAAGGAATGGGGTTAACCACGAGAAAAATGAAGAAAAAATATTTTGCAACCAGGAACAGGGAAAAGAAAAAAGCTGAAAACTAGGACCTGGGAGGGGAATAAAAGTAAAAAGGATAAAAGTATTAATAATAGTTGTTGTTGTTGTTGTTATGTGCCGTAGAGTTGAACCCGACTCATAGTGTCCCCTCCTTGGGTTTCCAAAGCAGTATCACTATGGAAGTAGATTGCCCCATCTTCCTTCCGAGGAGTGGCTGGTAGGTTTGAACCACCAGCCCTCTGGTTAGCAGTCAAGTGTCTTAGCCACTATGCTACCAGAGTTTCCTCAGTAATAGTGGTAGTTTTAAAACAGCTGGGTCAAATGGTATTTCTAATTCCAGCTTTTTAAGGAATCACCATACTGCTTTTCATAGTGGTTGTACCATTTTACTGTCCTTCCAGCAGTGTAATATTACTATTATTTTTTTTCTCTTTTTTCTAGTTTTTAGTTTGCTTGCTTTTGTCTGTTTTAAAACTATTAATAATACTAGTATGGTGATTCCTTAAAAAGCTGGAATTAGAAATACCATTTGACCCAGCAATGCCATTACTAGGTGTATATCCTAAAGAAGTGAGAGCCAGGACAAGAACAGATATATGCACACCCATATTCATTGAAGCACTATTTACAATAGCAAAAAGATGGAAACAGCCTAGGTGCCCATTAACAGAAGAATGGATAACCAAATTTTGGTACACACACACAATGTCATGCTATGCAACCCTAAAGAATAATACAGAATCTGCCAAACACCACATAACATGGATGAACTTGGAGGACATTATGCTGAGTGAAATAAGTCAATCAATCACAGAAGGACAAATATTGTATTAGTTCATTATTGTAAAATGTCAAGGAAAGGTTTATATATGGAAGGAAACTGTTGGTTCCCAGGGTTGGGAAGGGACAGGAGGAAACACTGCAAAAATAATGAAAAGAAGAAAAAACACGAAGGAGCACAAATGTACTCTGAACACTTAGGGTCACTATGAGTCAGAATCAATCACACACCAAGTGAAAAACAAAATAACACTCTAGAGAATAGTTCTAAGGTAAGTGGTAAGCAAGAGGTGAGAGCAATTTCAGATTGCACTATGTTGGTGACATAAACTACACTATTTTGGCAATACACTGGGGTAAGGAGAAAGATACAAAATGTGGGAAAGATCACCATGGGTGAATTTATTCAGAGAATTTCATGGTAGAGCTGAGCCTGGGAATGAACCTGAAAGGATGGGCAGATAGGTGTCCTTAGCCTGAATTCCTCCAAAAGCAGACAAGAATTGGATACAAGTAGTTTATTTGGATGATGCTTCCTGGAAGCACAAGGGAAGGAGTAGGGATATGAGACAGAGAAGGAAGGAAGGTTATATTACTACGCAGGTTAGCACTATGCCCAAGTGTACCTCAATCCCCCTCAGAAGCTGTCCCACAAATGTGACAGGAAGCTGCATATTTATCCACATATTCCTGCCCCAGATAGATAAGGCACTGGTTCTAGGTATTGATACCAAGCCCTTCCCATATGTCAGCCAAGCACATTCTCTTGGCTGGAGAAAGTTCTTGGGCAGAAAGACACAGAAAGCTAAGGATATGCAGCAGCAGGTGATATCTTAAGTGTGTCAAGGCTACCACAGCTTCTGGACACAGAGAAGAACCAGGGATCATTCCAAACTCAAGGGACAGCATGACCAAAGGGACAAGAGATGGGTGTGTACTGTTATATGAGACTAATGGTCATTTTCTAGAAATCCAAAATAAGGATGTGTATTCTGAAAAATGTTCAGTGTATGTACTTAGGAGTCATAGGTGATTTTAGTTAATGACCAGGACCCACGGAACCATGGGGCATAGTTCTTCGGATCCATAATAATTTTAGAGGTCCACAAAATTGTTTTAATTTCTTCTAAAATCAGAGAAAAAAGTGAACATAATCCAACCTGGATTAATTTGTCTTTATACCAACACAGTTGTGAAATATAATTTTTAATATTATTTTGTGGCGGAAGGGGCCCATGAAAGCATGTGCCTAGAGCTCTCTAAAGTCATAAAATACCAATCATTGTGACAAACAAACCTCCCACATTTCACTGATTTAGCAAAGAAGAAGTTTGTTTCTCATGCAAATAAAATTTATCAAAGGGGACTCTGCTATCTTATACATACGGCTTCCAAGGTATCCCTGGGCATCAACATCCAGGCTGCAAGTGAAAATAAAGCTGGGAGCATTGCATGTGGGAGCAGTGCACAGATCTCCCATCCACATTGCAATTGGCTAGCCATATATCACATGGCCACACCCACCACAGGGGCTGCTGAGTAATGTAGTTCAGCTCTATGTCAAGGAGAAAAGTAAACCAGTTTAGTTATGAGCTAGTTAAACTTTGATACAGGGGGAGAGAGTATTTGAAATTGGGACTGTCCTAGAAAGTCATCAAATATATGAAGGACAGTGAGGAAACAATAAGATGGGAAAAAAGCTAGCAAAGTGGTGGAGATAAGCATGTGGCTGAGGATGAGAGGTGGTAGAGAGGGAAAGCTCCTCTCATTTGGAGAATGGAATAACTTCTTTATTCAGTGACAGCCTGAGCCTACAGTTGGACATTAGTGATCAAATGAGCACTCAAAGCTGGCCAAATGAGCTCTTCTATGGCCAGGACAGAGAAGTTCAGGGTTCTGAAGCTCACTGCAGAACTGGAATTATCACCCCCACCCTACAGTTGTGCCTGTTTCTGTATGTCAGGGCCCCATACTGTCACTAAATGGGGGAGATGTGGAACCCAGTGCCAGTATGGAGCTAGAGATAGGGCAGGGTGCAGGTCGGGGAGGGATTTTAGCAAGAAAACAGTAGTACAGATTGTTGTTGTTGTTGTTTGCCATCGAGTCGGCCCCGACTCATAGCGACCCCTCCTTGGGTTTCCGAGGCAGTATCACTACAGAAGTAGGAATGCCCAACCTTCCTTCCGAGGATTGGGAGACCAAAAAAAGGTAGACGATCTTCTGGAAGGAAGTGCTGGCTCTTGGCGTGACCTTGGCTGAGCATGTGTTTATTTTCATTGTTACCTGCCTTGGAGTCAGCTTCTGACTCATGGCAACACTGTGCAGAACAGAGTAGAGTGCTGCCTGGTCCTGTGCCATCCCCATGGTCATTTGGGAACCAGATCCTTGTGATCCATAACGTTTTCATCTGTTGATTTGGGGAAAGATTGCCAAGTCTTTCTTCCTAGTCTGTCTTAGAAATCTCTACTGAAACTTGTTTAGCAACACAACACTACTCAAGCCTCCACTGAGTTCTTGGTGACTGTGCTTAACTGTGCATGAGGTGCACTGGCTTGAAATCAAAGCCAGTTCTCCTGTGTGGAAGGTGAGACTTCTACCTCTGAACCACCTGGCTAGGCTTAGAGAGCTGCTAAAGCAAGAGGCCCAGCTACCACCTTTGAGGCTCTCACCCTCTAGCCTCACTTAGCCACCAGCTCAGTGGCTGCTTCTCTTATATACCTGGGACAAAAGGGACACTGTTCATCCAATGTAACATAAACCAATTCGAATAACTATCACTGACAGCATAATGTGTTCTAAGCACTGTTCTGTGCTCACTCTTTTTTATCATTTCATTTAAAACATTACTCATTTATTCGTTTTAATAATCCTTTGGAGTAGAGTTCTCATTTTACAGATGAAGTAAATGAAGCCCAGAAATAGTCAGTGATCAGCTTATGGGTAATTGCCTGCTAAGTGATGAAATCTCTACCTCCACCAAGTTTATCTGATCCCAAATCCAGTGTGCTCTATATGAAATCATAACAGGGTCAGACTAGAGTGAGGCCAGCTAGATTCCCAAGGCACAAAATTTAGGGAGGCACTCACTGTCAGGGACATGCAAATGTAAGATCAGCACTTGGGTATGAGTGCCTCCTTAAATTCTGTGTCCTGTGTATGGCCTTTTGTCCAAGTCCCAACTCCAACAGAGAACCACTCTGGAGGTTTCCTACCTTCTCTTATGAGTCTGTCCCCATGCCTCACAGACCACACCCTCAGCATGGGGCTGACTCTGGCTTGTTGTATTGATGCCATCTCCTTTCAGTGCTCACCTACCTCCTGCCCGTTCTCATTTTGTATCTTTCCTCCGTAGCCATATAAGGATCAACTAGGCTGTACTAGGGTCCCTGGGTAGTGCAAATAATGTAAGCACATGGCTGCTAATTGAAAGGTTCACAGTTTGAATCAACCCACAGGTGCCTTGGAAAAAAGGCCTAGAGATCCACTTCTGAAAAATTAGTCCTTGAAAACCATTTGGAACACAGTTCAACTCTGACATACATAGGGTTGTTATGAGTCAAAACCAACTTGACAGCAACTGGTTTGAATCTCCTAGAACCTTGAATCTAAAAGTATTGATATATATTGTAGAATTTTTAGTCCAACTTTGTGTGTGTATGACAGATGGCATAATAGACTACAGTATTTACACAAGGACATACTGAAAGTTAATAGTGAAGCTGGGACTCTTGCAAGCCTCCTTAGTTTCAATTTAGTATTCTTTGCAGGACACTTAGCTCATCAGATGGGTGGGGAGCCTGCCCCATTTCTGTAGCTTACTGAGGGCATCTACTAGGACTTATGAACCTGCTCGCTCCAAGTCAATTCTTTGATCACTTCTTTATGGGACAAGGAACAAAGTGATCTTCTAGGGTGAGGGATGCTCATAGATGAAGGATTCTTCCCTGGGTTCTGAGAGTCCACCCTGATCAACGCCAGTCCCACCTCTCTAGGTGGAGTTCAGCTGGCCTGGAAAATTGCTGACAGGCCTGGGCTGGACAGGGCAATAAGCCAGGTCTGCCAGCTGCTCCAGGCCCGGGCCGGAGCAGGTGGGACCCATTCATCTGTGGGTAGAAGCCCAGGCTTTGCACAGCTCAGACCTGCCCAACCCATGTTTAGCTTATTGGAGTCTAGAGCTTGTTCTACAGGGACAAAGTGCACCTGGAAGAGGTTACATGTAGGAGTTTCATTTCCTGGTGTGGTGGAAACTTAGAGGGCACAGGGTCCATATCTAGTCACTTTATAGGTGAAGGGCAGTGAGTTGCAGTATTGACTGGGGAGGCAGTCAGCCTGAAGGGATCACAGAACTTGGGTTTCCAAGGCAGTGGAAGTGCATTAGATCTGGATTTGAATCCTAACCAAGGTATTACAATAGCAATATATGGGGCAAAGCAATTAAGTCCTTTGAGGCTCACTTTCCTTATCTGAAAAACAGCTACCTTTCAGGGCTGCTGTGAACAGTGAATAATGTAATATGTGTGGACAGGGCCCTCTCTATGCCTGAGAAAGTATGTGTTAAAAGTTATTGCCTGTGTTTGCTCAGGGTCTGACATCTCTTTAGCTACAGGGCTGGGACTTGATCTTGTGACTGGAGCCCAGGGTTATGTAAGGACATGGCTGACCTCAGAGGAGGCCATGGGAGCTGTAGCTGGGATTCCAGAACTAGTGTGTGTTTGCCCAAGCCTCTTATTACTTTTTCTGAACAACTCTAAATTCCCAGACCTCTAATTTTCTTGAAAAGTAGTTTTTTACAGGTAACTAGATAAAACATTCGACCATTACTTCCCAATACCAACTCTTTTTCCAATTAGTCTTATTTTACTCCCTCTAAACTGATGATTCCCAAACTTGTTGTACATTAGAATCACCTGGGGGCCTTTTAAAATTTCTATAGTCCAATGCCTCACATGGGGTCAATTAAATCACAGTCTCTGAAGATGGGACATAGACATCAGTAATTTTTAAATACATGTTATTTTTTTGAGCAGTTTTAGACTGACAGAAAAATTTCATAGAAAGTACAGAATTCCCATCCTTCTATCTGTCCTCCCAATTTCTCCTAACCAACCAACCACTACTGTCGAGTCAGATCTGACCCATAGTGACCCCTCCTTGGGTTTCCGAGGCAGTATCACTATAGAAGTAGATTGCCCAACCTTCCTTCCAAGGGTGGGTGATGAATTTGAACCACTAGCCTTCTGGTTAGCAGTCAAATGCCTTAGGTACTATGCTACCATTATGTGATATATTTGTTACAATTGATTATTTAATATTGACACATCATCATTAACTAAAATCCATAATTTACATTAGAATTCCCTCCTTGTGTTTTACAACACTGTTGGTTTTGACAGATGCTTATTATTTCATGTGTTTGCCATTACAGTATCATATAAAATAGTTTCATTGTCTTTGAAATACCCTGTGCTTCACCTATTCATTCCTCCCTTCCTCCCCTTGAGTCCCTGGCAACCACTGACCTATATACTCAGACGTCAGCATTTTTTGAAGCTTCCAGATGGAACTGTAATTTCAACTGTTTGTGCCACTTTCTCCTGCTTTTGCAGGTTGATCTCAGCATGACTCTTAGGGTTGACTATGCCATCTCCTCCACCAATCTAACCCTCTTACTCAGGGTAGCAATACTTCTAGGCCCATGAATAGTCATGCCTTTGTAGTTCTTACAGTCCCTACTGCTCCAATCCTTTTATCCAAATCAGTCTTTCATGCATGTACTATCCATTCGTTTAAAATATATGTTATCTTCCACCTCCTGAAATAACTAAACATCGACCAATTCTTTTTTGTACAGTGACTTTGTGTATTCCTTCCATCTCCCTTTCATACTTCCTGCATCATTCAGCATTTTGCCAATCTGCAGTCTTTCAGAATTGCAACTCGAGCCTTGATTTTTTTTTTTTTCCCTGCTTTTTCAGTTTGAGAAATGCCAAGTGTTTTCTTCCCTTTTAGTTTTCTAATTTTAGGTCTTTGCTCATTTTATTATAACAAACTTTGTCTTCTCAAGCTGCTCTTTGAAATATGTTCAGTTCTTTTTTTCTGGTCATTTCTTCTATTTTCTTTAGCTACTTTCCATTCAAGAGTAAGTTTCAGAGTCTTTTCTGACATCCATTTTCATCTTTTCTTCTTTTGCTGTCTTTTTAATGACCTTTTGCTTTCTTCATATATGATGTTCTTGATGTCATTCGACAATTCATCTGGTTTTTGGTCATTGGTATTCAGTGTGTCAAATCTATTGTTCAGATGGTCTCTAAATTCAGGTGGGATATAATCAAAGTTGTATTTTTATTCTCCTGGACATGTTTCAATATTCTTTAACTTATACTTGAACTGGCATATGAGCAGTTGATGGTCTGTTCCACTGTCAGCTCCTGGCCTTGTTTTGGCTAAATATACTGCACTTCTCCATTGCTTGTTTTCGCAGCTGTAGTTGGTCTGATTCCTGTCTATTCCCTCTGGCAAGGTCCACATGTGTAGCTGTCATTTATGTTGAAAAAAGTTATTTGCAATGAATAAGCCATTGGTCTTGCAAAATTCTATCATGTTATCTCCGGCCTCATTTCTGGTCCTATATTCCAATTACCAGTGATTCTTCTTTGTTTAAAACTTTCCATCCAATCACTAGTAATCATAAATATATTTTGATTGAATGTTTGGTCAGTTTCAGACTGCAGAAGTTGGTAAAAATCTTAGATGTCCTCATTTTTGGCTTTGGTAGTTGGTGCATCAATTCAAATAATAGTAGTATTAACTAGTCTTCCTTGTAGGCATATGGATATTATCCTATCTATTTTTCAGGATAGATCTTGAGACATTCTTTGTGACAATGAATGCCATGCCATTCCTCTTCAATTTGTCATTCTTGGCATGGTAGATCATATGATTGTCTCATTCAAAATGGCCAAAGCCAGTCCATTTCAGTTCACTAATACCTGGAATATCCATCTTTATGTGTTCCATTTCATTTTTTGACAATTTCCAATTTTCCTAGATTCATACTTTGTACATTCCACATTCCAATTATTAATGGATATTTGCAGCTGTTTCTTTCCATTTCAAGTCATGTCCCATCAGCAAATTGAAAGTCATTAAAGTCAACTCTATTTTGAGGAGGCAGGTCTCCTCTAGCTGTATTTTGAGTGGCTTCTGACCTGAAGGGCTCATCTTCCAGCACTATATCAGATGCTTCAAGGCTATTCATAAAAATTTCCAGTAATTCATCAGACAGTGTTTCACTGCTATTCATAATGTTTTCACTGGCCAATTCTTTGAGAAATGGATGGCCCTTTCCTTCTTCTGAGTATGTCTTAGTCTGGAAGCTCCACTGAAACCAGTCTGCCATGGGTGACCCTGCTGGTATTTGAAATAACAGTGATATAGCTTCCAGTCTCACAGCAACATCCAAACCCCTACAGTATGACAAATTGACAGATGAGTGGTGGTGCCTCTAGGCTACAGTAAGTATATTTGAGTGGTTCCTTAGAGGTCATCTTCCAACAAAAGCTTCCCTTCCTACCTTGTTCTAGTCAATTGACTGAGGTCCTGGCCAGAGTCCAGGTGTTCCCACAGTTTTCTTGTTTATAATCTGTTTGTTGCCTACCAAGAATGTTCTTAGGCTTTCCTTTCCCTTCTTAATGTAGAGTTCTGGTAGCATAGTGCCTAAGGCATTTGACTGCTAACCAGAAGGCTGATGGTACAAACCCACCAGCCACTCCTCAGAAGGAAGATGGGGCAATCTACTTCCGTAGTGATACTCCCTCAGAAACCCAAGGAGAGGTAGCTATGAGTCGGGTCCGACTTCACAGCACATAACAACAACAACAGGGTTAATTTATGGGAGACTCTTTTGGTTTTCAGGCAAAAATAATTCCAGGCACATGCTCTAATGAGTCAAGGAGCCCTGGTGGTGCAGTAGTTAAAGCACTTGGCTACTAACTTAAAGGTCAGCAATTCAAATCCACTAGCTGCTTCATGGGAAAGATGTGGCAGTCGCCTTCATAAAGATTGCAGCCTTCGAAACCCTATGGGGCAGTTCTACTTTGTACTATAGTGTCACTATGAGTTGGAATCAATTCAACAGCAATGAGTTACATGCCCTAATTAATCAGGGTTCTGGAAATAGTTATGCAAATTAGCCATCAGCCCCAGTACACACCTATATGAGTCCTTTCTATCCCAACTTCACTGCAACCTCCCCAACAACAGTGATTTCCATTCCCCAAATAACAAGGTCAAACTTTTCACCATGTGTCTGTTGGATGAAATTTAACAGATGATGTTTGGGTTGGGAAAAGAGAAAGGAGGAAAAGAGAGGAAATGGGAATGCAGAAGGAACTAAAGGAAGGGACAGGGAATAAGGAAGACAGAAAAGAGAAGGGTAAACATAGGAACAAAAAGACACAGAATGGAACTGATTTCCAGATCTTGCTTTTCCTGGTGATTATGTTTGGGAGGACAAAGAAAGGAGGTGTTCGAGTCAACTCACACTGCCAATTTGAACTCTTCTACTCAGACTTCTTCCCTATCCACTTGCAAAGTTCACCACCATGAGGGCTTTATTCAAAACAAGAACATCACCACATTTTTCTCCACTGGTGGGGGGGACCTATGTAGTGAAGCACAGCAGTCTCTTCAGGCCCTCTCAGCACTTGGGAAGGTTTCCCACTCATTTTTCCTCTAAATGGCTTGCCAGCCACTGCATGACTCAGTCTCATATTATCATGACTGTCATTACCATCATTAGTATTTTCTTTGTTACTTAGCATTTCCTTAGCTCTGCTTATTTTTAAAGGGCTTTTCATGAATTTAATTGGCCATCCACAGTACAGCTGCTGGAGGCCAGTGTCAGAGCTCCCTGTACCAAAACGGAGGCTGAAGCAGAGTTTGAATGACTCGCTTCCAATCACCCAGCCTGCCAGTGAGGTTTCACACTCCCTGAGTTGGATATACATTTCTCAGCCCCTTCTTTGCCCTCCTGAAGAAGGAATCTCTTCTGTTGTTATTACCTACAAGTCTCTACTCACTTGTTACACTGGGAGAATTTATTAAAACCCAAACCAAACCCACTACCACTGAGTCAATTATAACTCATAACTACTTTATAGGGTTTCCAAGGCTATAAATTGTTATATACATAGACTGTCTATCTTTCTTCCACAGATCACCTAGTGGATTCTAACTACTCACCTTTTGGTTAGCAGCCAAATGCTTTAACCACTGTGTCACCAGGTACACTTCCCTGAATTATAAGCCTGTGTGTCTGTGTGCGACAAAGCAAAGCTGAGGTGGAAGCAGCTGTGCCTCTGTAAGACATGTGCAGGTCTGGGCTGGGCTGAGTAGAGAGGAGCCAGCTGAGCTGCTGAGTTCCTCTTGAACAATGCCAAGTCTATAAGGGATTTCTGTAGAATTAGATATATTGCTGGACGTGAATAATTAAGGATTCTGATGTGGTCAGGTAGATTAATGTCCCTCTGAAAGCTCCAGATCAATGTTGGAAGGGAAAAAATAAAAGACATGCATAATTTAAAAAAAAAACCATCAGAAACTTTGCTTGACATGATGACATTACTGATTTTTTTATGATCTTCTCAAATATACTCTATAACCATTATTAATTTAGTATCGTTAATAGCTCATCCTTCAAATGTCAGGCAAAAGCCAGACTGAAAAATAGAAGTGCTTAAGGCTGGAAAAAATCTGGGGAGCAGACATGGAAAACTCTAGGAGCATGAAGACTTTGGCTGCTTCCAGCTTTCCCCAAACTCCCAGCCAAACTCTGTTACTGTGGCTTCTTTCCCTTGAGCCCCTTTGTGGTTCAAAAAAGATGGCCAACTCCAGCCCATTCATTGGATACCTTCTGTGTTGACATTGGGCTGGCCTTATGCATGGTGAGGTAGCTGTGATCCAGTGTGAGAGGATGTTGGGGGTGCTCCAATATGTCTGTCCCCAAAAAATAAATACCTTCTGAGAATTCTTGCTATCTAAGCATTCATGATCAAGTTAAACATTCTGTTAGGTTAAGTAATGCCTTCACATAGCTATATCACTTGAAAACTTCAGATGCTTCTGGAGTGGACAATATATTAATACTATTAGCAGTGGAAGTGCATTGGTGGTTCAGTGGTAGAATTTTCAAGTTTCATGTGAGAGACTTGGGTTTGATTTCTAGCCAGTGCACCTCAAGTTCAGCTACTTGTCTTTTAATGGAGGCTTGCATGTTGCTGAGATGATGAACATCTTTCCAAAGAGCTTCCAGACTAAGATGGACTAGGAAGAAAAGCCTGATTATCTACTTCTCAAAATCAGCCAAAGAAAACCCTATGTATCACAATGTTATGATCCATAATTGACTTCTGCAGGGCCAGGCAGTGTTTCTTCCTGTTGTGCATAGGGTCACCATAAGTTGGGGATGACTCACAGGCAATTACCAACAACCACAATTAGTAATGAGTGTTTATAGAGCACTTACTAATGTGCCAGACACTATTCTAAGCCTTTACATGCATTATCTCATTTTATTTATCATGGCAACTAATAATATTATGTATAAAAACACAGAGGTTCAGATATATTAAGTAACTTGCTTAAAGTCACATAGCTAATAAGGTGTGGAGCTAGGACTTGAACCAGATCTGGAACCAACGCCTACATTCACTATATTTTGACTGGCTTTCTACTAGGTTTCTGATGAGTTAATCAAGTAATGCAGAGTTTCTCTGCATAGAAGAGCAGCTGGCTTTCCCAAAAAGAAAGGAAGATGAAAGTGATTAGGGTATGTGTGTGGGGGGCTCTGAGGGGGTACAGAAGGTGTTATTGGGTGGAGTTACCAAGTACAAACATTTCCTTTCTTAAACAACAGGCAGCCAACACGATTTCTTGTAAGAGACTCTGGAGGAACTCACTATATCATTTCATGGGGTCCCATCCTTCATCCTTTCCAGATAGCTCTGCATGTTGACCCTAGTTTCTCTGGAAGCAGGCTCATGGATAACTGCTGATGACTAAGGTGCACCTGACCCAAGCCATGATCCTTTCTATCACCTCATATGATTATGAAAACTGGACAATGAAAAAGAAAAATTGGAGGAGAATTGACCTATTTAAATTGTTGTGTTGGCCAAGAATATTGAATATATCATGGACTACCAGAAGAATAGTTTCATAGCAACCCTATAGGACAGAATAGAATTACCCTATAGGGTTTCCAAGGCTGTAATCTTTATGGAAACAGACTGTCACATCTTTTTCCTGAGGAACACCTGTTGTTGTTGTTGGGTGCTGTCAAGTCGGCTCTGACTTATAGCGATCATATGTACAACAGAACAAAACACTGCCCGGTCCTATGCCAGCCTCACAATCCTTGTTATACCTGAACCTGTTATTGCAGCCACAGTGTCAGTCCATCTCCTTGAGGGCCTTACTCTTTTTTGTTGAAGCTCCACTTCACCAAGCATGATATCCTTCTCCAGGGACTGGTTCCTTCTGACAACAGGACCAAAGTAGGTGAGACAAAGTCTGGCCATTCTCTCTTCCAAGGAGTATTCCGACTGCACTTCTTCCAGGACAGATCTATTAGTTCTTCTGTCAGTTCATGTATTCTTCGTCAACACCACAATTCAAAAGCATTAACTCTTCATTGGTCTTCCTTATTCATTGTCCAGCTTTCATATGCATAGGAGGTGATTGAAAATACCATGGCTTGGGTTAGGTGCACCTTAGTCTTCAAAGAGACATCTTTGCTCTTCAGCACTTTAAAGAGGTCTTTTGCAACAGATTTTCCAAGTGCAATATGTCATCTGATTTACTGATTACTGCTTCCATTGGTGTTGATTGTGGAACCAGGTAATATGAAATATTTGACAACTTCAATCTTTTCTCCATTTATCACAATGCTGCTTATTGGTCCAGTTGTGAGGATTTTTGTTTGCTTTATGTTGAGATGTAATCCATACCACAAACTGTAGTCTTTAATCTTCATCAATAAGTACTTTAAATCATCTTAACTTTCAGCAAGCAAGGTTGTGTCATTTGCATATCACAGGTTGTTAATGAGCCTTCCTCCAATCCTGATGCCATGCCCTTCTTCATATAGTCTAGCTTCTTGTATTATTTGCTCAGCATACAGATTGAATAAAGATGGTGAAAAACTACAACCCTGACACACTCCCTTCCTGATTTTCAACCATGCACTATCCCCTTCTTCTGTTAGAACAACAGCCTCCTGGTCTATGTACAGGTTCCTTATGAGTATAATTAAGTGTTCTGGAATTTTTCCACAATTTTTTATGATCCACACAACCAAATGTGTTTGCATAGTCAAAAAAACCACAAATAAACATCTTTCTGGTATTCTTTGCTTTGAGCCAAGATTCATCTGACATCAATGATATCCCTCATTCCACATCCTCTTCTGAAACTTTTCTGGAAGTTCTCTGTCAATATACTGCTGCAACTGTTTTTGAAATAACGTCAGCAAGATTTTACTTGTGTGTGACATTAATGATATTGACTGATAATTTCCATATTCTGTGGGATCACCTTTCTTTGGAATGGGTACAAATATGGATCTCTTCCACTCAGTTGGCCAGGTAGCTGTCTTCCAAATTTCTTGGCATAGACAAATGATGGCCTTCAGTGCAGCATCTGTTTGTTGAAACATCTCAGTGGGTATTCCGTCAATTCCTGGAGGCTTGTTCTTCACCAATTCCTTCAGTACACCTTCTACTTCTTCCTTCAATACCATTGGTTCTAGATCATGTCATCTCTTGAAATGGATGTACATAGAGTGGGTTTGAATTGCAGATCTTTTGGTTAGCACCTGAACACTCAACCACTGCAACACCAGTGCTCAGTAATAATTGACTTGATGGCATGTTTTGTTTTGTTTTGTTTTTTTCCCTGAAGGATGAACAAACACATCTTGGAGGAAGTACAGGCAGAATGCTCCTTCGATGTATTAGACTCTGGCTCACTTATTGTGGCCACATCATCAGGAAGGACCCATCACATGGTTAGTAAAGTAGAGGCTTAATGAAAATGAAGGAACCCCTCAATGTGACAGAGTGACACACCAGCTATAAAAATGGACTTAAGAATACCAATGATTATGAAGATGGCACAGGACCAGACAATATTTTGTTCTGTTATACATAGCATAACCATGAGTCAGAGCCTACTCAACAGCAACTACCAACAAAAACAGAAGTTGTAAGCTTAGATTCTCCTAAGACTAAGGGAGACCAAAAGGTCCCAAGAGTCCAAACATTTCAACCTAGAGTGGACTTGCCCTGAGAGAGCCAACCTGAGATATGGTGGGGCAGAATTGTTAAGGAACAACATGGAAAGCAGAGTTAGGTTGGAATCAGAAGCCCTTGGGTAGAGTGCATAATCATGGACAAACTGACTCTCTGAACCTTAGTTTTTGTATCAGAAAATGAAAGTATGACCCTCATCAAAGTCTTTGCTAAGTCTGTGTTCCAGTGGCATCATGGAGCTGGTCTCAGAATGTCAAAATAAACCCCAACTTTAAGCCTGGTGCCCAAGATGAAGAGATGTCTGAGGGAAAACAAGGTAGGAGACAATGCTCCCTGGATCAGGTCCTCAGCATCATTTTGCCAGGCAACAGTTCCTCACAGGATTGGGTCCTCCTAGGGGCAAATTCAAAGAGATAGTTCTTAAGAGAAAGGATGGGTAATCCTACATCAAGCCAAAACACTGATTTAATTTAACTGCTTAGTCCAATTGCTCAGGAAAAAAAAAAAAAGTTCTGAGTTGTTTGACTGATCTAATGAGTCTTCAATATAAATGAGCAAGCTGGGTTGCCCATGTAGACACAGGCTGAGCCAGCAGACAATTGTTTGCTCAGCTGCCTGCAAAGGTGGCTGGATGCCTCCACAAATCACAGCGTGCATCTATACACACACACATAGACACACACACACAGTCTCTTACTATTAAATTAACCAAGCTGTGAGAAATCTGCATTTTAATATTAAATCAGTAATTAATAGCCAAAGCTCTTAGTTTGCTTTCCTTCTATTGGCTCTGCCATAGATATGGAATGGTCAGGGGTGTCCTGTTTTCCAACCAGCAAGCTGTCTCCCACCCACCCACCTCCTGAGTATGAATATATTCCTATCTCATTTGCATCTGGTTATTAGTGCATTGAAGCTACAGTCACGTACACCTTCTTTATATTCACTGGAAAATTAAATTACAAAAGTTTTTCTACGTTGCAATTTATGTTCTGGTTAGAGCCAATTGTTTCTGTATTCTGGCAAATATCAAAGCCTCCAGAACTTAATGAATTCATGAGCATTGATTCCTAGGGGGAATAGCATGCATAGTATATTGGAAAATAGAGAAGCTCAGCCTAATGTCAAAATGTTTTACTTTTTCCCACCCAAGCCTTACACACACTTGGGAAATTCTTGTGGATGTCAAGGAGTTGATGTCTGCAGGCACCTATCAATACTGCCTAGTGAAGTGGAGAATTTGAAGGGTTTCTGCAGAGAGTTATGCCTTTTGAATGTAATAAGTGATGGAAGCTATAGGATCTAGATACTTTTAAATAATCTATTATTTTAGGGCAATTCAGTCCTCAGTGTCATCCCTACTCTGGCCATCTCCTAGTTCTTTAAAGCTGGAGCCACTTCCCCCATTAGCAAGAGAAGTCACAGACTTGCAGCCTACTGAATAGTTTTATTTTATTTCATGGTATTACAAAGAAAGAAACAATATTTAAATATTCCAAAGATCTCACAAAACAAATTCTAGATTTTGACATTTTGACTTCCTTCAAAAAATCTGAAAGTTTGATTGCATTGAGTTGGCATTCAATCTGATAAAAACTTAGGGGTGTTGAGGATCTGCAATAAGCTCCCTTTAAATAGGTGAGAGGATGCACTACAATTTTCCACATTCCATGCTGCTCTTCATTAGACCTGAGAGAGGCGCAACATGATTTGCCACTTTTTCCCATGACATGGATGCTTTCTATCAAACAAGAGCAAACAAAAAGAGACCTGAAACACTTTTTTTACAAAAGGAACAAGAAGACATAAAAACTTTTTTTTTGCTTATTTTCCAAAGAGATTTTTTTCTTATGCCTGACCTGCCTTACCTTACATATTTTGTTACTTGCCTTTTCCCTTAAAATAATTGAATTTGAGACCCCTTAACCACATCTTAGAGGGTTCCTGGGTAGTGAAAAGGTTAAGAGCTTAACTACTAACCAAAACATTGGTGGTTCAAATTCACACAGAGGCAACTCAGCAGAAAGACCTGGTGACCTTCTTCTGAACAGTCACAGCTTTGAAAGTTCTATGGACTAGTTCTATTCTGTACACATGCAGTCAACATGAGTTGGCATTGACTTGATGGTTTTTATTTTGTTTTGTTTTGTTTTTGAGTCATACCTTAAACTTTAAGGATTTTAGGAAAACTCTGGCCTTAGGCAGGCCCATTGCTACCTGACTTGGGCCCCCATCTGGTAATGCTCAGGTTCAAACACTGTCTTAGTTATCTGGTGCTACCATAACAGAAATATCACAAATGTATGGCTTTAACAAAAAGAAATTTATTTCTCACACTTTAGGAGGCTAGAAGTCTGAATTTAGGGTCCTGGCTCTAGGGGAAACCTTTGTCTCTCTGTCAGCTCTGGAGGAAAGTCTTTTTCTCTTCTGGGTTTCTGCTCCTGAGCAATACTCATATGCCTTGGCATCTTTCTTCTCCCATCTCTGTTCTGCTCACTTGTTTAATCTCTTTTATATCTCAAAAGAGATTGAGTTGAGATATACCTGTCTCATTAACATAAAAAAGACAACTCCTTCCCAAATGGGGTTATAAGCACAGGTCAGGATTTACAATGCATATTTTGGGGTGGACATAATTCAATCCATAACTCAACCCTTACAGACCCAGTTTCTGGGCCTTCTCTCCCCTGATGTTCTAGATGCTCCAGCACAACCCAACTTCCTGAAACCCTGAAGCAACAATGGCAACATCAATGTTGGGACTCCACTGTGTGTAGAAAGACTGTCCAGAGTATAATGACTTGTTGGCCTCACTCCTAAATTCCTTTGTGACACCTGTTTAATTAATGCCCATCACCTCTTCTTGGAGACTTTTGCATCCTGCCACCTCATTTGTTCCTGATCTTGCATGGTATATAAATCTCTTAGGTTGTCTCACTCTTTCCACACTCAACTTCTGCCTAGCATTAGCAAGAAAAAATAATTTGGGACTGAAACTCAGTGAGAAACAGAAGGATAATCTAAGCTTGAAGGAAGCTTCCAGGTCATCCCATAGACACAAAATACTTGGTGTGGGGCCTTTCACAAATAAGCTTCAGAGCTTATGCCTCCTTGCTCTCTCTATGGTACTCTCTCCATTCCTGGATCCCTTATCGTCACACAATGTTTGTGCATAAGGATTGACAACAATGCCATCAGCTGCCCTTGAGCTTCAGTTGCAGGGCCCACATCATAAGGAAGGCTCTTTTGCTACCAAATTCCTTCTTCTGGGTGATGTCCATGGGGATAAACATTTCGACAGGCTTGAGTCATTATGAGGAGCTCATGTGCTGACCCACATCATGCCAGCTTTTCTCATGTCTTTCAGAGTTGGTAGCTACTCTGAAGGATGCCTGTCTAGACCTGAAATTATAGCATCAGAACTGCATCTGCAAAGTTGGGATTCTCAGCCTGCATTTGGAAGAGAAATGGTTTCCTGGATAGGTAGCCTCCAGTTCCTAGGGCTCACTCAGAAAGGAGCCTTCTGGTGGAGTCACTTCCTTGCTGTGCTCATATTCTGTTTCCACAACCACCATGATTCCTCAAGAGAAGGCTGTGTGCAAGGCAGAGTCATCACAGAATATTTTGAGAAAGAAAACCGTCAAGGCTTAATTTCTCACTCATCAAAGCCTAATGCATTGTGGGAAAGAATCTGTATCTTGAATGGGTTTCTGTGCCTTTTCTCATTTAGCATCTTCTTGTCATGAGCAGCAATTCCAGAGACAGACACTCTGGAGATTTCAGCACTTCTGCATGTGTCTCCTGCACAGCAAGAGTGGGCATCTGTCTGGAGGTCCCTGTGAGGGTAAGTTACAGGGCAATTTATGAAGTAGCTGGAATTGGTATTGGCAACAACATCCTGGCTTCCCCAACTCTGGCCAAAGTTGCCTAGTTGCTTCTACCTGGAAACTCAAATCCAGCCCCATACCAAGACCTGTTTGGTCCTGGACTTGTCTCTATAGGAATAGCTGTCTCATGATGTCAAGCTCCATTCTTACTGTTGGAACTTGAATAAAGAAGACTGGGTGACTATACCTCTCACCTGAGGCTCTATCCTCTTTTTCCCTCTTTGTTGTCCCCTGCCTCAGGATTTCTAACACCTGACCTTGTCTGTGGTACCTCCTATATCACCTTCCTTTCTTGATTTCTCTAATATATTTCTTCTCACTTACCTACTATGGACATTTGAAAATTTTCTATCCAATTAGAAGGAAATTGAGATCTGGATGAGCTTCCTGGAAAAAAGATTGTAATACATTACATACACACATAAACAGAATGTTACTTAGAAGTGAGGATGGTGAGGCTTTGACTCATTTACTTTGGACATGGTATCAGTAAAGGCCAATCATTAGAAAAAGGCATCATGTTTGGTAAACTAGAAGTCCAAATAAGGGAAACCTTTCATAGATGGATTGCCATAATAGTTATAACAATGAACTAAAATATATCAATAATTATGGCCTGGGTAATGTTTCTTTATGTTGTATACAAGGTCACCATAAACCAGAGCCAACTCCATGGCAACTAATGACATATATACACACACACACACACACACACACATACATATACATACACACACACACACATATGTTAGCTGACTTAGCTGATGCATCATACCATTTACCCCTTACTCTTATTCTTTATTCCTTACTGGAATGATTAAATGATGGCTAAGAATGCAGCATTCATGTTGTGGCATTTGAAGAAATATATAAGGATGGCAAGGCAGAATGATAGAAGGCACCAGGCTCTTACATGGCATCGTGGAACTACTAAACCAGCCCTGGACTGCTATTCTGGATTTCTCATTAGGTAGAAGAATGACTTCTAATTTGTTAAGTTTTTTTTTTTTTTACATGCAAATGAACTCAATCCTATGTATATATGACCTATCCGTTTGCTCCCTGACATCTTCAGAAACACTACCTTGGGTATCTTACCTACATTTCCTTCCCAAACCATCTTGTGCTTTCTTATTAAGTGGCTGAACATTTAGACCACTTACATCTGAATTATGGCATGTGTTAAAAATGAGGTGAGATTCAGGAATCTATATTTTATTAAGCTCCTTTAGCTAATGTAATGTGTGTTTCAGTTTAAAAACCACTGGTTTAGATCCTTAAGGTCTTAAAGAATAAAAGTGAAATGAAGATGAAATAAACATCCCACTGACAGGTTGAAGAGGAAGAAGTATTTGGGAATATGGGTAAGTCTGAGATCATGTCTTATTTACCCAGTGCTTGTTGTTGTTAGGTGCCATCAAGTCAGCTTCAACTCATAGCAACCCTAGGTACAACAAACACTGCTGGGTCATGCACCATCTTCACAGTTCTTGCTATTCTTGAACTCATAATTGCAGCCACTGTGTCAATCCATCTTGTTGAGGTTTTTCCCCTTTTATTGCTGACCAAGTATTATATCCTTCTCCAGCGTATGGTCCCTTCTGCCAACATGACCAAAGCAGGTGAGATGAAGTCTGGTAATTCTTGCTTGCAAGGAGCATTCCAGTTGCACTTCTTCCAGGACAGATTTGTTCATTCTTTGGGAAGCCAATAGTACTTTCAATATTCTTTGACAAGATCACAATTCAAAAGCATCAACTCTTCTTCGATTTTCCCTATTCATTGTTCAGCTTTCAGATGCGTTATGAGGCAATTGAAAATACCATGACTTAGGTTACATGCACCTTAGTCTTCAAAGTGACATCTTTGCTCTTCAACACTTCAAAGAGGTCATTTACAGCAGATTTCCTCAGTGCAATACAAAGTCTGATTTCTTGACTTCTACTTCCATAGGTGTTGATTTTGGATCCCAGTAAAATGAAATCTGACAAATTCAATTTTTTTCTCCATTTATTGTGATGCTGTTTATTGGTCCAGTTGTGAGGATTTTTGTTTTCTTTATGTTGAGGTGTAATCCATTCTGCAGAGTATAGTCTTTAATCTTCATCAGTAAGTGCTCCAAGTCATCTTCACTTTCAGCAAACAAAGTTGTATCATCTGTATAACATAGTTGTTAATGAATGTTCCTCTAATCCTGATGCCATGTTATTCTTTATATAATCCATCTTCTTGGATTATTTGCTCAGCATACAGATTGCATAAGTATGGTGAAATGATACAACCCTGATGCACACCCTTTCTGATGCAGTGTCACCTTGTTCTGTTCAAACGACAGTCTCCTGGTCTATGTACAGGTTCCTCATGAGTGCAATTAAGTGGTCTGGAATTCCCATTCTTCACAATGTTATCCATAATTTGTTATGCTCCATGCAATAGAATGCTTTTGCACAGTCAATAAAACACTAGTAAACATCTTTCTGGTATTCTTTCCTTTCAGCCAAGATCCATCCAGCTGACATCAGGCATAATATCCCTCATTTCATGTCCTTTTCTGAATCTAGCTTTCATTTCTGGAATTTCCTGTCAATATACTGCTGCAACTGTGTTGAATTATCTTAAGCAAAACTGTACTTGCATGTGATATTGATGATATTGAGCAATAATTTCCACATTCTGTGGGATCACCTTTCTTTGAAATAAGCACAAATATGAATTTCTTCCAGTCAGTTGGCCATGTAGCTCTCTTCAAAATTACTCAGTATAGATGAGTAAGTACCTCCAGCACTGCATCTGTTTGTGGAAATATCTCAATGGATATTCTGTCAATTCCTGGATCCTTGTTTTTTTCCAATTCCTTCAGTGCATCTTAGATTTTCTCTTTCAATACCATTGGTTCTTGATCATATGCTACCTCCTGAAATAGTTGAACATTGACCAATTCTTTTTATACAGTACCTGTGTATTCCTTCCATTTTCTTTTCATGCATCCTGCATCATTCAATATTTTGCCTATAAAGTCTTTCAATATTGCAACTCAAGGCTTGAAATTTTTCCTCAGTTCTTTTATCTTGAGAAATGCTGAGCTTGTTCTTCCATTTTGGTTTTCTAACTCCAGGTCTCTGCATATTTCATTATATTAATTTACTTTGTCTTCTTGAACTGCTCTTTGAAATATTCTGTTCCGTTCTTTTATCTTGTCGTTTCTTCCATTTGCTTTAGCTACTCTATGTTCAAGGGAAAGTTTCAGTGTCACTGTGACATAAATACCACCATTGGTGGCTTTAAGGAACAGAAATTTAATTTTTCATAGTTCTGGAGGCTAACTGTCCAAATAAGGGTCTTGTCCATGTAGATTACTTCTTTATTGGTAGTACCAGGTGTTCCTTTGTTCCTTGGTGTTTCTTGGATTGTAGACAATCTCTACATTGTGTATATCTTATCCCATGTGTGTGTTTGAGCTCTTTTTAAAGCTCAGAAATGATTAAATTTACACCCAAACTAAATGAATACATTACATTAGATTGCAATAGGAAAGGTGATTATGTTACATTATAGAATGTGATTATATTAAATTAGGTTACATTATGGAAGGTAATCTATTTTTCCCATGGTAAACTAGTTTATTCATATGAAACTACCCCATGATAGCAATTAGGCTAGTGTTTGACCAAACCATTGGGTACCATAGCCTAGTTAAGCTAATCCATAAAACTAACTGTCATAGACAGGAGACTGATACATTCCAGAGAAATAACATGAGCTAAGATCCCAAGGTAGAAAATAAATAGGTTTATTGAGGATCATGATTATAATCATCTTCATCCTCATCATCATCTCAACAAACATCTGTATAATACTTTAGAGCTTACAAGAAAAGTTTGTTATTTTATCTCATTTAATCTTTACAGCAACCCAGTGAGGAAGTTAATATTTTATTATTGCCATTCCAAAGGAAGAAATTTAGTCCATATACCAGGAAGAATGTACACAAGTTGTTGAGGTCTCCATGGTTCTCTTGAACAACCAAGAAAACAAGATACCTCATGCCATGGAGGTGGGAAGTTGTATCTCCCTGAAGTACCATAGCTCTCTACCTGCATTGTATATGGCCTGAGAAGGGCATAGGAAGAAGAGTGAAAGAGTCATAAAAATGGATCCTTGAGAGAGTCTTTGGCTAGAGAGAATATCAGGAACATAGAGAGGAGGAGGGATCCCTTCCATTTATACATTCAGGACCCACTTTCAAGAAACTGGCCTTTGGATATTGTAGTAAAGAAGAGACAGTGAGCTGGCAGTGCTAATGATGAGAGAAGGCAGAGGACTCAAGGTCTTGTCATTCAATTCTCTTAAAGAAATATTCTCTCCTTACCAACCTCATACCAGCCCATTTAGAATTTGTTGGGTAAGATAAGCCCTTAATCTTGGACAAATATTCTGCCCTTTACACCCATGTACAGCAGGGAGAAGGCAACTGGAGAATGATGTCTGGGGATACAGTAGCCTGGTGATTGTGCTGAGTCTACGCATTTAGGCAAGTGGATCCTGCCTAGTACTGCCTGGAGAAATAAGCTTATCATTCTTTCTATCTATGTGTCCATTTGTATCTCTATCCTTGACTATTTGAGGAAGCCTACAAATTTACCCAATATTAAAGAATGAAATAGTCAAGTGAGTTACTAGCATAAGGAGACTATGAGAGGAAAATATGTAAATAAAAGTAAGAGGAAACATAAACTTACAATCATCAGATTTAGATCATAACGTCTCGTAGCATTGTTGTAAACCCAAACCAAACTCACTCTCATCAATTCGGATCTGACTCATAGTGACCCTTTAGGACAGAGCAGAACTGCCCCATAGGGTTTCTGAGCTTGTAAACCTTTTGAAAACAGACTCCCTCATCTTTCTCCCATGGAGCAGCTGGTAGATTCGAAACATTGACCTTTGGTTAGCAGTCAAATGCTTTAACTACTGCACCAAGGTGACTTTGGGCTTCCCAACAGCTAAAGCAAAGACAGAATAAAATACATGGTTACAAGTAACAAATTGCCTATAATAAGGGAAAAAAATTAAAAACATGTCAGTTGTAAGGCGAGAAGCAGAACAGATTTTCCTGGTGAGAAAGCTCCCACAGAATTTCTCCCATGGGTCTTCATGGAGAAGACACTGTGCTGTAGAGGGAAACATTCTCAGCAATATCCCCACAATGGCATTTGTGGGACTATTAATCTGAGACTTTCAATGGTATATTGCAAAAACACTATGCAATAAAGGCAAAGAGGTCTGGGTCTAAAGGATTTTGAAGGTTTTCTGAGCAAAGAGCAATATTTAAATGTCCTAGAGGAGAGATTCTTAAATTTGGTGAGAAAAGGGCACAAGCCCTTTGAGAAACTATTGAAAAATTTTCTCTCTCTAGAGATAAATACATATACTCATGAACCATAAAGCTTTATATAAAATTTCAGTGGGTGCTAGAGACAGCTTATACTCCAGTATACAATCCATGGACCACGAGCTAAGAATCATTGAAAAATAAGGACTGCTTATTTCTCCACCTAGGAGAAAGATACCAAAGGCTACATCTAAAATGTTGATAGATTAAGAAACTCTGCTTTTTTACATCTTGCCAGTATTTAATATACTAATCACATTGTTTTCTTTGGGAATTTCATTGTCCAAATGGGATTTTCCTCTGGAAAAACAACAAAAATAATTTATAAAATAAGTCTAGAACTTCTATTTCTTAGAAGATATAGTTGATGGATATTTCTCTATCCTGCCAATTAAGTACAACTGAAAATCCTACCTATTGTATATAAAACAAACTTAAAAAGACTGTGAAAGATAGAGAGAAGTAAGCAGATTCTTACCAGGGACTTTAGAACTTGAAGAACAAGAGTGATGAGATCTCTGGATTTTCTTTTCATTTCATATGTCCCTAGCTTAAAGCTGAAGAAACAGGCAACCTGGAAATATCAACCAGGATGAATAAAAGAAGCTCCAACAAAAGCCTATTGTCTCTAGCCATAACACTTGGAAAGAAAGAAAACATTTAGACAATAGGCACTCTACTCTAGCCAAACACCACAGAAAAAAAATGGTGATCCCTACAGCCCACTAGAGTAAAGGCGAAGTAGAGAGCCTAGACCTTGCTAGATTGCAACGAAGTTCCCCAATTGCTCTGTTGAGGTGGTGTCAAAGAAGTCCAAGTAGGGAGCTAGTATTTTCACCTCCACCAGGCAGTCATGACTGACTTTTCTGTCACCATAATGTATCAGCATCATATGGACTTGCATTTCTATCTCTACCTGGTAGTAGCAAGGTACTCTTCCTACCCACTGGAGTATGTCAGAAGAGAACTATTGGAGAGTCAGGGCTTTCACCACTTCCTCTCCCAGCACAGTATCAGTGGAGGCCATGTGGGCAGCATCAATGAGGCACTCCAATTTCTCTTAACCAGAGAGGTATCAGTGGAGGCCTATAGGGGAATCAGCACTAAAACCCTCACCTAACTGTAAGGAGAAGCGTACTCCCCACCTTGGTATTCAACAGATGCTGAGTCAGGAACCTGTACTTCTACCTCCACCTAGCACTAATAAAGCACCTCTCTCTTTCCCTGGCTGAGTAGTATTAGAGGAAATCAGCTAAAACAGAAGATTTAAATAAGATCCAGAGTGTCATAAAATAATACCCCAAAATCTGAGTTTCAACAGAAAATCACTCATAATTCCAGAACCAGAATAATTTTAAATTAAATGAGAAAAGATAATCAATAGATGCCAACATCAAGATTACAGAGATGTTAGAATTAGCTGATAAAGTTTTAAAGACGCCATCATAAAATTCCTTTAGTGAGTGTGGTAGTTAAGGTTGTGTGTCAACTTGGCTTAGGCCAGTTTTGAGTGGCTGGGCAAGTGGATCTTGTTATTCCTCATAGTGAGATAGGTAATTAACTCCATGGTGGAATCAACTGGAGCAGCTGAATAGCTGCTTTAGGGATGTGGTCTTCTTCTGATATGTAAGAAGCAACTTTGAAGAAGGTCTCCAGCTTTTTGGCATGCTTGAGCCCTGCATGTAGCCAAGTCATTGTTCAGCAGCCTGTCATGCCCTGCTGATCTTGGGACATTTTCTGGACTTGAATTACTAGCCTGCCATGTTGTTTGTCAATATCGGGACTGTGCCTGTTACTTGTCAACCATGGGTTTGTCAGCCTCAGCAGCCAGCAGCTGTCTGAGTGAAAGAAAGCCTCCCAGCTTCAGTGGGCCAGGAGCTGGAAGCAGAGCTGAAGGCCAAGGTTGAGGGGCTTTTACCCAGCCCCTACAGCCTGGCACTTTGAACTTGGACTTTAAGCCTCCAAAATTGTAAGAGAATCAATCTCTGTTCAAGCCATCCCATTTGTGGTATATTCCTGTCAGAGTGGCATTATATAACCAAAATAGTGAGTAATTATAAGCACACATGAAACAAATGAAACAAAAAAAGAAAGAAAGTTTAAGCAAAGAAAAAGAAATATAAGAAAAAACAAATGGGAATTTTAGAACTAAAAACTGAATAAAAGTTTTAGAACTAAAAACCAAATAAAAAATTCAGTATAAATGAGCTTAACAACAGAATGGGGGGGGGAATCAGTAAACTGAAAGATAGGAATTACCTAATCTGAACAACAGAGAGAAAGAAATCTATCTATCTATCTATCTATCTATCTATATGTATGTATGTATGTATGTTGTTGTTTTGTGCTGTCGAGTAGGACCCAACTCATAGCAACCCCTCTTTGGATTTCTGAGGTGGTATCACTATGG
>NW_006921611.1:19635059-19642075 GCF_000298275.1 Orycteropus afer afer
TCCGAGAAAGAAAGGAGAAAGAGGGTAGTGTTGATAAAGTACTAGGGAAACAAGTGGCTGAAAATTTCCCAAAGACATAAATCTGTGGACTCAATAGGCTGTGCAAACCCCAAACAGGAGAAATCCACAACAAGATACATCATAGTCAAACTCTGAAAGTGAAAGACAAAGAGAAAATCTTGAAAACAGTCAGAGAGAAATGACAGCTCATCCATAGGGGAAAAACAATTTGAATGACATCATATTTCTTGATAGAAGGAAGCAGAAAGGAAATGACACTACATTTTTCAAGTACTGAAAGATAACTGTCAGTAAAATCCTATATCCAGCAAAAGTACTGTTCAAGAATAAAGGGAAGTCAAGAAATTCTCAGAGGAAGAAAAAAAAACTAAAAACATTAATCACTAGCAGACTTACTTTAAAGAATGACTAGGAAGTTCACTAAACAGAAAGGAAATGATTAAATAAAGAACTGTTGAACATCAGGAAGAGAAGAGAATACAGTAATCAAAAATATGGGAAACACAAAAGACTTTCCTTTTCTTGAGTTTTCTAAATTATGTTTGATGGTTGGAACAAAAACTATAATACTATCTTATGTAGTTATAAATGTTTGAAAAGGAATAAATAAGACAATTATAAACAAGAAAGGGTAAAGAAGTAAAGGAGTGTTAAGGGAGTTAAAGTTTTTACACTTCACTTGAACTGATAAAATGATGACAACAGAATACTATGATGTGTGTGTGTGTATGTGTGTGTGTGTGAAGCCAAAACTGTATGTCCCTAAGTGAAGCAAAGGGTTAATATACTTGGCTAGTAACTGAAATTCAAACTCACCCAGAGATACCTTAGAAGAATGGCCTGATGATCTATGCTCAAAAATTCAGAGAGGAAAATATACAGATAAAATTATATCCTATGGATCATAGTGCTACTTATGGGGTTACCATGAGTCAGAATCAACTTGAAAGCAAGTAGTTAGGTTAGACAGATATATAGTAAATAAAACTCACAAAAACTCACTGCCATCAAGTCAATTCTGATTCATAGCAACTTCCATTGGTTTTCAAAGGGTATACATCTTTATGGAGGTAGATTGCTCCACCTTCCTTCTGCAGAGCAGCTGGTGGGTTTGAACTACCAACCTTCTGGTTAGCAATCAAATGCCTTAGGCATTGCACCATCAGGGCTCCTTAAATAGTATATTATAATGTAATACCTAGAGTAATCACTACAATATCTTTACAAAGTGATAGAATAGAAAAAATACCATAAACAAATAAAAATGGAATTGTAAAAATATAAACAACCCCCAGGAAGACAGGAAAACAAAACAGAGAAATGAAAAAACAGAAAACAGAAAATAAAATGGCAGATTAAATGTAAATGATCTAAATATGTCAATTAAAAGACAGAGGCAGAGAAGATATTTTTAAATGATCCAGTTATATGCTATCCATAAAAAATTCAACATACATATAACTATATATGTAAGTAGAAAGTAAAAGAATAAAAAAAAAAAAGATATATCAAAGATATATCATGCAAACATTAACCAAAAGAAAGTCTGAGTGGCTACATTAATATCAGATAAAGTAGAGTTCAGAACAAAAAAATTACCAGACACAGAGAAAAGCATTATAAAGTAAAACTTATGAAAGCTGGAATCTGTGTAAGGTAGAAACTTGTCAGAGAAGAAAAACTCAAATATTTTCCTTAGTGGAATGAGCAGTAAGATTGCACCCTGTCAAAGGCAGAAAACTTGGGAGACTTGGAAAAACAAGGCAGTTTCTTTGAGTTCTGGTTCTCACGACTTTTATTGTGCGTATTAGGCTGGGTTCTCTAGAGAAGAAAAACCAGTAAAGTTCATATACAGAGAGAGAGAGAAAGAAATTTATCTTAGGAAAATGGCACACACACTTATAGAAGCTGACAAGTCCCATGCTCTTGGATCAAACATCAAGCTGGAGGCTTTTCCCGACTCACGTAGTTGCAGGGGCTGACAAGCTCAAGGTTTGCAAGCAGTATACCAACTGTTGACGCCAGTGAATGATGAATCCAAGATCTCCAGGCTGCATAGTGGATTGTTCACTTATGGACAGTTGTAGGCAGCACAACAGGATCCCAATCCACAGAAGAGTGTCTCATTTTCCCAGGACGTCCATAAATATATTGGAAGCAGGCAACACCCCTAGGGAAACTCCCTTTCAATGGACTGGCTGCTCAAAGCATATACATCCAATCTCATCATGGGACTAACCCACATCACAACTGCTTAAACCACACAGAATTGTGGTCCATACAAGTTGACACACAACTCCAACTATCATACTGTGTAATGATAAAAGGAGGAATCCACTAAGAAAGCATACCAATCCTATATATGTATCTGTGCAAAAACAGAGCTACAAAATATGTGAAGCCAAAACTGATAGAACTGAAAAAAAAGTAGACAAATCCATAAAAATAGTTGGAAGCATCAATACTCCTTTCTCAACAAGTGCTAGAACAACTAGGCAGAAAATCAGCAAGGATATAGAAAAACTCAAAAATAGCAGCAATCAATAGGATCTAAGTAGCACATAGAACTCTCAAGCTAACAATATTGTTATATGCCATCGAGTTGGAGTCGACTCATAGTGACCCTTCCTTGGGTTTCCAAGGTGGTATCACTACGAAAGTAGATTGCCCAACCTTCCTTCCAAGGAGTGCCTGCTGGCTTTGAACTGCCAGCCTTCTGGTTAGCAGTCAAGTGCCTTAGACACTACACTAACAGAACTCCTTAACAATTGTTGTTGTTGTTGTTGTGTGCCGTCAAGTCTGACCAGACTCATAGCAACCCCTCCCTGGGTTTCCAAGGCAGTATAACTATGGAAGTAGATTGCCCCATCTTCCTTCTGAGGAGTGGCTGGTGGGTTTGAACCTCCAGCCTTCTGGTTAGCAGTCAAGTGCCTTAGGCACTATGCTACCAGGGTTCCCCTCCTTAACAATGTTGTTGTTGTTGTTATGTGCCGTCAAGTCAGACCCGACTCATAGCGATCCCTCCTTGGGTTTCCGAGGCAGTATCACTACGGAAGTAGATTGCCCTATCTTCCTTCCGAGGAGTGGCTGGTGGGTTTGAACTGCCAGCCTGCTGGTTAGCAGTCAATTGCCTTAGCCACTATCCTTAACAATAGTAGAATATAAATTCTTTTTGAGTGATCATAAAACAAATACCAAGATAATCCATTTCCTAAACCATAAAATACACATCAACAAATTAAAAAAAAAAAAATCATATAGAATATGTTCTTTGACTACAGTGGAATTGAATTAAATATCAAGTACAAAAGGATAATGGGAAAATTTCCAAACACTTGGAAAAGAAATAATATACTTCCAAATAACCCAAGGGTCATTTGAAAGAAGAAAAGTCAATACATACTATAACAAAAGAAAGTACTTTGAACATAATGAATGTAAAAATACAACTTGTGAGACACAGCCAAAGCAGTTCTGTATGGGATACTTATAGTAATAAACACATATATTAGAAAAGAGGAAAAATCTCAAATTTTTCATCTTTAATTTTAAGTCCAAATATTCAGCAATATCTTGTGGACACTAAAAATAAAGATACAAAAACTTATGCTAATAGCTGAAAATAAATAAAATACTTACTTAAAAAATAACACAACATGTTCAGGTCTTGTCTACTCAAAACTACAAAATTATAAGAAAGAAATCAAAGACCTAAATAAATAGAGACAGTGTTTATAGACTATGTTTGTAGACTCATCATAATAAAGATGTCAAACTTCTTGAATTTATATACAGGTTTAACACAATTCCTATCAGAATTCTAGCAAGGCTTTTTGTCTGTTATAAACAAGATTACTCTAAAATTTATGTGAAAAAGCAAAGGAACTACAATAGCTAAAATAATGGAAAAGAAAAAAAGAATAAATTGAAATGAATCATTATATTCACTTTCAAGACATATTCTATAGCTACAGACATCAAGACTACATGGTGATGGTGGAGGAATGGACACATACACCAAGAGAATAGAAGAAAGAACCCAGAAATAGATCCACATAAATATGCCTGACTGATCATTGACAAAAATGCAAAAAGAATTAAATAGAAGAAAGATTGCCTTTCCAACAAATGGCACTAGAACAGTCCAAAGGCAAAACATTGATTTTGACCTAAATCTGACACGTTATCAAAAATTATCTCAAAATAGGTTACAGACTTACATGTAGAACTGAAACTATAAAACCTAAATATATGAAATATTTGGGATCTAAAGCTAAGGAAAGAGTTTTTAGCTTGACACTTTAAGCACAATGCATAAAAGGAAATTTTAACAAATCAGACCTTGTGAAAGTTAAAAAATATTTGCTCTGCAAAAGTAGTTGTTAAGAGCATGGAGAGACAAGCTACAAACTATGTAAAAATATTTGCAAACCACTTATCAGACAAAGAATTAGTATCTATAACATTTGAAATGTTCTCAAAACTCAACATTTAAAAACAAATGATACTATTAGAAAATGTGCAAAAGACATCAAGAGATATTTCACAGAAGAGGATATGCAGATGGCAAGTAAGGGCATGAGAAAATGTTCAACATCATTAATCATTAGAGAAATAAGATATTGCTACACACCACACCGCAAGCAGTGAGGCAGGAAAACAGGGAGAGGACAGAAAAAGCAATGGGGACCAGAACAGATTGAGGAGTCAGCCACAAGGATCCAGGTAAGGGTGGTTGGAGAGGTTTCTAACAACTAAGGGAGACAAACTTGTCTGTTGGTTTGTCCTACTGTGGTGACATGTTGTTGTGAGTCTTGAGGCTGTGCCACTGGTGTTTCAAACCCAGTGGGGTGTGCATGATGCACAGGTGTCAGCTTGGCTTGCAGACTGAGACAGACTAGGAAGAAGGAAGAGATCATCCACTTCTCAAAGAATTGTCCAGGAAAAACTTTATGAATAGCAGAGAAACACTGTCTGATACATTACTGTGCAACTTTATAAATAGTCCAGAAACAGTGTCTAATACAGAAGAGGAAGCTGAGTCACTTAGCTTAGAAAGCTCTCAAAGTAAGACTGGGCAAAGCTGAATTATCAGAGTAAAATCAGCCTTATTCATATGGATAAGATAAAGCTTTCAAGACCTCCATTTGCTGATGTGGCACCACTCAAATTAAGGAGAAACAGTGGCAAACATCCATTAATAATCAGAACATGGAATGTACAAAGTATGAATATAGGAAAATTGGAAGTTGTTGAAAATGAAATCGAATGCATAAACATTGATATCCTAGGCATTAGAGAGCTGAAACGGACTGTTTTTGGCCATTTTGAATCAGACAACTGTATGATCTACTATGCCGGGAATGATAGTTTAAAGAGGAATGGCATGGCATTCATCATCACAAAGGATGTTTCAAGATTTTTCCTAAAGTACAATGCTGTCAGTGATAGGATAATATCCATACACCTACTAGGAAGACCTGTTAATACAACTATTATTTAAATTTATGCCCCAACCACCAAAGCCAAAGATGAGGAAATTGAAGATATTTATCAACTTCTGCAGTATGAAATTGACCGAACATGCAATCGGGATGTGTTAATTATCACTGGTGACTGGAATGCAAAAGTTGAAAACAAAGAAGAATCACTGGTAGTTGAAAAATTTGGCCTTGGTGACAGAAATAATGCTGGAACTCGCATGGTAGAATTTTGCAAGATCAACGACTTATTCATTGCAAACACCTTTTTTCAACAACACAAATGGTGGCTCTGCACATGGACTTCACCAGATGGAACACACAGGAATCAGATTGACTGCATCTGTGGCAGGAGGCAAGGGAGAAGCTGAATATATTCAGCTAAAACCAGGCCAGGAGCTGATTGTGGGCCAAACCATCAACTTGAAGTTAAAAACAATTAAAACAAGTCCACGAGAGCCAAAATATCATCTAGAATATATCCCTCCTGAACTTAGAGGCCATCTAAGGAATAGATTTGATGCATTGAAAACCAATGACCGAAAATCAGAGGAATTGGGGGATGAGAAAAAGAGCATCATCCATGAAGAGAGCAATAGGTCACTAAAAAGACAGCAAAAGAAGAAAAGACCAAAATGAATAACAGAAGAGACTCTGAAACTTGCCCTTGAGCAGAGAGTAGCTAAAGCAAATGGAAGAAATTACAAGATAAAAGAATTGAACCAGGAGTTCCAGTAAGATGGCGGAATAGGCAGAAAGACTGCATGGACCCTCTTCAACAAAGAAAAGGGGAACACAGACATAGAAGATAATCCTGGATCCCTGAGCCTTGAAGGGAAGGATATAGAAGTGGACTAAACCCCAACTAGCAGAAGAATTTGCATGAAAATACCAAAAAAGGAGACATACTGAGCTGTGATCTGGCAGCGATCCTGAGCAATCCTGACGGCACAGACAGCTTGGAGATTGCTGAGTCTGGTATGACCTAAGAATTAACCTAAAAATCAGCTCTTCTAGACAGGGACTACACAAGGACTGCTCTGGTGGCTGGGGAATAAAAGGCAAAGCAGCACCAAAGAGGAAGGCGGACTGAGCTGTACTTTTGCCTGTCTGGAGGGTGCAGCCATTTTGAATGTTTATAAGCAGCTTGACCATTTTGGATATTTAAAGAGACAGTGCTCTTGCAGATTCCAGGGTCTTAAGAACAGGTTCCACTTGCCAGTAACCCAAAGGACACTCTGGACCTGGACGACTGAAAAGGTGCTACATTCCCCTTGTTATTCTTACAACTCACACCCACTTGGATTGGAGGTATGGCCATCCCCCACTCCCACACACCTTCTGGGCCCACAGGACCTCCATCTCAGTCTGTGTGTCAGATGGAGCCTGGATGCCCTGCCCTGTCCTCCCCTGATTTTTTTTCTTTTTCATTTTTCTGGTTTTTAGTTTGCTTGTATTTGTCTGTTTTAAAACTACTATTATTATTAATACTTTTGTTCTTTTCACTATTATTCT
>NW_006921611.1:19647830-19648858 GCF_000298275.1 Orycteropus afer afer
TTGTGTTAATCTGTTATTGTAAAAGTCAAGGAAAGGTTTATCTATGGAAGGAAATTTTCTTTGATGGTTACCGGGGTGGGAGGGGAGGGGAGGGAACACTGTTAGATAGATAGAGATAAGCATTGATTTGGGTGAAGAGAAGGGCAATGTACCAAATGTGAGTGATCAATATGGTTGCATTGAGGAAGAGAAAGACATAGAGAGTACATGGGAGGTACAGATAACAAAGATGAACCCTTTTGTACATACAGTACTGCATTGTCAGTGAAGGCAAACATGGGTATACTGCTGAATAGGTGGGCAGACAGGCTGAACTATTAGGTATGTCTATGAAGTGAGGAGTGTACCCAAGGACATGTATAGGGTTGGCAGACAATGGTCCTATAAGTTTATGTGAATGATCAGAATTCCCAGGTGTATAGTAGAGCTGACAAAGGGCAAGGTTGTAGTCACTTCTTGGTCACAGCCAACTACCCAGAGGGACTGAGTAGTTGAACCTGTGGGCTCGGGACCATAGTCACAGGGACATCAAGCTCAATTGGCATAACATGCTACACAAAACATTGTTCCATCTTTTACTTTTGCAAGTAGCGACTGGGATCTTAAAAGCTTGAAAGCAGCCATCTAGATGCAATGATGAGTTTCTCCTCGTCCAGAGCAAAGAAGAATGAAGAAAACTAAAAAATCATGGAAACAATTAGTCCTAGTGACTGGTACACCATCCTATTTGCAGCCTATACAACTATGAGATCAGAAGAACTAGATGGTGCCTGGCTATTACTGTCAAACACTTGGAAGAGGATCTATGTAGGAGATCCTAGATAGAGAGGGAGAACAATGTGGAACAAAACTCAAAATCATTAAAAAAAAAAAGAGGGGGGGACCAGGTTTGCTGGTCTGACAGAGCCTGGTGGAACCACTGAGACTATGGCCCCTAGCTGCCCTTCATGTCTGGAAATGAACCCATGCCTGTGGCTTCCAGCCAAACAATAGACAGGCATATGAGTTGAACATTTACCTGAGGTAGA
>NW_006921611.1:19650688-19672166 GCF_000298275.1 Orycteropus afer afer
GTGCAGCCGAGATGCTCCTTGGAAGCAAGAATGGCCAGACTTCGTCTCACCTACTTTGGTCATGTTGTCAGAAGGGACCATTCCCTGGAGAAGGATTTCATGCTTGGTAGGGTGGAGTTCGATGAAAGAGGGGAAGACCTTCGACAAGATGGATTGACACGGTGCCTGTGACAATGGGTTCAAGTACAGCAAGGATCATGGAGCTGGTATGGGATTGGGTGGTGTTTCGTTCTGCTATGCATGGGGTCGCTATGAGTTGGAAATGATTCAATGGCACCTAACAACAAGAACACACACCTAACAGAATGGCTAAAATAAATAAATAAATAAATACTGACCATGATGTTGAGAAACTCGATCACTCCTATGTTGCTCATGAGGATGCATTATGAATGGTACAGCCACTCTGGAAAACATTTTAGCAGTGTTTTAAAACTAAACATGTAACTATCATATAATCCAATTGCATTTCTAGGCATTTATGCCAGAGAAATGAAAATTTATGTTCATACAAAAATCTGTAGCTTTAATTATAATAACTAAAATGTGGAAATAACCTGAATGTCCTTTCAATGAGTAAATGCTTAAACAATCTGTGGTTCATTCATATCATAGAATTCTGTTGTTGTTATATGCTGTCTAATGGATTCCCTATAGCCTCCTGGAAATTTTTGCTGTTGTATATGGGGTCATCCTGACTTAGAGGTGACTCAATCATAATAACAAAAAGTATAGCCAGCTCGATTTCTGCCATTTAGGACAAAGATATCAGTCTATTATGAGGTCATTGGTGGGTCCTCGTGGCAACCTTAGTACCAGTATCCCTTTTATCCTGTCTCTTTGGTAAAAAGCAGGTCCTCCATTGGCGTCAGAGCCTAGGGAGGATCCCTGGCACCACACTCGATATTCCAAAACCCTTAAATCATCCCAGGCTCACTTCATAGTCTTTCAAACTGTAGTAAAAACATGTGTCTGTGCAGCAGTTGAATGGGCCTAATAAAGTACAAAGTATCCTGGTGGAAGGGATGGGTACTTCTGGGAGCAAAGACATCTGGGCCTTTGATCCAGGTGTCAGGCCTTTGATGGCAGGTGTCAGAGTCAGCCAGCCCTCCTGGAGCCTCTCCTGGGGCCTACGCTCACCCAGGTCTCAAAGGAGATTATACTGCAAAAGAAGGAAGAATGCCGCTCAGGCTTAACTGAGCTCGAAGGCTGGTATTCTTTGCCCATATCTTCTAATTAATAGTCAGGATTAACAGCTGCTGCTGCTGGGCCTAAGCCATCTAATCACAGCCACACAGATTGGTGGGTTCTCAGCTTCTCCAAGCCCCACAGGCTCCCCCCAACCCTTGGAGAAATGCATTCAGAAATTAAAACAACAACAAAAACAAGAAGAAATCAGCCCCACTTCCCCACCCCAATGCCTCCTGGGATTAGAATTCTGCCTGCCTTTTGCCTCTCAGAGATGAAAGAAGGCCTCACTTCCCTGAGGGACCTTTTGTTGGCAAGGAGGGCATCTTGAAGTTAAGCTGAGAAAGGATTGGTTGCCATCATGCCCTATGGTAAGCCATGTCCTGTGACAGTGGACCACCTATACAATAATAATTACAATGAGTCATTATTGTTATGGCCAACAATTATTGAGTACTTACATTTATTATGTACAAGCATAATTCTAAGTGTTTTACATGACTTAACTCATTTTGTAGTAACAAAAGTCTAAGTAATAAATACCATTATCTTTCCTGTTTTATAGATGAGGGACTGAGACATAGAAAAGTTAAGTCACTTGGACAAAGTCATACAGCTGGTTAGTGATGGGACTGAAATAGGGAAGTAAATCACGAGGCCTTTATTCCATGGCATCTCTTGGTGGACTCAAACAACCATCCTTTCAGTTAGCAGTTGAGCATGTTAACCATTGTACCACCCAGGGATTCCTCTAGTATGTTCTAGGTGGTCCTTAAATGTGTGAGGGAATGCACAACATGAGAATGGGCAGGTAGGTGGATGAAGTACTAAAAGGAGGTAAGGTCTATTAAGAAGAAGCCAGAGTCAGGACCATGCTGAAGGTGTGGTCTTGAGACATGGGATTGACCATGGGAGAAGGTAGGAATACCCTCAGGAATTGTCTCTGTGAGAGTTGATACTGGCTGAGCAAACTTCCCAGAATCCCCGACTACTCACTCAGTGGTTTTCAGTAGTGAGCAGAGCTCCCTCATTTCTGCTGTACCCCATCTCTCAGGAGAAAAGTGATTGACTCTAGAATATAACTCCAGACACCACTGACATGACCAGGAGAGAAGTCTCTAGGAGTGCTTGTAAATGGTGTTTTTCAGAGCTTCAGGATTTGTGGAGGTCCTTCAAGATCTGCCTGAGACTGCAAGGCAGAGATGGAAAGGTGGGTCCTGGGCCCCCTACTTCTGCTTCCATGGGAGTGTAATGCATTGGTTAACAACATGGGCTCTGAAACCAGATTGCTATTGAAAACCTTATGGGACACAGTTTTCTGAAATATATGGAGTTACCATTAATCAAACTGGCTCAAAGGCAGAGGGTTTAGCTTGGGAGCATACACTAGATACTCTACTAGGGGCTGATGGTAAAAGGTAACACTCTGCCCTTAGTAGATATATTTGCTGAAAACTCAGGTTGTCTTTATCTTGTTACTCTTTCCACCTCTATTTCTTTCAGGGATTTCATAGAGCACCCCTCAAATGAGATTTCTTGCTTCTGATCTGATGCTTTCCTTTCCCCTATAAAGTCATGCAATGCTGAGAGCCCTGTTCTCAATCAACATCAATACTCATAGTTTTGAGACACAATCACCTTAGAGACCTGCATTCTGTTGGCACAATTTGTTAAGCTAACTGGAGCTAAGATATTGCCTGTCATTGTTGAATTCATAAGGATTCTGAGAACATTGGAAAAACACAGGAATTGGTGTCAGAGAAAAAAAGGTTTGGAGCCTAGTAAGGACACTTACTAGCCATGGAGGCAGCCTCTAAGATGGCCTCCAATGATACTAGTATTCATACCCTTGTATAATCACCTCCCTTTGAATGAAGTTTGAACTTACTGATTTACTTCAGCAAAAAGAAAATGGTAGAAGTGACAGATGACAGTTTTATCTTTCTCTCTTTCCCTCTCTCAGAGCCCTCACTTTAATGGAACCAATCTATGAGTAACTCTTTGTAGAGTTCACATGGAAAAGAACTGATACTCAGGCCAGAGGGGACTTGTGGCCTGCCAACAGCCACATGCACAAGATTGCAAATGGTCCTTCCCACTCCAGTTGAAGCTAGAGATGACTGGGGCCTTGTGAGAGACCCTGAACCAGGGGCTCCTTCGAGATCCTGACCCATGGAAACTGAGAGGTAATAAAAGTTTGTTGTTTTAAGCTGATAAGATTTGCTGTGATTTGTTATGCAACAGTAGATAATTAATATAATAACTGCTATTTGAAAATATTTTTGTTTCCTTATTTTGTGATAGGAGAAGCTCAAACATATTTACAAATAGAGAATAGTATAATAAACCTCCATATACCATCACCCAAGGTCCCTAGGTGATGCAGATGATTGGTGTCATACTGTCCAAGACATTTGACTGCTAACCAGAAGGTCAATGATTCAAACTCATCCACTGCTCTGTGGAAGGAAGATGGGACAATCTACTTCCATAAAGATTTATGACCTCAGAAACCCAGTGGGAGTCACTATGAGTCTGATTTGACTTGATGGCAGTGAGTTTGGTTTTTGGTTTTGGTACTAACCTATAAATTGGTGGTTTGAACTCAACCAGCAGTGCTGCAGGAGAAAGGACTGGTAATCTGCTTCTGTAAAGATTACATCCAAGAAAATTCTATGGGACAGTTCCACTCTGTGATATATGGAGTTATAGTGAGTCAGAATCTACTTGACAATAGGTTTTTGGTTTTAGTTATCACTCAGTTTCAGTAATTATCTACCCACAGCCTATCTTGTTCTATCTTGTTCCTGCTCTAGTACCCCCAAAGGACAAGTTGTTTAGCCTTCTTGGCCTCAATTACCTCTTCTTAAAATAATATGATTTAAAACATATGCCTGTCAGCAATTACTGTGGTAATATATTTATTATGGTGGTTCATACATAGTCAGAGATCAATGAATTTCTACTTCTACCTTTTCTTCCTTTCACATCTTAGATAATTAAATTTGTACAAGAGCCTCCAGTGACTTAGTACAAAGAACTGAGCCACTCAGGCATTTTAGATGACAGATGGGTGGAGGTGACCATACAATGTCATGAGTTTAAGTGCCTGGCACACAGATTTTTTTTTTTTTTTTTTTAAGAATCCTTCTTTGTGAATCATCATGGAGATTTTCATGGAAACGTTATTCCTTTATTCTCCTATTCATTAAAGAACAATACATTTTCTGAGTGCCTACCTGGCCAGAACTGAATACCAGCATGACCTGGATATGGCCATCTTTCAAAGAACACTAGGTCAAATAGTGTAGACCCACACATTAGTAAGCATTGTAGCACTTTTCCTTTTGGGTTGTAGAGCTACATGCAAAGTCCAGTAAGATTGTCAATCATATGTATGGGAAGAAATATTCTTTATTGGTGTATGTAAAAAACATAAAGGAAGAGGCAATATTTGGACTTAGAAGGTATTTGCAAGTAAAAAAGGAAAAAGAACTGTTCAACAGCACCTTGGAGTCTGAGAGTGGATAAAATGGATGGCACTTCAGTGAAAAGGCAGGGATGGGAAGATGAGAAAGCAGAGGCAGGAAAAGATGATACCACAAGGCTTGAGGCAATGGTGAAGATAGTAGTGAGATCCAAGTATGAGGGGAAAAGGTATGGAGAGGAGAAATCCTTGAGTATGTTCATAGGCAGGGAAGGAGCAAGGATAGAAGGAAAAAATTGAAGATACAAGAGAGAGGAAATATCAATGAAGCAAAGTCCAATTGAGATGCTGTCCTTCTAGCAGAGCACAGGTCCACGTCTCTGCAGTTGGTGAAAGAATCACCAACAGCATCGATGTCTTTACAGAGTCATGTCTAAAGGATTCTATTTTCTCAGCTATGTGGGAGGCAAGGTCATCTGCTGCAAGTGAGAGGTGAGGTGGGGACAGGGTCAGGGAGAAAGGTGGCAAGAATAGAAATAGAGAGGAACCAAGGTCAAACCTTCCTTCCCACAAAAAATTGATTTGATATGAAAACATGCTTTAAGAGGGAGCAAAGAGAAAGAAAGATAATTTGACAGTTTCTGCAGCTTGAGACCCAGCAAGATCAACCCATCCCAGGCGAGGAAGTCGTGTGCTGGGAGAAGGGGGTGTAAGGGTGCATGCCTGGGTTACAGAGTCCTAAACCTGGCTCAGATGAGAGGCATGCAGGCCCCTGTGTCCCACAATGCCTTTCCCTCAGCAGTCTGGCACAGATGAGCCCAAGACGCTTTATAACTTTCAATCCTCTTTTTATGATGCTCGGGACTTGTCACCATCTGCTACGCAGAGTTTTAATGCAAATCTGAGTTTGCTTTTATGGTTTCAATTAACCTAATAATAAAGCAGGGCAGGCAGGCTGCTGCAAATTTTCCCTCCCACCCACTTCTAGGCAAGCTTTCCACCCTCCTTCCATCAAAAATAAAAGCCCATGATGGTCTCATCCAGCATCTGGAAGCCCTTCACCAAGTTAACCATGTCTTGTCTGTACCATAACTGTAGTTGGGGAACCCGTTAGAGGAGAAATCTAGGATCTAGTGGACAGCTGTTACTGTAACACAGACCTTACTCAAGCCAGATGTTTCCCAAAGAAAGCTTGGTGTAATGGGAAGATCATGGACCTCAGAATAAGAGATACGACTCAAATCCCCACTTAGCAGTTGGGTCACCTTGGGAAGCTGTCTGATTGTCTCTGAGCCTCACTTTCCTCACCTGTAATAAGAGGATAATTATACATACCTTGGGGGATGTTGTGAGGATTAAGGACCTACTCCTTGTAAGCTCTTTCTGCTTTCAGTGGTAACTAGGGACAGGCTAGGAAGACCAACTCCTTCGCATTTGCCAGGACTGAAGGTCTTTCTGGGACACAGGACTTCCACTGCTAAAATTGGGACACTACTGGGCAAACGGGAAGGAGTTGGTGACCCTAGGTGTATCTTTTCTCCCAGGTCTCATATCAAAGCCAGGCTCTTGAAGACACTCTGTAGGTAAGTTGGTGATAGAGGACCGTATATCCAAATTCCGTTTTCTTACTTGCTTATGACTTGATCAGAAATTTCCACAAATTTTCAAGAATATAATTTTCTGAAGTTTCGAGAATATAATTACTATCATCAATTGCTTCCTAAACTGTAATTTAAAATAGTGCAAACCTCTTTTGCATTTGCATGGTGTTTGATATATAGTAGAGTCTGTGGATTGAACAAATAGTTAAATTCTCAGCTACTATCCCAAAAGTTGGAGGTTTGAGTCCACCCTCAGAAAAAAGAACTGGCTATGTACTTTGGAAAAATCAGTGATTAAAAACTCTGTGGAGCACAGCTATATTTTGACACATATTAGGTCACTATAAGTCAGAAATGACTTGATAACTTTTTTTTTGTTTTTTTTAAAATAGCACTATATATTAAAACTTGGAAAATCTTTGCAAGGTTAGAAAGGTTATCCAAGGCCATATAGCAGCAAAATCATAGGGCCCCTGGTCTTGAGCAGGTCACTTAATCACTCTACCCTCCATTTGTTCAACTCTAAAATGGAGCTAAAACACCTATCTTGCTAAGAAGGAGAAATAATGCATTTAAAGTGCCCTTAAATTTTGTAGGCAATCCATTAAATGGTGGCATTAGCTCATTATTGTTTTTAACCTAACAAAATTGCTATGTGTATCTATAATAAATATCTGGCATTTGGCCTTAGATGCTCACTCATCCTTTCTTTGAATATAAATATCCTAGTATATTCTGCAATTGTTCGATTAGGCAACATCAGTCAGCATTTTTTAAGTAAATACAGCCTTTGATTCTAATTTTCAAATGATCTTCTCTAGAAGATCAGGTGAGATGCACTACTTTATTTAAAAGTCATTCATTCATTCATTCATTCATTCATATTGTGAATATTTTACTGAAATTCTTACTCCAGATGATTTTCCCAAGCTAGAAATTTCTCTATTTACCCAGAACACATTGGTCTTCTGTTTTTGAACTAAAACCACTTTTGGGTTCAGAGGTTCTCCTAGCCAGACAGAAACTATACTTCTAGAAGGATGAGAGAAAACTCTACACGGATCTGGAGCAGAGATCAGTGTAGGTTTCTCCTTTCAGCTACCACTGCTGTAGGCACAGTGCCAAAGGCTCCTAATATTAGCAGACCAAAACAGAGTTTTAATTTATTTTAAAATCAGAAGAAAAAATGAATATAAGATAGCCTGGATTAAATTTAGCTTTGTACCAACACAGTCTTAAACTATAATTTATGTGTACGTGTGTGCGTGTGTACTTTTTTTTTTTTTTTTTTTTTTAATAGGAAGGAGCCCAGGAGGCCAATACTTAGGGACTACAGTGAAAGTCAACATGACCTTGAGCTCAGGCTGTGAACTTTGCCATGGCTAATAGAGTGACCAGCTGTAGTAGTGATTAGTTAAAATCTCTAATACCAGGTTACTAAAAATGGAATAGGCATGGAGGCTATAGAATGAATGAATGGATAAATGGATGAAACAGAAACAAATATTTATGAAAATGCAAAAATGAGTAAGCTATCAGATCCAGAAATAATGGCGATTTACTGCCCTGCAAGTTCAGAGCAGGGGCAGGTGACCTTGTGTGCCAGGCCCATGAGTCTCATTTCATTCTTCCTAACCAGACTTGGATCTGCTCTTTAAAAATCTTACTCTGAAGTTAGTACTGAAAGCATACATTTAACTTAGTTATGTGTATAACAGTAACTCAAATGGAGAGAATTCGCCCCAAGGTAAGGAAATATGAGATCAAAACCCAAGGTTTCTGTCTCCATTCCCATGTCTTTCCATAACTGGTAGGCTGCCTTTTGGGAGACACCGCCTCTTAAAATTCTCTTTATACTACACACCACTTCACTTGGCTTAAAGACAAGAATCAGCATCAACTTAAAAAGAAAAAAAAAAAAAAGCAACAGCAACAGATAGACCAAATATCATACTACTGATGTTTTCTGATAGATACTTTTTAAAATTCACAGACCCTTGTTATGAAATCATGTAGCATTTCCAAGCAGGGATGACACCAAGACAGATGGCAAAACATGTATCAGTGTGAGGAAGAGAGTTATTTTTCATTTGTGTTGAACATTTAGGGCTTGTCTCTCTGCCCCTCTTGAGAATCACCAAGATACTGACTCAGTTTCACTCATTTGTCCTCCACTAGTCTCCACCTGAGAACTGCCTAAATGCCTAGGGTCTCAAGGGACCAAGGTCTGTGGTGATGGCTTAGATTCTTTTGCCTGCCTCCACCCCTTCTCTCCCCATCCACACCCACATCTTTTCTCATGGTTACAAACCATATTCAACAAAATTTGGACTCCCCAGAATGCTGTAGTGAGTGATGATAATATTTCTGACGGTAACTAGACATTGAAAAGGATGCATAAAACTAATGAATAAATGGGCCAATTTGCACTAAAACACAATTGTAAATAAGCAGCCTCAGAAGTGACAAGGACAGGAGCTGTTTGTTCTCATTTCTGGTAAGAGGCGAAGATAAATTGGGTGCAAATGGAGATCCAATAGGTGCTGACAGTAGCAGATTAAGATCCATGAAAAGTGGGGATACTTTAATGAGTTATGTTGAACAGATGCAAGAGAAAGTAGCTGGGAGGGAGACCTCGGGATGCTAGGTGGTCTCTCCTATGTTTGGTGTCTTAGTTGCTTAGTATTGCTGTAACAGAAATACCACACACAAGTGGGTGATTTGAAAGAATAGAAATTTATTTTCTCACAATTTAGGTGGGTAGAAGTCCAAATTCAGGGTGCTGGCTTTAGGGAAAGGCTCTTTCTCTTTCTGCTCTGAAGGAAAGTCTTGGTTTTAGCTTCTCTAGCCCCCGTGCTCCTCAATTTCTAGGCAATCTCCTAGAAATGGCATCTATCTTTTCCCCATTAGGACTTACTTCTCTGTGCCTAATCTGCTTTTTTTGTATGTCAGTAGGAATTAAATTTATGACATACCTACACTTATATGACCTTATTAGCATAGCAAATAAAGCCTTATTCTCAATTGGGATTATATCCACAGGCACAGGGGTTAGGATTTCAACATATCTTTGGGGAAAAGCAATTCAATTCATGACACTTGGGTCTGTAGAGTGTCTCTCAATAACATGTGCTTGGTACCCAGATGCTCAACTTTCCTTTTAGGAGATCTTATTAGGCTAGAGGTTAAGAGGCCAATTTTATTTTTATTTTTCTCTGTTATAATCTGCAAAACCTTGAAAGTTATCACTTACTCTTCTGTTATTGCTGTTATGTGCCATTGAGTCAGACTTGACTCACAGTGACCCCTCCATGGGTTTCCGAGGCTATATCTCTATGGAAGTAGATTGCCCAACCTTCCTTCCGAGGAATGGTTGGAGGGTTTGAACTGCTAGCCTTCTGGTTAGAAGTCAAATGCCTTAGGCACTATGTTCCAGAGCTCCTCTTACTCTCTCTAAGCCTCCGTTTTGTTATCATTACAATGGGAGTAATTATCATTGTAATTCTTAACTCAGGTTATTGGGGAGGGTGAATATGATAATGAATGTGGAAGCACAATATATATAAGGAAAAAAAAAGTTCTAGGATTCTGAAGACACCTCTAACACTATCTAGCCATGTAACCTACCTTGGGCCATTTATTTCACCTTTGGGGGCCTAAAGTTTCCTCATCTGTAAAATGAGGAGCTTGGACTAGTCAGTGGTTCTCAAACCTGGCTGCACTTTAGAATCACTTGGGGAGCTTTTAAAAAATAATGATGCCTGGGTACCTCCTCAGACCAATTTAAGTAGAACCTCTAGGGGTAGAGCCCAGACAGTAGGCTAATTTTAAAGCTCCTCTGCTGTTCAACTGTGGTTGTGAACGCTGAACTAGATTATCTCTAAAGTTTCTTACCCTCTAACATTCTGTGACTCTATAATTTGATTTTTAATTGCTTGAAATAGGCTGGCCTTGATCCAGAGCCATTCCTACCTGAAGGGGAAATATCCCCCAAATAACAATGGAAGGATGACAGAAAGGCAAGCCATGTGCTGGAATAGTGGATTCCATCTGTTTCATGACCATGGTCCATAGCAAAAAGCTGGACATGAGAGTTGGCACACTTAAAGAAAAAAATTTCAGTCTTTTGTCTAAAAAATGGGATTTTATACAAATGGAATCATACAGTATGTAATCCTTTGAGACTTTTTTTTTTTTTTTAAATTCAGTGTAGGAGCTCTGGTAGCGTAGTGCTTAAGGCACTTGACTGCTAACCAGAAGGCTGGAGGTTCAAACCCACCAGCCACTCCTCAGAACGAAGGTTGGGCAATCTACTTCTGTAGTGATACTGCCTCAGAAACCCAAGGAGGGGTCACTATGAGTCAGGTTTAACTTGATGGCACATAACAACAACAACATTCAGTGTAATTTTCTTGAGATCTATCCAAGTTGTTGCATATATCAATTGTTTGTTCCTTTTTATTACTAAGTAGTATTCCATGGAAAGGACATATACAGTTTATGTAACCATTCAGCTGTTGAGAGATATTTGGGTTATTTCAAGTTTTATGTTATTATGAATAAAACTGCTGCAAAAAATTCATGTACAAGTGTCTTCATGAACGTAAGTTTTCATTTCTCTGGGATAAATGCCCAGGTGTATAATTTCTGGGTAGTATCACATGCGCATATTTAGTTTTATAAGAAACTGCCAAGTTGCTTTCCAGAATGGATATATCATTTTACATTCTCATCTGCAATATACAAGTGGTTCAGTTTCTCTGTATGTTCACCAGCATTTGGTGTTTTTTTTTTTTATTTTTGCTATTCTGATCAAAAACAAACAAACAAAAAACCAAACTCACTGCCATCCAGTCGATTCCAACTCATAGCGACTGCCTTTGTTTCTGAGGTGGTAAATCTTTACAGAGTTATATTGCCCCATCTTCCTTCCATGTAGCTCCTGGGGGGTTTGACCCATTGACCTTTTGGTTAGCAACCGAATGCCTTATGCACTACGCCACAAGAGCGCCTTAGCCATTTTGATAGGTGTGTAGTAATATCTTATGTGGTTTTAATGTGCATTGCTTTAATGATTAACCCAGTTAAATATCTTTTATAATATAAATTCTTTTAAATTTGTGGAGACTTTTTATGGCCCAGGATGTGGTCTATCTTGGTGAGTATTCCATGGGTACTTAAAATAAAAAGTATATTCTGCTGTTTTTCTGGAGGTGTTCTATGTATATCAATTAGATTCTGTTGATTGGTTGTGTTGTTCAATTCTGTATCCTTGCTAATTTTTTGTCTAGCAGTTCTATCAATTTCTGAGAGTGAGGTCTTAATGTCTCTAACTGTAATTGCAGATTTGTCTATTTCTCTTTTCAGCTCTACCAGGCTTTTCCTTAACATATTATGAGGTGCTATTATTTGGTATGTACACATTTAGGATCTTTATGTCTTTCTGGTAGTTTGATCTTTTTATCATTATGCAATGTCCCTCTTCAGCAATTTTCTTTGTTCTGTGTTCTACTTTTCTGCTATTGATATATTAACTTTATGATACATTAATATATTTATATAGTATATTTACATAATACACTAATGTATTGGTTTATAACTACAGGAATGGAGAACAGATTGATGGTTGCTAGGAGTTAGGGACAGAGGAGTGGAAGGGAGGTGGCCGTGGCTATAAAAGAAGAGCACAAAATATCCTTGTGAGAGAACAATGCTGTATCTTGACTCTGGTGGGTTCACCGGAATCTTCATATCCAGCACAATTGCATAGAACTCAATATACACAGATATACAAATGGGTATACTTAAAACTAGTAAAATCTCATTAAGTTCAGTGGATTGTATCAGTGTTTATTTCCTTGTCGTAATATTGTTCTATGGTTATACAAGATGTTACCATTGGGGGAAGCTAGATGAAGGGTAAGTGGCACTTCTGTGTATAATTTCTCATCATTACATGTGAATCTAAAATTATCTCAAAATAAAAAAGTTTAAAAAATGAATGAGATTCTTCCTGCTTTTCCATATCTTTGAAATTTTCCATAGTAAAATGCTTTGAAAAATTAATGGGAAGTTAACATAAATTCTTCTTCTTTATATGTTCCTGTTTGTGTTTTCCCTATTCTTTTGGTACTATAGACAGTGTTTGAAGACATTTAACTGAATATTTTCCCCAAGTGACATTCTATTTTAAAATCCTATTTGATCATATATTAAACTTCAAGTTGTCCTGTACTTGGACAGGGACCCCACAGCCTAAGTTGGCTTCAGTTGGAGAAGAGACTTCCTTGGGAATCTTATATGGGTCATAGTCACTCACACTTGGTGATGTCCTCACATTTGTTTCCATCCTGGCCTGATCTTCCTTCTCCTCTCACCTGCCCATGCTAACATGAAGGAATGCATCTCAAGATTGGAGCCAAGTGGCATAGACTTTAGGCCAAACCTCATTGATAAGTCTAGATTTTAGAAAGTTATTCATCCTCTGTGAACTCAAGTTTCCTTATCTACCAAATGAGGATGATTACACAACCATAATACAGGGTTGCTTTAAGAAGCCAATGAGAAGACATGTAAAAGGACTTACAAACTACAATGTGCTGTGCAAATACAGAATGTGGTTAACATGCTGTTAGAGATCCTGCTCATAACTCTTCAAAAAATTCCTTTACTCTGATTCTTTCAGGACATACAGAAAGTTTGGACTATATTTGTTAACTTGGTACTATTTTGTGGCCATTCTATGATGTTTCTCTGACTAAAATGTACTCCATGGAGAAAAGGCCCTGTCTTCTGCTTTGAAGCAGTGTGGCCAGGCACATTTTCCTCAAAACCGTCACTTGAGGTTAAAAGAGGGATCTAGGCCAACCAGCTGTGAGAAAAGTGGGCATGCTAATCTCCAGGAATTTCCCAAGAGAACAAAGAATGTGGTATGAGTTGCTTAGACAGTGGGCAAATTAAGAAGAAAAAGAAACCCTTAAGGAAGAAACTGAGTTTGAAGAGATGTTTAAGGGAATCAGTTCTTAATGGAAGACCAAGTCATGCCAGGACAGAGGCAGTAGAGAAGAGGAAGACTCTGGAGACATGTCTCAGGTACCTCCTCCCCCCCTCTACTCCCTGCCTGAGGTAAAGCTGACCTTGTGTTTTCTCCTAGGTATTCCTCCCCATTCCCTCCTTTCTGCCTTCACTGTCCCATTGCTTCTCTGGTCTCAGGACTTATTACACTATGTGGCTTTTACCTTTTTGTTTCTTACTCTTATGTTTCTTGAAAGCAGAAGCTATATGATTTGAATGTATGCATTTCTCTTGCCTGGAATGTAATAGAAGGAGCTCTGTGGTGTAGTGGGTAAGACATTCAGTTGCTAACCCCAAGGTCGGCATTTCAAACCCACGAGCTGCTCTGTGAGAGGAAGATGAGGCAATCTATTCCATAAAGATTCACAGCCTTGGAAACCCAGTGCGGGTTGCTATGAGTCAAAATTAACTCAGGCAGTGGTTTTTTTTTTTTTTTTTCCTTTTGGAATATAATATGTGCTCAACTAAAGTCTGTTGAATAAACGTTTAAATGAATAAATAACAAGGTAGGGAACACAAGAAAAAATTAGAGCACAGGGGAGTGGAGAAAACTTCAGTGGCTGTGGAGACTGTACAGGCAGTGAACAGAGCTGCCCAACTGACTTCTGTCAGCTTCTCCTTGTCTCCACTGCTGCTCCTTCTTCAGCTCTTCACAGCCAGCATAGTGGTGTCCCTCACCTGCAGGCTCAGAGCAATTGAGTCTCAAACTAACTGGACAGTTTGCAGCAACAACACTCCACTTCTCCCATCAGAATTCAAATGGGTAGCCACTACTATAGACTCTGAGTATCCATCCCCTCCTTCCTGGGCATGTTTACTCTGAGGCATTCCCAGGGCCCTGTGAACTCTCTGCTGTCCTGCTGTGTCTTCCCCACCTGAGCTTACCTAGATCTCCTCTCCTGCAGTACCCAGTAACCATCAGCTCTGAGCTCTCTCCATGCCTGAAGCTCTTAGTTCCCCTCCTTGGGAACTTCCATGACTCATCTACTTCTTCTCAGCTTCTTCTTTAGGGATTGGATCTTTTTTAGGGATTGGGCCTTTAGTAACTGAACCTTTTGTCCCAAGCTGGAAGTCTGCTCACTGGAGTAAATATGATGGCTAAAAACACTGGCTTTGGAGCCCCACAGTTGTGAGTTCAAATCCTGATTATACCAGTTGGCAGTTTTGTGACCCCAGGCAACTTTAGTAACACTTCTGGGCCTGCTAGGAGTCCCTGATTGTAGACAGGCAAATGCGTAAGTGCTGGACTACTAACAGAAAAGTTGGCACTTCAAACTCACCTAGGGCACCTTGGAAGAAAGATCTGGGAATCTGCTTCCTAAAGGTCACAGTCATTAAAAACCCTATGGAACACAGTTCCACTCTGATATAGATAGGGTTGCCATGAATCAGAATCAAATCAATGGCAACTAACAACAATTGGGCCTGCTTCCTCATCTGTTACCTAGTTGTTGTTGTTGTTGTTATGTGCCGTCAAGTCAGCCCTGACTCATAGCGACCCCTCCTTGGGTTTCCGAGGCAGTATCACTACGGAAGTGGGATTGCCCAACCTTCCTTCCGAGGAGTGGCTGGTGGGTTTGAACCACCAGCCTTCTGGTTAGCAGTCAAGTGCCTTAGCCACTATGCTACCAGAGCTCCCCTGTAGGGCTAATCATAATATTCTGGTCATGGAGTCAATGTAAATATTAACTGAGGATAATGCAAGTAAAACACCTAACACAGAACTTGTGATACAGCAAGAACTCAACACAAATCTAGCTATATTATTTTTACTATTGTTATTAATTGAAATATAGCCCAAAACCATAACCACTGCAAACCTAGGTCATACCTCTGTTGGGGATGGTGATTTTGTTGGGAGGAATTGATCACACTGCTCTCAGCAAAACCCACTGCCATCAAGTCGATTCCAACTCATAGCAACTCCCATTGGGTTTTGAAGGCTGTGAATCTTTATGGAAGTAGATTGCCTCTTCTTCTGCCCACAGCATAGTTGGTGGGTTTGAACCACCTACCTTCTGGTTAGCAGCCAACTGCCTTACCCAGTACACCACCAGAGATCCTTTAGCTCTCACCTAGGCAGAGCCTAATACAGCATGTCAACTTCCCCAATGCTGAGGGTCTTAATTCTTCAGCCTCTCCATTGACAAAGTGTTTTTGAGATTCCTCAAATGCTACTCACTGACCTCCATTCCAATGTGCCAAAAAGGTCAGACATCAGATCAGACCAAGCAAAACTCAAAAGATTTAGCATCCCTCCCACACAGACATACACCCAGCTGAAGGCCTCTGTGAGTGTCAAAAGATCAGATGAGCAAAAATAGAAAATGGTATAAATGACCCCATTATCCAAATGATTCTTTCACAAGAAGGCAAATGGGGAGCATGTATTTTAGTTAGTGCTTGTGCTAAGACAGTACATATACTCTGCCTTGTATATGGCCTTAAAAAGATGAGACAGGGGAGGGAGAGTGACAGCTGACTTCACTAGTCCTGATCAAGGTAAGCTATCCCTGGAGAACAAAATGATCAAAAAGGCTGTGTGCTGAGGGAGGTAAAAGGCAAACTTTTCATTCAGGAGTGTATTGTGGTTTTTAGCTGACATTGAGTGGGCCTCCTATTCATAGTGACTCAATCCATAAGATTGGAACATTGTGATCCATAGGGTTTTTATTAGTTGGTTTTTGAAAGTAGATTGTCAGGCCTTTCTTCCTAGTCTATCTTAGGCTGGAAGCTCCACTGAAACCTGTTCAGTATCATAGCAACATGTACGCCCCCACTGACAGACAGGTGGGAGTTGCACATGAGCTACATTGGCTGATAATTTACTCCAGTCTCCTGTATAAAAAGGAGCTCTGGTAGCATAGTGCCTGTCACTTGACTGCTAACCAGAAGGCTGGCAGTTCAAATCCAGCAGCCACTTCTCAGAAGGAAGGGGGCAATCTATTTCTGTGGTGATACTGCCCCAGAAACCCAAGGAGGGGTTGCTATGAGTCAGGGCTGAGTAGACAGCACATAACAACAACTCCTGTGTAAAAGGAGAGAATTCTACCACAGAACCATTGCCCTCTGTGGTGATGCAGGCAGTAGAATATTAGGGAGAAGGACCTGCTTGTTGGACAGTTAGCAAATGAATGTGAGTGCACAGGCAAAGCTGCACAAATCCCTTTAGACATCCCTAATGCCACCTTGGAAAGACGAACTGAAACAGAGCTCCCTCTCCTTCACCCCATCTTCCTTTCACTGGACAAGGTGAAGTCACAGGCTAGCCCCTGTGACAAGGAGCTGCTTTCCATGACAGCTCAAGATGTTGCTACTGCATCCCAGGAAGAATTACAGTCAACTTGCATAGCCTCAGGCAGTATGTAAAAGGAGAAATCAGCACTGCATTAAAGGGAAATGAGTATTTGTTTTGAAATGTATTTAAAAGCTCTGGCTAGTTAATTATTTAAGGACTAGCGGGTATCTCAGCTACCATGGAAACCTCTGGCTCTGTGATTCCCAGGCCCATCAGACACCACCTCCCTTAAGCTGACACAATACACATACACACTCAGACCACATTTACACTCATGCACACTCACTCCCTCTCTCCCTCACTTACACACACAGAGGGCCCTGTCCAAGCCCTCAAGAAAGGCCGGTCTGAAATGCATTTTCCTTCTCTCACCATTCATGAGGTGCTCAGAGGCAGGCAGGAGAGAAGAGGAATCCCATGGCTTGCAAAATGCCCTGGGAAGTCCCTTCCAGCCCTTATAGGTTCTAAGCAAATTTAGTGGGTCAGGGCATATCTCCCTTTCCAAGCCATAGTCACATGCCATTAACAGTTTGTGCCACTAACAAACTTCCCACCCACCACACCCTCATCAGCACAAAGCTTGTTTTTTTGTTTAATTTTATCGTGCTTTGGGTGCAAATTTATAGAGCAAAATTTGTTTTATATTCAACAGTTCACGTACATTTGATTTCACGCCCCGATTACCATTCCCAACCATTACAAACTCTGCTTCCCTCCTGTCCCTGTGACTACCCCTCCCTTTGCCCTTCTTGACTATGCACTCCTGTCTGTCCAGCTTTCCTCTATGTGAATGCTGTCCCTCTGGTGCCCCATGGCCGATTGCTCTAAGAGATATAGCTCCCTAGAGTAAGTGGGTGCATTGCCTTGGAATAAGTGTTCTGCATGTAGGTCTTTCTACTGTTGGGCTGAGAGCCAATTCATGGGAGTGAGTCCAGTCCTAAGCCCGAAGGGTAATCCGGGGCCATAGTCTTGAGGGTTCCACCAGGCTCTTCCAAACAATAATTCTGGTCATTTTTGTATTTTTGAATTTTGTTCCACATTTTTCCTCCCACTCTGTCCAGAATCTCCAGATTTGATCCCTTTCTGTGTGGTTGGCCTTGGTAGCCAGGCACTAATTACTTCTTCTGGTCTTGGGGTCCATCAATCATATCCTTGGATTAATTGTTTCTAGATGCCTTTGATTTTCTCTACTCTTCTTTGCTTCAGATGAGAGGAAACCAATAGTTGCATCTTAGATGGCTACTCAAAAGCTTTTAAGGCCCCAGTCACTACTCATCAAAGTAGGTTATGGAACAAGATTTTTATGTACTATGTTGTGCCAATTGAGCTTGGTGTCCCCTGAGACTATAGTCCCAAGTCAGCAGGCCCAGTGATTCTCACTTGTAAGGTGTTTGGTTGTCTCTGGGAAGTTACTCTTACTCTGTCTTCTGTTGCTAATGTAATGTGTGTGATGAATTTTGTAGCACAAGCGCATATGTAAGATTATCTTCAGCTAAATCTACGCTTTGTCTAGGGTATATTCCTATTCGCTAAAACCCATCTGATCTTCTCACTTGTCTATGTATTTATCTGTAGCCTGGTGTTTGGTTTTAGTGATAATGCCGTATTGTGCATATACTAGTATTTGCCTCTGTTGTCAGTTCATCAAACTGGTCACAGATTCTTTCCTTACTGTGTTGGATTGGGTTCTCTAGAGAAACACAAAACCCAGCAAAGTATATATATGTATTTATAGAGAGAGAAAGAGAGAGAGAGAGAGATTTATCTTAGGTAAATGGCTCACAAGCGTGTAGAAGCCAACAAGTTCATGCTGAAAAGTTCGTCTCTGGAGGGGGATGGGGCCCAGAGCCGCCTGGCTTTCGCATGCACGGCAGGGGAGTTCAAGCCACAAAGTTCGTCTCTGGAGGAGATGAGGCCCGGAGCCGCCTGGTTCCCGTAAGCACAACAGAGCCGAGAGAATCAAGTTGGCACGCAGCACGCTGGTTGCTGTTCCCAACAAAGGATGAATCCGAAACCTCCAGGGCGAGCGGCGAGCCGCTCACTCAAGGAAGTATATAGTCCGGAATGCCATTCTTCCAGCTTGTCCTTGGAATAGCATTGCAAGCAGGCCACACCCCTGGGGAAACTCTCCTTGGGCAGAACGGCCGCTCAGAACTCAGTCATCTGATCCCATCATGGGAACCACCACTCACAACTGGAGTCCAGCCAAGTTGACACATCTTCAACTATCACACTTACCATCCCTCCCCTCACCCAAATCAATGTGTGGCCCCTATGTAGTCTGAAACAAGAATGGTTGTTGGTTTTATTGAATGCCTTTTCTGAGCCAATTAATACGATCACATGGTTCTTTTGTTTTGTTTTGTTTATGTGGTGGATTACATTGATTGCTTTTCTGGTATTGAACCATCTTTGCATATCAGGTATGAATCCCACTTGGCCAGGATATATTATTTTTTTGATATGTTGTTGGATTCTGTTGGCTAGGATTTTGTTGAAGATTTTTGCATCTATATTCATAAGAGATATTGGTCTGTAGTTTTCCTTTTTAGTGGTGTCTTTCCCTAGTTTTGGTATCAGTGTTATGCTTGCTTCATAAAACAAATTTGGAGTATTCCATCTTTTTCTGTGTTCTGGAATAGTTTGAGTAATATGGGTGTCAACTCTTCTCTGAATGTTTGATAAAATTCTGCAGTGAAGCCATCTGGGCCAGGACTTTTTTTGGGGGAAGTTTTATTTTTTTTTTAAATGACCTGCTGAATTTCTTCTTTTGTTATGGCTTTGTTGAAATATTCTATCTCTGACTGGAATAATTTAGGTAGGTCTTGTGTTTCTAGAAACTTGTCCATCTCTTCTATATTTGAATCTGTTGGAGTATAGTTCTTCATAATATTCTGTTATTATCTTTATTATTTCAGTTGGTTCTGTTGTGATGTCACCCGTTTTGTTTCTCATTCATGTCGTTTGCATCTTCTCTTTCTTTTCTTTTGTTAAATTTGCCAGTGGTTTGTCAATTTTGTTAATCTTCTCGAAGAACCAGCTTCTTGTTTTGTTGATTTTCTCTCACTCTCTTTTTTTTTTTTTCCTGTTTCATTTATTTCTGCTCTGATCTTTATTATTTTCTTACTTCTGGATGTAAGTTTCTTTTGTTGCTCTTTTTCCAATTGTTGGAGTTGTTGAGTTACAATGTTGATTTTGTTTCTTTCCTCTTTTTTGATGTGTGCATTTATTCCTATAAATTGACCTCTGAGTCAATTTTTGGTTTTGGTAAGTTGTATCTTCATTCTCGTTTTTTTCTAGGAATTTTTTTTTTTTTTTCACATTTTATTTCTTCCATTAGCCAGTAGTGTTTGAGGAGTGTATTTCTTATTCAGTGTCCACATATTTGATATTTTTTCCTTGACATTCTTATTATTGATTTTTAATTTTATAGCATTGTGATCGAAGAAGATGCTTTGTAGTATTTCAGTGTTTTTGAATTTATTGAGGCTTGTTTTGTGTTCTAACATATGGTCTATTTTGGAGAATGATCCATGTGCTCTGGAGAAGAAAATATATTGTGTTTTGTTGGGTGGCATGCTCTGTATATGCCTATGAGGTAAAGTTGGTTGATTGTGTTGTTGAGTTCTTCTATATCTTTGCTGAGTTTTTGTCCAGTTGTTCTGTCCCTCCTTGAAAGTGGTGTGGTAAAATTTCCTACTACTATTGTAGAGTTGTCGATTTTTCCTTTCAATTAATTGAACATTTGCTTTATGTATTTTGGAACACTTTCACTGTGTGCATAGATATTAATTATGGTGATGTCTTCTTGGTCAATTGATCCTTTTAGCATCATATATTACCTTTCTTTGTCCCTAACTCTGTTTTTCACCTTTAAGTCTATTTTATCAGAAATTAATATTTCCACTCCTACTCTTTTTTTGGTTGCCATTAGTTTGGTATGTTTTATTCCACCCCTTAATTTTTAATTTGTTTTTATCTTTATGTCTAAGGTGGATCTCTTATAGGTAGTATATTAATGGGTCTTCTTTTCTTATCTAATCTGCCACTCACTGTCTCTTGAGTGGTGCATTTACTTCATTCACATTGAGCATAATTAGTGATAGGTATGAATTTATTGCTGTCATTCTATTGTGTTTTTTGTTGTGTTGTTTATTGGTGATTTTCTTGTTCCAACTGTTTTTTGTGCTGAGCTCATTTGGTTATCAGCTGTTTCTTCTCTTCTCTTCATTATTGTTGGTTTTCTGCTTGCTAAGGTCAAGTGTTTTTCTTTCTGAGTTTGCATAGTGAGATTGTTAATTTTCTTTGTGGTTCCCTGAAGTAAATTCTTATCTCCTTAAGTTTGGGACAGTCAGCTCTATAAAGACATTGTCCTATCTTCCTCTCCATTTGGAAGTTTTGTAATTAAAATTTTTATTTCCTCTATTTGCTTTGTTGCTGGTGTTGTCTGCACTTTGACTCCCTTATTTTACTGTGTAAATTATTTTATGAGCTTATTTTCAGTATCTATTTCTGGTTTGGTTTCTAAGTATTGATGTCAAGTGTCTGATTTCAATTTGTTGTTCTTTGTTGTGGGTTTTCTATTGGAAGAACTCCCTTTAACATTTCTTGTAAGGTTGGTCTGGTTTCACAAATTCCCTTAATTTCTGTTTGAGAACATCTTGATTTCACTCTCATATTTGAGGGACAATTTGGCTGGATATATAATTCTTAGTTGGCAGTTCTTTTCCTTCAAGGTTTTATGTATGCCATCCCATTGCCTTATTGCCTGCATGGTTCCTGCTGCAAAATCAGAACTTAGTTATCGGTTGTCCATAGTAGATGACATTTTGTTTTTCCTGAGCTGCTTCCAAGATTCTTTCTTTCTCTTTGGTTTTGGAGAGTTTGGTT
>NW_006921611.1:19672784-19677815 GCF_000298275.1 Orycteropus afer afer
TTTTTTTTTTTTTTTTTTTTTTTTGTTGTTGTTTGTTTGTTTGTTTGATTTGAGGTTGTCTGGAGGTGTTGTCTTTAATTATTAGTTATGTATTGATTTATTTCACCCTGATTTTATGTCTTATTATATCTGAAAGTGTGGAGCAGGTGTACTTTTTTGGTTATTAACTCATCTGTACTGGGTTGCTCTATAGCTCTCTCTGTGTTGGTGGAATCACTGGTGGGGATATGAGGGCAGGTCTCTGTTCATCATGAAAGGGATTTGGAGTTGGAGTGAACAAGTGTGTTCCACTGCCTGTCATTGATTCTGTGGCATAGGAGTTATTGAGGTGTTCAGTATAGTAACTTCTGTTGCCTGGTGGTGGTTTAATGTGTTTCTTCTATTGGTAAAAACACCAGTAGTGAGCCCCTATTTTCTGCATTTGGGTGAGATTGTTCAGTCAGGAATGTTGGCACAGGCAGTGTAGTTTTTGACTTCCTGAGATGACTACTAATGATGATGTCCTACTGTCAATCAAAGACCTGCAGATCAAAATTGACAGAGACCCTGATGGTTAGAGGGCCACTACTCTCCTCTTGGATCAAGATGATGCAAAAACTCAGTACCCTGGTCCACTTTGTGCTAAAAAACTTTCATGGAAGAGTTGAACCCCAGTCTACTGCTGTGCATTTGCTCTGGGGCTCTCCCTTTTCCCACTTTCTTCTGGACTTCATGGCAGCCCAAGCCAGGGGGTGGGTAGTGATCTGTTTCCCACCAAGATTATTGTACTCACTCAGCTCCCAAGGTTGCCACCAAAAACTCCCGGTGTGTGTATTCTGAGTCCCTAATGCCTCTGTGGGTTTTGTGATTTTTTTTTTTCTTTCCCTGCTTCCCTCTGCTGACCTCTTTTGTATTTCTAATGAATCCTCTCCTTCTCCATCTCTCCACCAGTTAGGCAGGTTCATTAATTTTTCCCAGTTGTTTAATCTGCTCTTTTTCTCTGCCTTCACTAAATCTGATACTTTATCTTCTCCTTAGTTGCTCATAACTCCACTATCATTATTTCTATCTGTTTTACCTAGTTATTCAGGGATTAAGTTGGTAGAGGGGAAAAACATGTGGGTTATAGGTATGACATCATCTTCCCAGCCCTCACCACCACAAAGTTTAAAGTAAGGAAATAGCAGGCTAGACTCACTAGGGATTGAACTCCTCACTAACACTGCTTACTAGCTGTGTACACTTGGATAAACTTCTTAAGTTCTCTGAGCCATAATTTCCTCATCTGCCAAATGGGGACAATAATAGCAAAAGCACATTTTTATTTGGATTATCTCACTTGATCCTCTGAACAACCCTGTGAAGCAGGTGTTATTTCTTTCCTCACTTGCTACTGGTTGCCATTGAGTCAAGTCCAACTCACAGTGACTCAAACTTTTAATCTGTTGATTGGCAGCCAAATACTTTAACTATTTTCACCATCCAGGGTCTCCTCATTTACTAAGTCACACATTTGAAGCCAAATGATTTAATACCAGAGACCACTTCTCTACACTATCTCTTCTCTACCTGTGGATTGCTGTGAGAATTCTATGAAATATTCTTGGTACATGGAGGGTGAACTCCCTCTCCTCACTCCCTGCACCATCTTATCCTGAAGGTCCTGGAAAGTATGCTTTGCACTGATAGGCACATCCCACTCAGGCCAGAGGTCGGTGGTGATTCATGCTGGCTGCAGGTGGGAGGTGTCCTTGGCTTGGAAGGGAGTCAAGTTCCTTGGAAAGGAAGTTTCCATGAGCTGGAGTAGTGCTTTCCACCTCACCCTCCACTGCTGTGGCACTGCACCACTGAACTATATAATTGCATATTTGTTCCTGTTGGGTCTTGAAATATTAGAGCCCAGTGTATAATTCCTGGGCTTCTGTACTGAAGATACTGCCATGTAACTACAAAATAAAAAGACAAATAATATAGCAAGGGCTGCAGCCCATACAGCTCTATTTAATTAATGGGAAATTTTATTAAGAACAGGCAGAAAAGATTTGAATCTCAGGTGCCCAATCATCTCAGGGGAGCCTTAAAGGTTGATGAAGCCTCCTGAATAAATTCTGTATCAGGTTCTATTAAGGATTTTCCATCACACCTTGTCTGTGCATTTTTGCTGAGTTTGTGCTTAGCTTGCATGGATAGGGCATGAGTGGGGCCATAGTGACACAGCAAGCACTAATACTACAAAACAAAGAAGCTGAAGTATGAACTAGTAACCAAGTGGGTTTTCAGGTGCCAGCAACCTTCATTCTCAGGGTGAAATGCATCCAAATCATGACAAATAGTTCAGATCCAGGGAAAATGCATTTGGGTGAGATTTGGGTGCATTTGTGGAGAGAAATCATTCTATACATGAACACATGAGACCAAGATAAGCAATTTATTAAAAATCACATATGCAGGATGGGCAGAGAAAAGTTCTCTGGAGTCTGAGATACAGAGAGAAGGCAGGGAAGTGAATTCTGATAACTACATGGGAACTTGGGGCCCAGAGGAACAAGTGGGAAAGTGCAAGGAGTGTGGAATACAAGAAAGAGACCAAGAGGACTTGACCCTGAGACAAAAGCTGTCCCAGGAAAGGAGCTCTTCATGGATTTCCTTGAAATTTCAAAGAATCTGGACGATGGCTTTTCAAAGACCTAAAACTGAAGGCAAGGTATGATTACTTCTGATCAGAAGGAATGTGTGCCTGAGAAATGAGAACAAGCATCTGGAGAGGGAAACAGGTGGCCAAGTATGAGGGTGCAGGTCCTGGAAGTCAAGAAACATTGAGGCAGGGGTACTGGATTTATCATGATGGCTCTTTCTATGAAACAGACTATTCTGCCTATCTTCAAGTATTAACTCAGTCATCATAACCATCCTGCAAGGCATATTCTAGTTCTGCCTCTATTTTATAGATGAGGAAGCTGAAGCACAGAGATGTTAACTAGTTTGCCCATGGTCATATAGCTAGTGCGTAGTACTACCCAGCCACAAAACCAAGCAATTTAGATCCAGAATCTAGACGTCAAAGTCAAGAAGAGACCAGTCTTAACTGGAGGTGGCAAAAGGGAGAAGTAAAACATGGTCCTTCTTGTCAATAACAACCTGGACAAGTAGCAGGATAAACACTGGGAAAGCTCCTCTCAGTGAAAGGTAGAATAAGGTCTCTCTCTCTCTCTTTCCTACTCTCCCTTCCTTTTCCCTCCCCCATGCTAGTAACAGGAATGAGGAAAGGTAGAGTAGAAACTGTATATCAAGGATTAATAAAATTCTTTCTAACTAGGATGTTTCTCAAACATGTCTAGGCCCTCTTAGTATCTCTTGTAATAGTTTATATTTTTTTGCTGTTGTTAGGCGTTGTCAAGTCAGCTCTGATTTACAGTGACCCTATGTATAACAGAACAAAATACTTCCGGGTCCTACATCAGTTTCAGGATCCTTGAGATCGTTGAGGCCATCGTTGCAGCCACTGTGTCAATCTATCTCATGATATCCAAGCATGACATCCTTCTCCAGGGACAAGTGCCTTCTGACAACATGATCAAAGTAGATGAGATGAAGTCTGGCCATTCTCACTTCCAAGGAGCATTCCAGCTATACTTCCTCCAGGACAGATTTGTTTGTTCTTCTGGCAGTCCCAGGGATTTTCAGCATTCTTTACCAACACCACAATTCAAAGGCATCAACTCTTCTTCAGTCTTTCTTAGTTCATCTTGTCCATCTTTCATAAATGAAATGGCATATGAGATGATTGCAAATACCATGGCTTGAGTTAGATGCACTTTAGTCTTCAAAGTCACATCTATGCTCCTTAAAACTTTAAAGAGGTCTTTTGTAGCAGATATTCCCAGTGCAATGTAACATATGATTTCTTGATTGCTTCCTCCATGGTGTTGATTGTGGATCCAAGAAAAACAAAATCCCTGACAATTTCAATCTTTTCTCCACTTATCATGAGGTTGTTTGTTGGTCCAGTTGTGAGGATTTTTGTTTTCTTTATGTTAATTGTAATTCATGCTGACAACCATAGCTTTGATCCTCATCAGCAAGTACTTCAAGTCATCTTCGTTTTCAGCAAGCAAGGTTATATCATCTCCATATCACAGGTTGTTAATGAGTCTTCCTCAAATCTTAATGCCACATTCTTCTTAAAATAGTTCAGCTTCTTGGATTATTTGCTTAGCATACAGATCGAATAAGTATGGTGAAATGATATATCCCCGACACACACACTTCCTGAGTTTAAACCAGTCAGTATCCCCTTATTTCTGTTCAAAAGACAACCTCTTGCTCTATGTGTAGGTTCCTCCTGAGAACAATTAAGTGTTTTGTAATTCCCATTCTTCTCAATCTTATCCATAATTTCTTATGATTCACACAGTTGAACACCTTTGCATAGTCAATAAAACACAGGTAAATATCTTTCTGGTATTTTTTGCTTTGAGCCAAGATCCACCTAACATCAGCAATTGCAAGACCAACAACTTATTAATTGCAGATATCTTTTTTTTCCAACAACATAAATGGTGAATATACATGTGGAACTCACCAGATAGAATGTACAAGAATCATCTGTGAAAGAAGCAATGGAGAAGCTCAATAACCTCAGTCAAAACAAGGCTGGGAGCTGACTATGAAAGAGACCATCAATTGCTCATATGCAAGTTTAAGTTGAAGTTGGAGAAGATTAGAGCAGGTCTATCCCTGCTCATCCCACACCCTTTTCTGAATCCATCTTGCATTTCTGGTAGTTCCCTGTCAATATGCTGCTGCAATCATTTTTTAATTATCTTTAACAAAATAATACCTGTGCAATATTAATGATATTGTTTGACAGTTTCCACATTCTGTTGGATCACCTTCTTTAGAATGGCAAAAATATGGATTTCTTCCATTTAGTTGGCCAGGTATCTGTCTTCCAAATTTCTTGGTATAAGCGGCGTCCAGCACTGCATCTGTTCATTAAAACATCTCAGTAGGTGTTCCATCAATTCCTAGGGCTTTTTTTTTTTTTTTTTT
>NW_006921611.1:19677915-19692446 GCF_000298275.1 Orycteropus afer afer
TTTTTTTTTTTTTTGCCAATTCCTTCAGTAGTTTGGACTTCTTCCTTTGGTACCATTGGTTCTTGATCATATGCTGTCTCCTGAAATGATTGAACATCAATCAATTCTTTTTGGTACAATGACTCTGTATATTCCTTCCTTCTTCTTTTGATGCTTCCTGCATCATTCAATATTTTCCCCATAGAATCCTTCAATATTGCAATTCAAGACTTAATCTTTTTCTTTGGTTCTTTCAGCTTGAGAAATTCTAAGCATGTTCTTTCCTTTGGTTTTCTAATTCTAGGTGTTTGCACATTTCATTATAAACTTTACTTTGTCTTCCTGAGCTTCCCTTTCACATCTTTTGTTCAGCTCTTTTGCTTCATCTTTTCTTCCATTTGCTTTGGCTACTCTCTGTTCAAGAGCAAGTTTCAGACTATCTTCAGAAATCCATTCTGGTCTTTTCTTCCTTTCCTGTCCTTTTAATGACCTTTTGCTTTCTTCATATATGATGTTCTTTATGTTATCCCACAACTCTCTGATCTTCGGTCATTGATGTTCAATGAAACATATCTATTCTTCAGATGGTCTCTAAATTCAGGTGGGATATTATCAAGGTTGTATTTTGGCTCTCAATGGACCTGCTCTAATCTTCTCCAACTTCAACTTAAACTTGCATATGAGCAATTGATGGTCTCTTTCATAGTCAGCTCCCAGCCTTGTTTTGACTGAGATTATTTAGCTTCTCCATTGCTTCTTTCACAGATGATTCTGGTGAGTTCCACATATATATTCATCATTTATATTGTTGGAAAAAAAGATATTTTCAATAAGTTGTTGGTCTTGCAAAATTCTATTATGTGATCTCTGGCATCATTTCTACCACCAAGACCATATTTTCCAACTATTGATGTTTCTTCTTTGTTTCCAATTTTCATGTGCCAATCACCAGTAATAATCAATACACCTTGATTGCATGTTTGGTCAATTTCAGACTGAAGAAGTTGGTAAAAATCTTTAATTTCTTCATCTTTGGCTTTAGTGGTTGGTGCATAAATTTGAATTATAACCCTGTTAACTGGTGTGGTCTTCCTTGTGGATAGTATCCTATCATTGACAGCATGGTACTTCAGGCTAGATCTTGAAATGTTCTTTTTGATGATGAATGTGACACCATTCTTCTTCAATTTCTCATTACTAGCATAGTAGAGCATATGATTGTCTGATTCAAAATGACCAATACCAGTCCATTTCAGCTCACTGATCCCTAGATATCAATCTTTATATGTTTCATTTCATTTTTGACAACTTTCAATTTTCATAGATTCATAGTCTGTATATTCTGTGTTCTAATTATTAATGAATGTAGCTGTTTCTTCCCATTTTGAGTCATGTTCCATCAGCAAATGAAGGTCCCAAAACTTTACTCCATCCATGTGGACTCTACTTTGAGGAAGCAGCTCTTCCCCTGTCATATTTTGAGTGCCTTCCAACATAAGGGGCTCATCTTCCAACACTATATCAGAAAATGTTTCACTGCTCTTCATGAAGTTTTATAGTAATATATCAGACAGTGTTTCAATGCTATTCATCAGGTTTTCAGTGGTCAGTTTTTTCAAAAGTCAATGGCTCTGTCCTTTTCTCCAGTGTCTTAGTCTGGAAGCTCTGCTGAAACTTGTCCTCCAAGGGTGACCCTTCTGATATTTGAAATACCAGTGACATAGCTTTCATCCTCAGAACAAAATACAAGCCACCACTGTATGACAAACTGACAGAGAAGAGGTGGTTATATTTATTTGGCACCATGTAAAGTATATTTCTGTTAAACAAGTCTTCATAAGACTTAAGAACACCTGTGGGGAAATGAATTAGGTGCTCTTGTTTAAATTTTGCTTCTGTGTCTGCCTTGTTTAAAAAAGATATTGAAAAGACAATTGTTCTGAAAATGGTGAATTGAGTGTCAGGCACATGAGGAGCTGGCAGAGAGTGAGAGTGTAGGACATGATAGTCCTTGTCTTCTGGGTCTCCCAGATGAATTACTTTTTCCCAACACCACTTATCTGCACTATCTCTTCTCCACGTGTGGATTATTGAGGACTCTAAGTGATGTACCTGGAGCATTACTGTTGTTGTTAGGTGTAATTATGTTGTCTCCATCTCATGGTGATCTTATGTATAACAGAACAAATGTTGCCCAGTCCTTTGTCCTGTTCATAATCCTTAATATGTTGGAGTCTATTTTTTTGCAGCTAGTGTGTTAATCCATCTCATGAAGGGTTTTTCTCATTTTCACTGATCTACTTTACCAAACATAATGTCCTTTTATAGTGATTGGTCTTTCCTGATGACTTGTCCAAAATAAGTGAGCTGAAGTCTCGCCATTCTCACTTTTAAGGTTCTATTTCTTCTAAGACTGATTTGTTTGTTCTTTTGGTTGTCCACAGTATATTCAATATTTTTCACAATACCACAGTTTGAAGGCATCAATTCTTTCATTCTCTCTTCCCCTTTGTCTACCACCTTTTCCTGAAGGGTCTGAGAAGAATGCTCTGCACCAGTGGGTGTCTCTCATGCAGGCTAGAGGCACGTGGTGGCTCATGCTAGCTGCATGGTGAAGGGTCTTTGAGTTGTAAGGGAGTCTTCTCTGGGTCTTCCATCCATCACATGCCATTTTGGGATTATAGGCAGCATGTGTAAGAGCATGAGGATCACCGTTTAGTGATGTGCAGTGGAAATTTCTAGTGAGCTAGCAGTGTAAAGGGCTGAGGACAGTAGCAATTGGAGCTTCTCCTCCTTACTTGGCTGGTGCATGCATGTGTCTCCATGGGTGACATGGAGCATGGTGTTGGCTACCTCTTTCCCCTTTCCATTTACTAAATTTTGTGTCTAAAGAAAATCCTTTGGCCTCTCAAGTTTCATTTCCAGCAGTGTCAAAGAATAATAATGTTCTCTGCTTTGTAGGTGCTTTTTAGGATCTTCTAAGGATGAATTAAGTAACTGGGTTTAAAGGACTAACACTTCTGGTCCCATGATCGCTATTCTACCAATCAATCAGTTTGGTCCCAGAGGACTAGAGTGCCGTGGTCATATTTCAGCCTTTTAACATAAGTCCAGAAAAGAGGCTCCCTGAGATCCCCAAACTCTCTTTCAGGTACAAGAGATAAGCAGAAGTAAAATAGGAATCAAATTCTGATACCACAGCCTAAAAGCAAAACACAATGATATAAGAATTCCGAGGTCCACAGATCCCTAACCATAGCATTCTGCCTCTGGCACACAAGGATCAGCATGCTCTAGCCACATTGTCATGGCCAGAGGTCTTGGCTTGTACCCTGAGACCCCTTCCAAGATCTGCTTCTACACATTCATCTTGTTTCTGCTTAAACCTCTCAGAAGCCTCTGTATATTGTTTTCCTTGGGGAAATTACTTGCTTATGCTCACTACCTAATTTATAAAGTTAATTGTTCTTTTATTAGTTCTAAAGTTAACTCCTTCAGGTGGGCCAAGAAGGCCCCTCTTCCTCAGTTATAACCAGAGGGGTCATTTCTCCTAAGGGAGACAAGCAACAATACTAATGGGGAGAATGAGATATTTGTGTGAATAAAGGAGAATGCATATAAGGAAGGCTTAAACCAGTTTTCCGGAAATAAAAAAGGTGGGGTATTTTTCCCCATGCATGAGGACCCAAGTCATTCCTTTTCCCACAAGGGCATTCCAACTCCTTTTTCATCATCTGAGGTCTAGTTGGTTCTTTCCCAAGAGCTGATGGTGTCCTCAAATGAAAAGATCTGTACAAATTACTAAACAAAAATCCAATTAAGCTGCTGAGTGAGAAATGTAATTGTAACAAACAAAACATGTCAATTCTAAGAAATGCCATTAAAAAAAAAAAAAAAAAAAAAACTGATGGCTATAGGTTTCCATGCAGAGGGTTAGTATGCCAAGGCATTTAAGTGTAACAGGCACAGTTCTTCCAGGAGGCTGAAGTCTTAAAGGTCACAAGGTTGTTCTGTTATGGGGAAGAAAGCACTTGGGTGTTACAGCAAAATGCATCCCTGATAGGCCCTGAGACTCTGGTGGTAGAATCAGCACATCTCTTTATTCAGACACAGATTTGCCCTGTTTACACCTCAAACATCTCCCTTGACAGAGCAGATGCATATGGAATGAGAACATCACACATTATTTGTAAGGTCAGTTCAATAAGGTCCCAGAAGTCCTGATGCCAGGGACCTTTTTAAGATAGTACGTAGATATGAAAAACCAAATGAATAATTAAACACTTTGTATTTAAGCTCCTTGTTCATCAATGCTTCAAGCACTTTTCACACATGTTAATTCTTCTTCTTTTATGTAGTCTTCCTTAGAGATGGTGTAGGCTAAGAATGAATGTTATCAATTCCATTCTACAGAGATTGAGGGAGAGATTGAGGCATATATATATATATATATATATATATATATATATATACATACACACTTACATATTTATAATATATTTTATTTAACTCAATATATCCAAAATATCATTTCAGGATGTAACTTTTGTATCAACTGCATATTGAAATGTGCATATTGAAATATATTTTGGATATATTGGGTTAAACAATATATTATTAAATTAATTTCACCTATTTGCTTTTATTTTAAAAATGTAGCTACTCAAGCAACAAGAGTCTTTTTTTTTTTTTTTATCATTAGTGTGAACTTTTCATCTCTTTCTTTTCTTTTTTTTAATTGTGATTTGGGTGAAGATTTACAGAGCAAATTCACTTTCCATACAGCAGTTCACATATACTTTGTCTCATGTCATTGACCACAGTTTACCACAATGCAACAGCTCCCCTCACACTTCCTCCCCATAGTTACCTCTTCCCAGTGTCCATCCCTCCATACACTCCTGCCCCCTGAGCTGTTCCCTGTGCATAAGCAGCCCTTCTTTCTCCCATGATTGTTCTTTCCAAAGAGTGTATCTACTTGAGGTAAATGTTCAACTCATATGCCTGTATTTTCAAGCAACAAGAGTCTTAAAAGCTTGTGAGTGGCCATTCAATGTGCAAGTATTGGTCTCTTTCATCTGGAACAAAAAAGTGTGAACAAAATCAGAGATACAAGGAAACAATTAGTCCAAAGGGTGACTAGACCATGTGAACCCTAGTCTCCTGGACCCTGAGATCAGAACTAGATTGTTCCCTGCTACCACTGCTGACCACTCTGAAAGGGATCATAATAGGAGGTCTTAGATAGACTGGGAGAAAAACGTGGAACAAAACTTAAAGTTCTAAAAATACTAGGCTTACTGGTCTGAAAGAGACTGGTGGGAACCCCGGGATTATGGCCCTTACACACACTTCAATCCTGGAACTGAACTCATCCCCGTAGTTGAATTTTCAACAACCAATCAATAGAGAAACCTATAAGGTGAGGTACACACTCATTAGAACAATCAATATGAGATCAAAAGGGCAGTATTTGCCCAAGGATAAAGCTTAGAAAGCAGGAAGGGATAGGAAGGAAGGAGAAGGGAAATGGTAAACACAGGGAGGAAGTGGGGAAATGCTCTTACATAGTGAGGATTGTAATCAATGTCACAAAACAAAATGTGTGTGTATTATTGAATGGAAAACACATTTGCATTGTAAACTTTCACCAAAATCACAATAAAATAAAAGAAAGTGTAGCTATTCAAAATTTAAAATTTCATAGGTGGCTTTCATTTGTAACTCACATTGTGTTTCCTTTGAACAACACTGCTCTAGGACCTTCTGCTCACTTGTTAAGAAAGTTATCAGATCTCCCCAGAAGGGAGCTTGCAGCCCATTTTACCTACATCATTACCTTGTGATCTAGATGGAATAGTGTTCTGGTTACCTAGTGCTGCTCTGACAAGAATATACCACAAATGGGATGACCTTAACAAACAGGAGTTTATTTTCAGTTTGGAGGCTTTAAGTCCAAGTTGAAAGTGCCAGGCTCTAGGGGCTAGTTGAAAGCCCCTCAGCCTTGAGCTTCAGCTCTGCCTCCAGCTCCTGGCCCACTGAAGCTATATGTTTTTCTTCATTCAGACAGCTGCTGGTTTCTGAGGCTGCCAAGCCCAAGGTTGACAAGTAACAAGGCACAGTCCCAATATTACCAAATCACATGGCAGATCATTAATTCAAGTCCATTGTAAGTCTCAAGGTTGGTAGAACATGGCAGGCTACTAAACAATGACACGGCTACATGCAGAGTTCAAGGTGCCATAAACTAGAAACCATTCCCTGAGGCTTCTGCTTATATACAAGAAGCAGACCACATTCCCCAAGGCAGCTACGCAGCTGCTCCCAGTAGATTCCATGCATGGAATTGATTACCAGTCTCATCATGGGGAATACTACATCCAGCTGCCCAGCCACTCAACCAGGCCCAGCCAAGTTGACACACAAACTACTACAAATCATCTCTTCATCCCCATTAAGACAGAAAACTGGAGCCCAGAGGCACAGAGAAACTTGGTCAAGGCCACAGAGACCCTTAAGGTCAGACTTGTACTGTGTTTCACATCTTCTGACTCCCAGACCAGTGTTCTTTCCATCAAATTTTTTTTTTTTTTTTTTTTTTTTTGCTATTAAATTTCTGCTCTTAATTTCCTCTCTGTAGTCATTCCACAGCAGGGCATACCTCTGAGCTGTTTTCAGCAAAAATCAATGTCCCCATTGCTCTGAGGCTCCATAGAAGCCCAACTTCATGCATCAGGGTAGTGAATCCTCTCCAGAGTCATAGCACTTTCTTTCTCCTTCCACCAGAATACCCCCATCTTACTCCCAAAATCCTAGATTAAGCATCAAGTAGAGGAACAAACTTGGTTACCTTCATGTACTCACTGAAATTCTGATCTGTCATACACAGGTCACCAGCCTATTATAGCTCATGGGGGGCATTCTACCAGAGGGACAAGGTGTCAGCATTCAACACCCTTTCCATCAAGGACCTAAACTTAAGCCTGGATTTCAGGATTTTGGAAGTTCTGAAAAAGAACAGGCAGCACTTTTGGTCTTTCCACCTATCCAAGGCAAGGTAGAGTTTGGTATTTACAGGTTTCTCATCAAGCTCCAAGGAGCTCCTCATGAGCAAGAACCTAACAAGGAATTCTGACATTCTACTTAAGCCCCATTCTGGTGGGTCCCATTTCAATACCCAATATGACCTTGGTATTATGCTAACAACAATTATTTGATCAGTTCTCTCCTTCCAAGACTACTGTTTCACCATTGACTGGACTAGCAGACTATGGCATGTAGACTCCTGTCCTTTTAGGTAAGGTTCTAGAAGGTATAGGAAAGTGCTGGAGGTAGATATTTCTCTGAGAACTTCTCTCACAGAAGTCTCATAATGGGCTTTAGCCTAGCTGCTTCTCATACTAGTCATTACCTCTTCATCTATTAAAAATTTTCATTCAGGATTAGGATGAAGATTATATGCCATCCCACCCTAACTATAGACAATGATTTTGGGAAATGAGTAAAAGGAAGACATCATATCTATTCTTCAATTCCATCAGGGAGCAGTACATGAGAACTAGGAATCCATGGAGGAACAAAGGCCAGATCCCAAAGTCCTTAATGAATCAACAGCCTGAGAGAATGATTGAACCGATTGGGATTTTATTTGGTTCATCTGGAAATGGTGAAACACACTTCAAGTCTACTTTACTGCCACCTCCTCAGAGAGAGAGTTATCAAAGAAAATGAAGTGTGGAGGAGGTGGCAGCACACTCTGCTAGCGAGTGAAGTACCCAGGAGAAAATAAATAGCCTCTTGAATAGCAGGATAAATGTACCAAGAGACAAGTAAAGTATCACAGAGAGGAATGAAGTGAAAGGGGAACTGAGGAATGTTAAGTCTCTGAGATTGACAGAAAGAGACAAAGTTGTCTTTTAGGGGTAGCCTGTGGATGATCCAGGGGTTAAGAATATTTTTAGAGATACTCAGAACCAAAAGGTGTACAGAAGTCAAATACAGATAAGACATTTAGATTATTGGAGACTGTTCAAAAATTACCTCTTTTATGACACTACACAAAGTTCTTGGTCAGTACAAATGGTTAACACTCTCAATTGCTAACCAGAAGTTTGAAAGTCCAAGTCCACCCAGTGTGCCTTGGAAGAAAGGCCTGGCAATCTACTTTCAAAAAACCAGCCACTAAAAATCCTATGGAACATAACTCCAGCCTGACACACTTCAGGTTGCCACGAGTAGGAATCAACTTGATGGCAACTGCTATGACACAGAGTGAGTTGCTATCTCTCCAGTACTCTCATGTTCCCAAAAGGCTTCTCACCTGCCTCTACCAGAGCACCCAACACACTCCTTTATAAATATCTGATCCCATGTCTATCCTCCCATGAGATTGTAAGAGCCTGAAGGACAGAGGCCAGGGCTAATTTATCTTTATATTCCCTGTGTTTGGCACATTGGAACTATTCAGTAAATGCTTGTTATATTGATGACAGGAATTTAGGGAATGACCTGCCATGAATAACCAAGACTAAAATAGTCAAGGAAAGAATAAAGGGTCTCAAAATTAGGGTAGGGTGAGGCAGAAAGGCAGCTTCAGAACTGATAAGTGAGTTTGGAAAAAGAGGCATTGGATAAGGGAAACCTCAGCAGGCAGTGTTTCCTGTCTGGCACTGTCGGGAATTATCAAATGGCAAGCTCATGGCTTTTGAGGAATGCAGCAATGACTGAAGAAAAACATATATTTGGTCAACTGAGAAAATAAAGGACCAGAGCCAGGGAATCTCTACTGTAATCTCTGACTTGAAGGTTGGCAGACAGGTGCACTTCACTCAAAATTTGGCAAAGAATGTTCTAGAAAGGAAAAGGGTCTAATCCATTTTTCCAGGGCTCAGTGAAGGGAGCAAGTGACATCCAGACAGTATCGTTTGAGAAGGTCTACCTGCTTCAAACAAGTCTTCCTCCCAGGAGATGACTACTGCTTTCATCTTTTGTCAGCATATACTCATTTATTAAGTACCTACTGAGTACGAGATACTGTGAGACATATCCTAGATACAAAGAAGAATGACTTGGGTCTTGCTTTTAAAACATTTACAAACTCCCTTAGCTGACCATAATCCCTCTAAGTCAGAAAAAAGAATTCATTACCACAAGAAGACTACTTACACAAAAGCAAGAAAGGGGAATAAGAGTCTCAATTCTTCTCTTGTTGATACTTTCTCCAGTAATTTTACAGAGAATAAGCATTTGGGTAGGTACAATTTATGAGGAAGAATCTTCTAGGGGCAATTTCTGTTCAGGTAAGAGGAATACAGACCATTAGAATGAGAAGCACAGGCTCTAAGTGGTGGGGTAGACCTAGAATCATAGAGAGAGTAAAATCAAGATAAAGGGGATAGCATCTAATCACACAAATGTGGGAATATCACAATTGTATCCTGATTCTCCTGTTGTCATCCCATTATAGAAAAGAGCGGGAGAATGCTGCAGATTGTCTCTCCATTCTAAGAATTCCCAAGTGTATAAAAAAATAGCTGTCACGGAGTCAGTTCCAACTCATGGTGACCTACGTGCAATGTTGCCCAGTCCTGCATCCTTCATGAGCACTGGCGTGTCCGAATCCATTGTTGGGGCAATTGTGCCAGTCCGTCTCACTTGGGTCTTCCTTGCCCTCACTGTCCCTCTGCTTCACCAAATATGATGTCCTCCTCCCACGATTGATCCCAGCAGAAGACATGTTCAAAGCAAGTAAGTCACACATTTTCTGTTGTGATCCATAATTTTCAGAACTAGGTCACCAAACCTTTCTTTCTAGTCTGTTTTAACCTGAAACCTGTCTACAATTAGTGACCCTGTTGGTATCTAAAATACCAGTGAAATAACATCATAAAAACATCCAAACAGCCACAGTACAACAAACAGACAGGTGGGCACCCAAGGGTATCATCCTATGTTTATTCAACACATGTTTATTGAGCATGTATGATATGCCAAGTAATGTTCTAGGATCTAGGTATACAGGAGTGAACAAAATGGAAAGAAGTACCTGTGCTCATGGAGCCTACATTCTAGTGGGTGCTGGTAGACAGTGAACAAATAAACAAGTACAAATTTTATCGTAAGTCAGAGAGTGATAAGTGCAGTAGAAAAACATAACCTGAAACAAGTGAGTGGGGAATGGAGAGTGCAACAAATTTAAATAGAATTGTCAGGGTTTACTTTACTAAGATCTTAACTTTGGAGCAATTATCTGAGGAAGTAGGAGAGCAAGCCATGGAATACATAAGGGAAAAACCATTCCAAGCAGAGGGGAAAAACAAAAACAAAAACAAAAAACCCCCTGCTGTCATTGAGTTGACTCCAACTCACTCCAATCCTTTTAGGACAGAGTAGAACTGCCCTGTAGGATTTCCAAGATTATGAATATTTATGGAAGCAGACTACTTCATATTTCTCCCAGGGGGCAGCTGGTAGGTTCAAACTACCAACTTTTTGGTTAGTAATCCAATGCTTTAACCACTATGCCATTAGAGCTCCTATTGCAGAGAATAGCAAGAGTAAATAAAGTCCCAGAGGCATGAACCTATATGAAAAGTATTTGAAAACAGCCATTCTCCAGGTCAGAACTGTATAATAGCTCTCTATTGTCTGTAACAACAGATGTAAATTATTCAATCTGACATTCCGTATTTCCTAGAATTCAATTTCCTAACTGCCTACCTCACTTCCTCTGACCCAAATAGACCAGGCTCCTTAATATTTCTTTCACTAAGCTCATTGGGAGCTCTGGTAGCATAGTGCCTAAGGCACTTGACTTGAACTGGCAGAAGGCTGGCAGTTCAAACCCACCACCCACTCCTCAGAAGGAAGGTTGGGCAGTCGATTTCCGTAGTGATACCACCTCGGAAACCCAAGGAGGGGTCGCTGTGAGTTGGGTCCGACTCAACAGCACATAGTAACAACAACAACAAGCTCATTCCATCTCCAGGTTGCTATCAGGCCCTACCCAATGCCAGTTATAAAGCATAATCATTTAAGGATAGAATTGGGCTCAGATGCAAGGGATGAAGTCTGAGTCATCAAGAAAGACTCAAAAAGGAAGAACTTATCTCAAACTTTAGCATGGGGCTCTGTTTCTTACTCATTCAGTCTATTAACACCCAGCCTCACTAATTATAGACCATTCTTTCTCTTGCTCCCTGGTTCAAGTTGGATTCATCTGGTTTTATAGAGTCACCCTAGGATTCTAAGGTTCCTCAGCTGGGATTGGATCTGGCTCTGTATTTTGTCCCTACCCTCACTGATAGCATCCTTTTTCCTCTGGCCCTTCCTAATCCTGACTTGCTTAACCAATTCTATTTCTTGGTCTTTATTGACATTCCTATGACTTATTTTAATATCTCTTGCTTTCAAGTTCATATTTTTTGAAGTGGCTCTTAAAATTTTATGTGTGTTAACTTGTGTAGGGCACTTCCTTCCTCTGAGCTCCATGTTCTTCATCATTTGGAATGAGGGTGTTGGACTTGAAAATGTTCAAAATCTGTTCTGATATTACATGTTTAATTCCTGCCCTCATCACTTTACTTGTATTGTTTTCTGGTATTCAATCCTCAAGTCAATATTTGTGAAGTTCATCACAAGGCATTGGGTCAGGTCATGGAGAGGAAGATGAACAAGACAGAGTCCTTGCTCTGAAAGAGCTCAAGAAACCAATTAACCACCTATGCAATACAGTGTAATAAGTGGTATGAAGGTGTATGCTGTGGGAACATGAGCTATGGAAAGGAAGCAGCAGAGAGTGTCTGGGGAGACTTCTGTGGCAATGCATGAGCTGCATTTTGAAGAATCTGTAGGAGAGAACTATGTAAGTGAGTGTAGGGAAGAAGTTGTTCTAGGCAGGGGAGATGGTGTGTGCAAATAGGCATGGGAGAACATTCACTATTTAAGGAAACCCCAGTAGAAGAGAAAGTGTGAAGCATATGGTGGATGTAGGTGTTTAGCAAGAGATGATGTTCAAAAGGTAGGCAGGGGCCAGATCATGAAAGTCCTTGAACATAATTTTAAAGAGTTTGGTTATTAACATAAAAGGGAATAGGAATCATTAAACAATTTTAAATAAGGGTGTGGCACAAACACATTTGCTTTCCAGAAATTATACTTCTGCAACAGTGAAAAGAAGAAATCTGAGCTGGGTAGGGTGGAAGGCAAAGAAAACAGTTAGAAGGTTGTTGCAGTTATCCAGCTAAAACTGGTAAGAGACTGAACAGAAGGTGGCTGGGAAATCAGACTGAAAGATTCACTTTTAGAGATATTTAGGAGAGAGGACCAAAGAGGTTTGGTGGTGTAGTGGTTATGGCATTTGGCTGCTAACCAAAAGACTGATGGTTCAAATCTACCAGCTACTCCACAGAAGAAAGGTAAGGCAGTCTGGAAACCCAGGGGAGATGGCTATGACTCAGAGTTGACTCAATGACAGTGAGCCTGTTTTTTGGAGGAGAGAGAATCAATAGGACATGGTTACCAGGAAGTTTGGGGATGAGGTAAAAGGAGAGATCAGATAGCCAGCTCAAGTATCTAAATGAATGGTAACTGCCTTTTGCAGAAACAGGAATTATTACACAATGATGAGAAAGTTTGAGTGAAAACAACAACAAATGTTAAATGTCAGGTATATTTCCCTGCCTATAAATCTTTCTACCTCTTAGTTCTGAATCCCTGACTGTCACTTTAAGGCCACACTCTAGTGAGTATATCTTCATTAGCCTTTAGATATAAGATTATCTCTATCTCTATCATCTCTCTCTGTCAAGCAGTTGATCTATCTATCTATCATCTATCATCTATCTATTTCACTTAGTTTTCTTCCTATATGTGTATCTATTTTGCAACTTGTTGGAGAGCATACCGTATGTTCATGTCCAAAATCCTTTACCTCTAGGTATGTTTTGGTGCCTAGCACAGTGCTCAGCTCAAAGCAAAGGCTTTCTTAGTCACTGCTTTGTTGGCAGGGCCCCAGGAGATAATGTAGGTGGGAAAGATGACTCCCCTCTCTCTCCTGCATTTCAAGAACACATGTCCCCCAGCATGGAGGGCAGAATCGAGCTGCTCATTTCATGTTCACTCTTTTATGTTGCTGTTTTGAAATTTGATGTTCAAAAGCTCACAAGCTGTAGTAGGCAATCAATCCAAATGGAAATGTGTGAGGGCCGATGGAGCAAAGAGAACACATTTCTGAGGGTCAGGGTTTTTTCTTTCTTATGATTTTTCTTGTGCCACACAGAAAAATCTTTCTAATAACAAAGAGAAAACTCGTGAAGATGAATGGGATAATGAACTCCACTCTCTGTCCTTTACAGATGGGAGTGGGACTGTTTGAATGTGAGTGTCTGTGCTAGAGCATGGGGTTGTGCCTGTACTGTGTGTGATTTGATGGGTAACAAGAGACAGGCATGATTTACCTCTGCAGATCTTGCAGGGCTAGGGAGAGGAGAGGGCAGAGAGAGTAACCTATATAAGGGAAAGGGGTAAAGAAAAGATCAGGGAAGGAAGAAGCAATCTGGGCCAACAGGAAGGGGAAGTGTTTTGATCTAGGATGTCTTCTCCCAAAGGTAAAGAAAGGAAAGTGAATTAACATTTACTGAATATCTATTATGTGTCAGGGGTTCCTGGGTTGTGCAAATAGTTAATGTGCTCTGTTGCTAACACAAAAGGTGAGGTTAAAGTCTATCCAGAAGGACCTTGAAAGGGACCTTTACTTCTGAAAATCAGTCACTGAAAGCCTTATGGAGCTGCTACTCTGACACACATGGAGTCTCCATGAGTTGGAATCGGCAACTGACTTTGGTTTATTTTGTGTCAAGACCTGCTATGTAGTTTTACTTCATTCTCTCAACAACTCATAGGCATATGAGGGGCACAGGGTAGGGAGGGGAGGAGACTAGGTTAGGGTTGGACATGGTGAATGGGGAATGAAACCAAATGTATGAGTTATGTTGAATGTAAAAGAAGCTTTTAAAATAAAAAATAATGATTAAAAAAAAAAAAAAAAACTCTTAGGAAGTTTTTGTTATTATTATTACATCATTATCATTATTATTATTCCAGGGGCATCTTTAACTACTTGTCTATCTCAAAGAGTCTCAGGCATAACCTCACCCAGTTTGAAGTCTGAACCCCACTGACTTTTGCCTTGGACTTACTATGTCTTATGCAGCATCACATGGAAGAGAAGAGGAATAATTCAAAAGGCAAAATTCAGTCAGAGACTGAGCAAAATCTCAGGCTAAGCTCACAGCAAAGTCACCCTCACCAAGGACTCATCAGAAGAGGCTCTGGCTACCATGTAAAAGCCATCTAAACAGAACCCCAGAGAAGGGGAGCCACTGTCTGGATTTAGTCATGAACTCCAAGTGGCTTCTGGGATCCTCCTGGAGGTCTATGCTGCTTCCAGGTCCTGCTTGGATTTTGGGAAAGGACATCCTCACAACTGCTTCCTCCACCTAGGGATGCTGTTCTGGTTACCTAGTACTGCTCTGACAGGAATATACCACAAA
>NW_006921611.1:19692795-19721992 GCF_000298275.1 Orycteropus afer afer
AGGAGTGGCTGGTGGGTTTGAACCGCCAGCCTTCTGGTTAGCAGTCAAGTGCTTTAGCCACTATGGTATCAAACCGCACTACAGATCATTAATTCAAGTTCATTTTAAGTACCAAGGTCGGCAGAGCATAGTAGCCTGCTGAACACGGCTACATGCAGGGTTGAAACATGCCATAAGCTAGAGACCATTCTCAAAGCTGCTTCCACATGTGGATATGTGCAGACCACATCCCCAAAGCAACTACTCAGCTGCTTGCGGTAGATCCCACCATGGAGTTGATTAGCAGTCTTATCATGGGGAATAACTACCACCAGCTGCCTAGCCACTCAACCAGGCCCAGCCAAGTTGACATACAAATTTAACTACCACAAATGACTACACAGCCTTTGAACTTACTGCTTCTCTCTTTCCTTTCATCCTCCTTCCTGAAGCCTGGGAAAGTCTAGAAGAAAAGCTAACTCTTCCCATCACCTCCTAAGACACTGGCATATGTCCTCTAATCTGGTCTCTGTTACCACATCTACAAAATTCTCCTTCACCTTCTTATTTGTTCTTGTTCTTTGCCAGACTGTCTCAATGGTAATGGTGACTGAGCAATGGCATCTTATGTACAGACGGGAATACCAGGATTTCTCTCCTGAGAATAAAGTCTATGTATTACTAATCAAAGAGCGCTTCTCAGGAACACTGGTTGGTCATAATAATGTGCTATTGGAGGGGCACATATCCTCAGTTTTCTGATTCCCATAAAGTCACACTGAAATAACATACCTCATATGACAATTCCACCACGGCCTGGAAGAATCGTTCTTGTTCCTCCCCTCATAGGTGGTGATCCCATTAATTATGCCAATGATTCTGGAGATTCTGGCTACCTATCTGCTTACTCTTGAGGTACAAGTAACGAGAAACCACCCCAGTGCATTCCTGAGCACCAACGAAGTGACTGAGCAAATCAAAGGCCAGTCTTCCAACGACAGTGCCCAGGGTACCATTACCCCCAGCAGGCCCCAGTTAAGCTCTCTGAAATTATGTTCTCACACCTCTCATTCTATCCACATTGCTCAGAGCACAGAAAAAAGCATCAGATGAAGGAGGCTTAAGCATCAGGTGTTTGACTACTAACCAGAAGGCTGGCAGTTCAAACCCACCAGCCAAATGCCTTAGGCTCAATGCTATCAGGTGCATACATAAGTTCTCAGGGAGGAGCTGGAACTATTTAAAGCTTCTGAAGAACTATTAACAAATAGTTAATTTGTTAATAACTATTAAGCTTTTGGCTTCTGGACCTGGCCCACATGACCATGTGTATGCACATATGTGGGAGCTCTGGTAGCATAGTGGCTAAGGCACTTGACTGCTAACCAGAAGGCTGGTGGTTCAAATCCACCAGCCACTTGCTGAAAGGAAGATGGGGCAATCTACTTCCATAGTGATACTGCCTCGGAAACCCAAGGAGGGGTCGCTATGAGTTGGGTCCGACTGGACAGCACATAACAACAACAACAACAACAACCATTAAGCTTTTGGCTTCTCAACCTGGCCCACATGACTATGTGCATGCACATATGTGCATTTTGAATATGTGTACATTTTGTATATGTGTCCATGCTGGTTGCCAGATGCAAAGCCATGAAGGACTGGCTGAAATTCTCTCTTGGAGCTCCAGGCTGGGAATGAAGAAAGTAAATCTCAAAGAATCCAGGGCAGAGAGTGGTTTCATTGTCTTGTATCATAATAAGCACCCTCAAAAGCTCCTGGGCGCTTTGCCATCCATCCTCTGGCCAGAGGACAAACAATGCTGGCATGGCTCTGGTGAAAGTGCCAGAAACTGCTTCTTCACTGACCATCTTCCCAGTTTCTATCCAAGAGAGAGGCCAAATGGAGGAGGTCAGCAGAGGGGCAGCCATTCCCTCAGCCATTCTCCAGGCTCTCAGCCCTAAATGGTCAACACACACACACACACACACACACACACACAAAACGGTTTTGCAAAGGTGATGCTGTATGCTGAACAACAGATAGTGAACATGGAGAGGAACATTCCATGTAGGGGAATGGACAGTGGATCTGTCCTTTCCATTAGAGGGTAGAGAACTGGCTGCCCTGTGAAGGTGAGGAGGAGCAACTGACAGGAAGGCTGGAAGAAGGCATCTTGGACAGATAACGCTAGCAGAGAGAATGATACTTGCCTCATCAGCCAAATGTCCCACCTGCTGCTGATTCTCATTAGAATAAGATATCTTCTTCCACATTATTCCCAGTATGGAGCAGAACCTTCTGATGCCAGATTCCTGTTCATCAGAATCAGCAATGAGGATGCATAAAAGTAAGACATAGAACGAGTTATATGATAAGGAAGAAGTGGGGGAAATAATGTGAGATATAAAGAAATGTTTATACCTCCTATACTCACATGCTGCACTTAATGAATATTGGGATGCTGCACTTAATGAATATTGGGATGCTGCACTTAATGAATATTGGGATGAAAGGGAGTGAAGTGGAAGATAGGGATAATGTAAGAGGTGGAGGGGATATAAAAAAGGGTAAGAGAAGGAGGAAGGCAGGGAAAAGAAGGAAGAAAGGTTGGCTATGTTGGAAAAGTTGCAAGCAAAGTAAAAGAGAAATGAGAGAGGACTAAGTGAAAAAAAAAATGATCACAACATAGGTGAGATTGGGCAGGACTATAGAGATGAATGGAGCCCTAGTGGTGCAGAGGTTAAAGGGTTTGGCTGCTAACCAAAAAGTCAGTGGTTCAAACCCAAAAGGTGCTCTTTAGGAGATAGATGTGACCATCTGCTTCTGTAAAGAATTACAGCCTTGGAAACCCCATGGGGCAGTTCTACTCTGCCCTACATGGTTATTATGAGTCAGAATAAACTCAAAGGCAATGGGTCACAGATGAGGCAATCTAAACTTTTAATTTTACAGAAGATATAGCACAGTTCAAGCCAGTGAATGAATGAAGGCAGAATGTCATATAGTAGAAAGACTATGGATATTGGAATTCTAACCAAGATTGTTAGCAGCTGTGCAACCTTAGTCAACTCACCTCTTTAAGCCCTTAGTTTTCTCAACCCTACAATGGAAACAGAAGAACCTGGTTTCCAGAGTTGCTTTAAGGATTAAGAGAAATAATGACTCTGTAAGCTGTAAAAGACCTCTTTAAAGTGCTGAAGAGCAAAGATATCTCCTTGAAAACTAAGGTGTGCATAACCCACACCATGGTATTATCATTTGCCTTGCATGCATGTGAGAGGTGGACAATGAACAAGGAAGACGAAAGAAGAGTTGATACTTTTGAGTTGTGGTGTTGAAGAAGAATACTGAAAGTACCATGGACTGCTAAAGAATGAACAAATCTATCCTGGAAGAAGTGCAGTCTGAATGCTCCTTGGAAGCGAGAATGGCCAGACTTCATCTCAACTATTTTGGTCATGTTGTCAGAAGGGACTATTCCCTGGAGAAGGATATCATGCTTGGTAAGGTGGAGGGTCAGTGAAAAGGGGGAAGGCCCTCGAAGAGATGGATTGACACAGTGGCTGCAACAATGGGCTCAGATATAGCAAGGATTGTGAATCTGCCACAGGACCAAGAAGCGTTTTGTTCTGTTGTACATAGGGTTGCTATGAGTTGGAACTGACTGGATGGCACCTAACAACCACAACAAGAAGCTATAAAATGGGACAATGTTAAGAGCCTGGGCTTAAACCTTGTTTCAGTCATTGTATTAGTTTTCTATGGCTGCATAGTAAATTACCACAAATCTAGTAGATTAGAATATGCATTGATTTACAGTTTCCATGGATTAGAAGTATGGGCACAATTAAACTCAGCCTAGTGTTTAAAATCTCACCAGTCGGGAATAAAGCTATGGGCCAAGTATACAATTTCATTGGAGGCTTGGGATCCTCTTCTAAGCTCACTGGTTTTTGGAAGAATTTAGTTCTTTATGGTTGTAGAACTGAGTTTCTCAGATCCCAGAATCATCCTCAATTCTCTGACATGGCACCCTCCCCACAACGTAACAGTTTGCTTCTTCAAGGTCAGAAGGAGAGCATCTCTCTGTCCAGTGGGCTAAGACAGTGTTTTACAGAATAAGATAATCATGAGAGTGACACCCCATAGCCTTTGCTATATTCTATGGATTAGAAACAAGTCATAGATTCTGCCCACACTCAAGGGGTGGGGATTATGCAAGGATATGACTCATTAGGGGTCACCTAGGTTATGTCCGCCACAACCATTTACCAGCTGTATTTCAATCTTCTTGGTCTTCATCTACCTTCTACAGAAAGACTCTGGTAGTTGTTTGCTGTTAGATGCAGAGTCTGCTCTGACTCATAGCAACCAATGTAAAGAATGAAACATTGCCAGTCCTGCTCCATCCTCACAATTCTTACTATGCTTCAGTTCATTGTTGTAGCCCCTGTGTCAATCCATCTCATTAACAGTCTTCCCTTTTTTTGCTAAAACAAACAAACAAACAAACAAACAAAAAAAACGTGATTTATAATAGTTCCTTCTCCATAAGTTACTGTGGTGGTTCAATGAATTAATATTTTTAAAGCACTTAGAACAATATCTGGTCCACAGTACATATTGCATATTTATTAACTTTTTTTAAAATTGATTAATTAATTTAAAAAATACTTGTCATGTAGTGTGCTAACTCAGTAGAAGGGGAAACATTACACTGGATAGTGCTAAAAGCAAGTCCAGGAACTCTTGTACCCAGCCAGAGCCCTTTCTGTCTCTGCCACTACATCCCATGGGAAATAGAGACATGGAGGTTTATGCTCAAGGTGAAGGGATCTGGAATTCCTGGGATGAGGGTTTCAGGATCTTTCTTCTTCAGCTCAGTTGTCATAGTGCATTTCCTATTTTCTTCCTTTGAGGCAGAGAAAGCTTCTGCACATTCAGACCTCATAGTACATACCTCTCACAATCCATCCTGACCCTGTGGCAGCCTCCTGAGGCAGGTGGGGGGCCAGACCTGGAGCTAGGGCCAGATCCTTTCAGCCCCGTCTGTCTTCTATCTATCATCTTGGCTGAAAATTGCGGCAGCACAGCCACCCCCATTGCTCCCCGCTTTCTAATCTAATTTATGCATAGCTTTTCTCATATTTGCAAACATAAAAAAGCCTTAAAACTAAGAGTCTATTTTCCATTTCTGAGGTGGGCTCCTGCTTGCTGCCACGCACACTTACATGCATATATTTGAACAAGTTTGATTCACTGTAGCTGACACAAAAACCACTTAGTCGTTTCTCCTACATCATCCTAAGTTAATACTCCTGACAGGCTGCAGGAGGCTTTTCAGCAATTTTTCTATTTCAGCTTTTTTTCCTCTGCCTCCCGCCACCTCCCACCTCCCCCTTCAGCCTCCTCCCTTCCCCTGCTGTAAAATTTGCTTTCGACTCAAAAGCTGACCAAACCTTTGCAATTTGTATCCATCGTATCTTAATACCAAATTGAAAGGTGAACAGCAGCTCTAAATGGGAGCAGGGTAGCCTAGTCTTAGAGGGATGGAATCTATTTGTGCTTGATGTGGGGGAATTTAACTGTTCTGGAAAGATAAGAGATGTGCTTGCTTGAATCCCTTCATCAAGGAGCCCCTACTTAGCGAGGGAGCCTTAGCCCTCAGCTGTCTCTCTCTGTGGTTTACCCGCTTCAGCTTCCTGCCTTAACCAGTCCATCCTTTGTGTCCTGCAGTGGGCAGCTGGCAAATGATCAGGTCCCTTATCTCAGATGTAGAGTTCTGGGTTCAAAAGGAAGAAGTCTGAATTGTGCTAAACAAACACATTGTCTCTTTCTCCTTTTCACATATGCACAAACATGTATGTATGTACATGCATGTATGCACTCACACATGCAATGTACAAATACACTTATGCAGCCATGTTTGGGAGCCTGCCCCATGCACGCTTCTGCCTTTCACTGCCCTTTCCCCTTCACCTCCTTTATCCTCCCTCTGCTCTTTGTCATTTCCTGCCTTTGGGGTTCCCTTCTAACTGAATAGTGTGTGTGAGAGGCATTTGCAGATTGGCCCCCTGAATTCAGCTTCATCTCTAAAGGATAGTCTCTTTTCTCAGGAAAGTGGCTGCCACTCTGTTCACATGTCCCCAATCTGCTCCACATCAGTCCCAGATGAAGGCTGACCTTTCTCCTATGCATCTAAGGCCCCGCAGCCTGGGAGGTTACCTTGGTCATGGCTCACAGCAGCTTTCCAAGGCTGAGTGACCAGCAGGGGGCAAGCTGGCCACATTGCTGGCAGCCTGGGAGCCTGGCGACAGGCTGCAAGGGAAGGGCGGGGGAGAGGCAGCAGCTAACCTTGTGTGAGGAGGCAGTTATTTAAGGCCCAACCTTCTCTGCTGCTGGCATCGTATTTCCTGAGAAGGAGCCCTAAGACTCAGGGCCAGCCAGGGAGAAACACTGAGCTGGTAGAGAGCCATTAAAGGAGAAGCACAGAATTAGTAAGACCTCTCCCTGGGACATAGCCAGGTTACAGGTACAGGGCCTGGACTGTTAAAGCCTAGGAAGCCCTGCAAAAATGATGGACTCTCAAAAAAATAGTGACGTGAGATAAAGTGTGGCTACCTTTATTTAACACATCCTATGTGTATTGTCTCCTTTTATTTGCCACAACATCATAGCCATTGCTATGGGCTCCATTGTGGGAATGAGAACACTGGATCTCAGAAAGGTTAATTAGCCTGCCAAAAGTCACATGGCAGAGAAAGGATTTGAATCCAGGACAAGCTGAGCCCAGAATTCTGCTTCTAATCCCACAGCATACTGCCTCTTCCTCGGTGAAGTTTCAACCCGTTCTCCTCCCTGATGCAGGGGCCATCTTGCCCTCAGCCAGCTGTCTATACATGCTTGTAGTTTAGAGTTAAAGGTGTTACTACCCTCCCCTCCGAGGCACTCTCATTTTTAGAGGGAACTCTGGAGGCCTGTAAAAATCAGGACCCTAAGATTTAAAGAAGCACTGGAGATACAGTAGAATGAGGATAAAAGTATATTGATCATAACTCTGGCTCATCCATTACTTGACTGTGTGACCCTGGGTAAATCACTTGACATCTCTATGATTCTATTATATTATCTAAAAAATGAAGAGCTCATGCTCTAACAAGTAGGTCATCTAATATAGTTATTTGCAGACTCTCTTTGATCATAGACCCCTTTGAGAATCTCACAGAAGTTAACAAGGATTTCCACAGATAAACGCATGTATGCGTAAAACCATGCACACTAATGTTTGCATTCAATTGTAGGGAATCCATGGATCCGCCAAATCCATGTACGAGCTCCAGGCTAAGACTCTATGCCACTGAGTTGACTCTGACTCGTAGTGACCCTATAAGGACATAATAGAACTGCTCTCATTAAGTTTTCCAAGGCCATAAATCTTAAAGGAACCAGACTGCCACATCTTTCTCCCATGGAGTAGCTAGTGGGTTCGAATTGCTGACCTTTTGGTTAGCAGCCAAGTGCTTTAACCACTGTGCCACCAAGGTTCTTTGCCTACTAGGCTGGGGCAATGTCTAGGTGGAGATTAATGGCTTTGCGTTGTGCCATATTTATTAACATAAGCTAATAGTATATTTCATAATGACTTGACTCTCTTTTATATTGCAAATATTGGTGGAATATGAAGTTTGCCTAAGTTCCCCTAAAATGTGTGTTTGAATTACCTGGAATTTGAAATTGAAATTCTTAATAGGGTTCCAAGTCAGCCAATATGTATCAGTTCAGGGAGACCCATTTGGCTGGGCCATAAAGGCTTCTGCTGCCATCTGAAGTTGAAACCTGTAGACATACTCCAAAGCTCTAGGGTCTACCCAGATTTAAGCAAGTGGAGAGAGATTTGGTTCTGAAGGATGTGGTAAAACGGGGTCGACAGTGGTCAGTGTCAGGAAGGTGCTGTCATAGTCAATAGGCAGTGACCTGAAGAGAAAGTAAGGGGCCTGTGATGTGGATTCAGAGGCTGTGTGAGAATTCTAGTGGCGTAGTGACTAAGGCATTTGACTGCTAACCAGAGGGCTGGTTCCTCCAAAGGAAGATTGGGTAATCTACTTCCGTAGACATACAACTTCAGAAACCCAAGTAGGGGTCGCTATGAGTCAGATCTGACTCAACAGCAGTGTGTTTGGTTTTGGTTTTGGTGATATGTGAAGGTGAAGATATAGATAGACTATCACCATCAGAGAAGCCTCACTGGAGACAGTAGTGTTCTTGTGGTTCAAAAGCAGAAAGCAAAATGACTAGTGAACACTGGGGAAAGCAAAGTGGGGCCCATCCCTGAGGCAATGCATTCCCCAGCAAGTATTTCAGGTAAAGTCTCTTCAACTCAAGTGCTGGAACTAGTGTATGCCAGCGAACAGATCTTTGAACCATGGCACAAGATCAGAGCAATTCATGCAACAAAATTAACTTGCTGTTGAATTCTTTCAGTTGACCCTAAGACAAGATTGTCCTGAACCTAGGTTGACGTTAAGCTAGTATAGGTAAAGTTCAAATGGCTCTGGATAGTGGTCCTGTGGTCCCAGCTCTGAAGAGAAGAAATAAGTAGAGGCAAGAGCATTATCTCACAGAAAAAAAGAAAAGAAAGTAAAAGAAATATATCATTTCACATGGAGATGGAATTCATATAGTCCTTTTGTGGGATATTCTGACTCACCCAGTGCTGGAGCTGGACTATCAAGTTGGTTGCTCACCCAGATGTACCAAACTCTGTGGTGCTTTGCACATGTGAGATGTTTTCAGAGACACAGTCAATTCTCCCCACAAAAAAAATTCCCTGAGTGGCTGCACACACTGATTCCACAGGTAAAAGTGGGGAGCCACCATTTGGTCCCCTCTCATGCCAGCCCAAACCAGTCTGACTCAGAAGATGCCTGCCTCAGAGGACCAGAGAGCCATGGTTCAGGAGTTGGGGGAAGACCTAGGCATGATTCTGCTGTGGCTTCACAAGAAGCTTTCCAATCCATAGTGGGCTGCACAGCCAACTTGGTGATAACTATCTAATGAAGGTGTTTGCAAAGGCAATTAGATTATGATTATATGAATGAGCAAGGAGTGGATGATCAACTCCCTCCTACCCCCTCCATCCCTGGTACCTTGACCTTTCCAATGCCCCTTGGCCAAGATCCAAGAACACTTGTCCTTATCTGGTAGATGAGCTGCTCTGGCTACAGACATGGTGGAAAGAACTTCGACTTTAGAATTAGACCTAGGTTCAAAAGCTGGCTGTCCACCAACTACCTTTAATACCTTGGAATAGTTGCTTCACCTTTCTAAGCTTCAATATATTACCTATTTAAAAGGTATGTTGTTTTTGTTGTTGTTATGTGCCATCGAGTCGGCCCCGACTCATAGCGACCCCTCCTTGGGTTTCCAAGGCAGTATCACTACGGAAGTAGATTGCCCCATCTTCCTTCCAAGGAGTGGCTGGTGGATTTGAACCACCAGCTTTCTGGTTAGCAGTCAAGTGCCTTAGCCACTATGCTACCAGAGCTCCCTTTAAAAGGTATAGTGAAACTTGTTTCATAGTTTTTAATGAAGATTCACTAATTCCAACAACACATATTGAGCATTTATGATGTACTAGGCACCGTACTAAGTGACTTAACACAGATCATCTCATCTAAATGGACTCTGTGCTTCATCTCAGTTCTTAGTTTCCTGTGCCTGCAAAGGGCTATGAATTGGCACCTGGTCTTATCAGATAACAGTTATATGATTGCAGGCTTTGTGTTCTTGAAGAAATAAATAATTCCTAAGAGACTGGCCTGGGAAGTCTGTTTCTATGCAGCAAGTCCAGATATGATGGTCAAGCTGGGTAAAGTTCTTATTCTGAGTTTCAGCAAGTGCTGGTAACTCCATAGTGCCATAAAAGTGAGCCCAAGATCCTTAACCTGCCACACCAAGCCTTTCCTGTTCTGGTCCCCATTCTCTTTTCAATCCTACCTCCCACTAAGATCCAGAAATGAATGCCTATTTCCCCTAACATACACTGCCTGCCTTTCTTCAACACTCTATTCATATTGTTCCCTTTCTTTATCTGGGAATATCACTCAATCCTCAAGGCCTTGCTAAAATCACATGCTTTTCATGGGCTTCCAAGATGCCCCTGGACAGAATCCAGACAGCTCCTTCCTCTTCTGCTCACTTGATCCATTTTAAACTTCTGCTCTAGTCCTAAGTTTGTCTTACCTCAGCCATCTGTGGGTGGATCTGACTCCCACACTAAATCCTTTTTCCATGGAAAGAAAAAACAGTACCTTATTTATCTTTTCATCTAAGAATGGAAACTAGAAGCAACTACAATAAATGTTTATGCAACTAAAGTTAGCTGAATTGATGTCAGTCTATATGTCTCCTGATTTGCAAAACCTTGGAGCTGGAAGAAGAGAGAATTTTCTAAGACCCCGGGGCAGCATGGGCAAGGACTTGGATGGGTCTCAGAATCTTACTGACCCTTTGAAAGTCCACTTGCCTCCTTTAGAAAGCAAGGGCAAATGATTCTGTGTCCTAGATTGGCTTTGGGCAAACAATGAAGTGGGTTCATCATTAGGAGTCTCCACTTTCCTCTAGGCACATGTTCCTGTCTCCAGGACCCCATACCTCCCTGTCCTCCTCAAGTACTTCTCCTCATGGACTTCCTGATCAGTACTTGGAGCTCTGGCATAAGACCCCTGCTCCAATCCTATAACCTTTTCAAAACTTATCTACCCTGAGTTGCATTTCCTGAGAACTTTATCTTATACAGGAATGTATCTAACAATGAGGTCAGACAAGTGGTATTGACTGCCTTTATGTAACACTCCTGCACAGGGAGCATGGCAGGATGGCCTTGGAGGGGTTTTACCCCTCACCTCCAAGTTGTCATTAAGGAATCAGTCTCTGCTTTGGGAATGGAGGAACAAGAAGGGATAATTCCTCCATTTTGGTGGCAGAGCCTTCCTTACTTTCACAGTCTCTTCTCCCCTTCTAGAGATTTGCCCTTTCTGACTCATCACAGGCTGCTCTGCCCATCAGCCTTGCAATCAGCTTGGCCAGAGCCTGGTGATCTCAGACAGAAAGATCCTCAGCCTGTGGATTACTTCTTCCTTCCCTGGTTAGGGTTCTGGCATTCACCTATGCCTTTGTCATGTGTGTTATTTCAACAACCATCTCTCTTATGTCTCTTCTAGAGGAGGAAGAAGTTGATTATGAACTCCATCATCTATCCCTAGACAAAGAGAGCCTGAATATTAAAACAAAAACAAAAGAAAATGTTGTCAAGTCAACTCTATGTGTGTCAGAATAGAATTGTGGTTTTCAGTAGCTGAAGATCAATGACTGATGTTTCGGAAGTAGATCACCAGGCCTTTATTCCAAGGCATCTCTGGATGGACATAAACTACCTTTGGGTTAGCAGCTAAACATATTAACCATTTACACCGTCCAGGAACAACATCTGAACATTAGCCCCTAAGTAAAAAGGATTCATTTTCTATATAAACTGAGTTTCCAGACAAGACCCTTAACCACTCCCTCCCCATCATTACAAGCCAACAGCTGGTCCCAAGCCTTTTCTTTACAGACATTCTGTAGTCTACTCTCTAGTCACTGGAAGGGCTTGAATGGCAAGCCCCAGGGCTCTGGCCCAAGGGAATGTGTAGAGTGGAGATTTCCAGTCTCACAGAGGCTCATGAATGAGGGACACTGAATGGGGGACAGAAGAGAGGGAAGATGCTAGAGAGAGGTGAGATGTGCAAAAAAATGGAGAATTTGACATAGGTGGCAGATTCAACTGTTCTCATTGCTTGGCTAGAGCTGGCCTGGACAGAACAGCTCCTCTGGGGTGTCACTTTCCAGGGCTGGTCAGTTTGCAGCCACAGCCAGAAGATGCTCCTGCAGGTTCAGTCCTCAGCCTTGCTTCCACTCTGCCCTCCCTCTCTCCTTCTCAGCAGTTCATTTGCTTTCAGCAGCCTCTCATTTCCCCGTGTTGGTTTAGTCTCAGGCCCAGACCCTGTTCAATATTTGTCTCCTCAGCTCCGCTATTTGCTCTAATTTCCATATGTTTAACATACATATTATCTGCCTCCTGCCTTGTCCCATAGCTATCCCTGGCTCTTTCAGCTTTAGTCTGGGTCCCAGGGTCAGTGGGCACCCCAGGGTCTGCTGCTTCACTTTTGTCCCCATCCCTTCAGGACAGTGCTAGGGAGTTGCAGCCTAGAGCTGAATGATCGTGCCCACCCTCGCCCCCATCTCTATCCCCCATTATTTACACACACAGGGGACCCAAACCTGGACAGCAGGGTTTTGGAGCTCTCCCCCATACTTCTCTTCATCCCCTTGAGTTGTTCTTTCTTCCTTCTGGCAACATAATATTGATTGATATTCTAGAACTATAATTTATCCCTTAATAAGAAGCCAGGGTAAGAGTACAATTAAAAGTTCTAAATATGGACTCTTGAGTCCCCATTCTGATTGTCCCTTCCCTTATCTACAGCCATCATTTCCTGCTAGACTCATTTTATACTCCCATACTATCTCAGCCAAGCTGCTTTCCACACAGGAGTCTAAAACCATAGACTCTTTGAAATGAGACTTACAGATCATATAGGCCAAGCATCAAGCTAAGACTTGACTGTTCCTTCATTGTCTTCTCCAAGCATCTGTGTGCCAGGCCCTGAGCAGGGTGTTTGGGACACAGTTATAACTGAGGACTAGGCCTTGCCTGGAAGAAGCTCATGTCTAGTCTTGAAGGCAGAGTTAGTCTAACAATAACACAATGTGATATTTAAAATAGAGGTATGAAGGGGCTACAAGAGGAGCACTCTATCTTAGCCAAGGGTATCCGTAAAAGCTTCCTGTAATCGTTGTTGTTGGTGGTGGGGGTGTTAGGTGCCGTGGAGTGGGCTCCGACTCATAGCAACCCTATGTCCAATAGAATGAAACATTGCCTGGTCCTGTGTCAGCCTCACAATCCTTGCTATACCTGACCCATCATTGCAACCACTATGTGAATCCATATTGTCAAGGTACTTTCCCTTTATTCATTGACAATTGGATATTTCAAGTTAAGGAAACTCACTACCTCTCAAAGCCTCATTCTTCCTCCTTCTGAGTCTTAATACATGTATCTCTGTGAGTATGTTTCTACTACCTGCAACTGACAATCTAAAAGAGATTCAAGAGCCTTGAATGAGCCATATTTCTCTGCCTCAATGTCCCTATCTGCAGAAAGAAGAGGATTAAGTTCAATGGTTCCTAAACCCCAAATCCTGTTGGTTCCACAGCATATTAGCTCTCAACCTGTCTTTTCCTCTGTATCCTCATTGTTACTCCCCAAATACAACCCTTATTCTAATTCCCTTGAGACAATCTCTGATGTCTTCTCCACTAAGCCCACTTCCATGCTTTTACCAGTTATCTTCCTTAAAAACCTGCTGATTATGTCATCCTGGCTTCCCAGTGCCTCTAGGATAAAATCTACATTACTATATTTATCTTGAGATGCAGGATCTTTTATATCCTGGCCCCCACATACTTTCTTCCTGCCATCTGCCACCATGACCTGTTTCTGCCATGATGAACTTCTTACAGTTTCAAAGACATAACAGACATTTTCAAAACTCTGTACCTTTGGGGATGTCTTATGCTCAATTTGAAGTGCTGCTTCTCATCTTTATCAACAAACTCCTATTTATACACAAAGCTTAGTTCAAAGCCTATGTATAATAAGTGTGTTTTCCCTCCTCTCTTTTCCTGATGCATGTTGTTTGTCCTTCTGTTTTGGTCCTCTAGTGCTCCTATAACAGAAATTCCACAAGTGGATGGCTTAACAAACAAGAATTTATTCTCTTACAGCTTAGGAGACTGGAAGTCTGAGTTCAAAGTGCTGGTCTAGGGACTGGGTGAAGACTCTTTGAACTTAAGCTTCAGCTCTGCTTCTTGTTCCAGGCCCACTAGAGCTGGAGGCTTTTTCTGACTCATGCAGCTGCTGGCTGCTGAGGTTGATGAACCCAAGATCAACAGATAAATGGCACAGTCCCAAGATTAACATACAATATGGCAGGACACTAGTTCAAGTCCAAGAACAATCCTAAGATTGGTAAGCAATATGGCAGTTCACTGAGATGAAAACTCAGCCAAATGCAGTATCAAGATGTGGTAAAATCTAAAGACCTTTCCCAAAGCTTCTCCTTGTATACTGGAAGCAGGTGACACCTCAAATGGAGCTCCCTAACTGCTCCCAGTAAATTCCACCATGACATGATTACAATGTCATCATGGGAAATAACTACATCTAACAGCCCAGTCACTCAAAACCATGGACCAGCCAAGTTGACACACAACCTAAACTACTACAACTTCCATAGTGGCTGTGGTGGCCACCCTGCACAATGGGCTCCAGTGAGCCTCATGCCCATGTATTCATGCCCTGATACAATCTTACTCCACAAAAAAATATGGCTGACCTATGTGGCCAATAAGATGTGGAAGTGACAATGTGAGATCTCTAAGGCTAGATTATAAAAGATCTACAACTTCTGCCTTGCTCCATCTTTGATTGCTCTCTCTGGGGCTGCCATGTCGTAAGACCTGCTAACCACCTGTGGAGAGGCCCATCGGCAGGAACTGAGGTCTCCTGCCAACAGCCTGCATTGGCTTGCTAGCTATGTGAGTGAGTCATCATCACAAGTGAATGCTTTAGCCTACTCAAACCTTCAGATAACTGTGGCTCCAACCTACATTTGCCTGAAAACTGATGAGAGACCCTGAGGGAGAATTATCCAGTTAAGCTATTCCCATTCTTAATGCAGAGAATCTATGAGTGATAATAATTATTTATTAGTGAATTAAGCCTTGGATGAGCCATGCCTCTTTACCTCAATGTCCTCATTTATAGAAAGTAGAGAACCAAGCTCAGTAATTTCTAGAACCCTAAATCCTGTGGGCTTCACAGTATATTGTCTCTCAAATTATCTTGTCCTCCTCATTCTTCATTTTAAGGGAATGGTAGCATAGTGCCTAAGACATTTTACTGCTAACCAGAAGGCTGGTGGTTCAAACCCACCAGTCACTCCTTGGAAGGAAGGTTGGTCAATCTACTTCCATAGTGATATCGCCTTGGAAACCCAAGGAGGGGTTGCTATGAGTCAGGTCCGACTCGACGGCATATAATAACAACAACAACAATATTGTACAACATTAGATAAAAAATACAAAGCTTTTACCACTTTGCCTTAAAATGTATGATTTTTACAGGCTTCTCTGTCTAGTTGGTCAGCGTCTTTGAGAACAAGACATGTGTCATTCATCTCTGGATCTCTAGATATATAAACTTGTCACCATTGAGTTTATTATACTCATAGTAACTCTACAGGGTAGAGTAGAATCGCCCCATAGGGTTTCCAAGGCTCTAATCTTTATGGGAGCATAAATTTTTTCCTACATAGAAGCTGATGGGTTTGAACCTTCAACCTTTTAGTTAGTAGCCCAGAGCTTAGCCACTGTGCCACCAGGGCTTTTTCTGGATGTATAATGCCTAACAAACTGTGTGATGCAAAAAATAGGTGATAAATAAATCCTTATGTAATGTATTAATTAATTAACAATTGATTTTTAAAAACTCTAATTATCTAGTCTAAATATCTCCTTGTTCAACTACTTGGAACTTCAATTTGACTTTCCTTTAGGGTCATTTTGTCCCCTATCCCTTATAGGACTTCACCTCCAATCTGCTGAACACTTTGCAATTTTTTTTACATGCCTTTTTTTTCCCCTACAATGACCTTGCCAGAGCAGAGGTTATTAGGCATGTTTTACATACAAATAAATGGAAGCATAAACAGGTTAAGATGCTTGCCCAAGCTCATAAATGAGAGTCTCAGTTTTCCTGACTGAAATCCAGTTCAATCTCTGTGACACCATCCTGTCTGCCATAGGTAAGCCCAGTGCTCCTGTTCCAAGGTAAGGGTGCAGGTGAACACCATTAGAAGGGTTTCCTGCCTGCTTGTCCTCCTCACTTCCCAGACCAGAGAGCCCAGCCACCCTTGGCTGTGATGAGATCAAGTCAGGCCTGGGCTGTAATTTGCTGTGCTGGCATCTGTCGTCAGCTGATGATGCCACTGGAGCCCACTTACGGCTGCACAAACCCACTACAGCTTTCCTACAAGGGTGACAGTTGTGTTTGATTTAGGAGATTATCTGGAAAATGACCTCTGTCCAAGTCATCCAGAAATAGCTCTCGATATTATCTTAAAAAAAAAATTAGAGCCAAATTTAGGGTAAAACTGAGGGCTAGTAAATGTCTACATGACAGTTCCCAAAGGAAATAAGGCATTAACTGCTCTAAAAACTTTTTCTAAGTTCCTAGAGCAGCTAACGCCTCATTTTACTATTAGCATGTAGAGTTGAAAGGCACTAGTCTGAAAGTCAGAATAACTTGTTTTCTTGTCCCTGCAATATGATAATATATGAATAACTCCACCTCTCTGTGTCATGGTTTCCTCCTCTATATGATGACATTCATTCTACTTTCCATGTTAACACCATAGGATTAGTGAGAGAATGAGCAAAAGTAGTACTTGCCATGTGCCAAGCCCCTAATATGTGCCACCAAATCAATTGCCATTGAGTAGACTACATGGTGACCCTATGTGTGTGAACGTAGAAATGTGCTCCACAGGGTTTTCGGTGGCTGGTTTTTCAGGAGATTGCCAGGCCTTTCTTCTGAGGTGCCCCTGGGTGGACTGGAGCCTCCACCTTTTGGTTAACAGCTGAGGGCATTAACTCTTTGCACTACCCAGGGACCCCAATATGTGCCACACACACAAACACTATACTTGACTCCTTGCATCCTTTAAATTACTCAAATTTCACAGCATTGGTATGAAATGGCATTTCTCTTCTTAAATAATAAAAAAACAGAAACCTTGAGTTTCTGCTCACCATACAGTAAATAGGTGGTAGAGATAGGTTGCAAAATTCATCTCTTTCCATTCCATGATGTCAAGTAAGATAATATATTCTAATGTGCCTTAACATAAAATTCTTAAAGAAAAAAAAATGATATAAAAACTAAGAGTCTTATCATTGGAAGGAACATTTAAGGTTTGAAAAACTGGGCCAGCATTTGGAGATAGTCCCAAGGAGACATGCCATTCCCCTTGGTCATCTTCTTTGAACTTCCCAAGGCAAAAAGATAGAGCCACAGAGGAGACAGCCCCTATTCTTGTGCTTGTGCAGAGAGGGCGAGGGAAGAATGAGCCCTCACACTATTCACAGACCAGCCAAAGCCCACTTTCACTGCCAGTCTACAGCTCAACCTAAAACAGACTGCCCAAAGCATAACCGAGATTCACAGCCTCTCAGGGAAGCTACAGATGGCTCAGTTTTGCATTCTTCTCATCTTAAAAGTACTGCATGTGAATTTTTAAAAGTAAAATTGATTCTATTTAAATTTTATTTTAAAGGTTTCACTTGCCTCTTAGGATAACTGTAGCTTCTATGTGTGTTCAAAAACAAACCTGGAAATCTCATATTGAATGCACATATAATTCCCTGTAAGTCATGAAGGTTGTTCATTCTAATGCTAAAATTCTATATTCTATCAACAACCAGTTCTCCAGTGGGAGTGAACTTTGTGAGTAGCACAGAGACCCAAGAACACACTTAGTGGATGGCCATGAAAGAGCCCAGAAATTAATCTTTACCTGTGCAACATTTTTCTTCCAGTCCAGATTCAGAGTTTATCTGTACCTGTATTTGTTTGTCCAGGGAATCCAAACAGAAGACAAGCTGTCTTCTTACCCTGTTTCAATTGCATGACTTTGATCATGCATGACTGAACCTTCTCTGTACCTCAGTCTCCTTTCAGTGATACCTGTCACTTGTGGATATGTTCAGTCCACAGATATTGTGAGGGTAGCATTAAAGATTTTACATGGTGATCTAAGCCATCATTGGCTCTTGCAGTCACTGGACTACCAGAGACACTTAAGACTAGACTTTATCTACCTTAAAACCTAAGAAACAAAACAAAAACAAAGACCAGTTGTCATAGAGTTGATTCTGACTCATGGTGACCCCCTATGAGTCACACTAGAACTCTTCTCTATAAGGTTTTCACTGGAGGGGTTTTCAGAAGTAGATCTCCAGGTCTTTCTTCTGAGGTGCTTCTTGGTGGACTCAAACCTCCAAGCTTTCAGTTAGCAACCAAAAGTGCATTAACTCTTTGTTCCATCCACCAAAACACCAAATCAAACCAAGTGCCATCAAGTCAATTCTGACTCATGGCAGTCCCATGTGTTGCAGAGTAGAATTGTGCTCTATAGAGTTTTCATGGCTGTGAACTTTTAGCAGCAGATTGCATCTAAACCATTTGCATCATCCAGAAACTCCAAAAGCTAAAATCTAGAGAAAAATTCAGTTGACCATGTCAGTTTGCTCTGCCTCGTTTACCACGCCTCTTTCCCAATCTCCAATATCACCCTTTCCTCGGGTTAACTCTGGTCACTTACCTTGGGAAACCTTACTTAGTGAGACCCGGTCTGAATTAAATGCCTTTTTTAAGAGGTTGCTCAATATTTTAACATAACTATCACTCTGTGGTCTAACTTTCTATTGATTGGTCTCATCTACCAAACTCTAAGCCCTGTAAAATCCAAGATCACATCTACCTTGTCCACCATTGTATGTCCAGAAACTAGAAAAGTGGCTGGCCCATAGTAGGTGTAGAAAATACCTACCAAATAAACCCACCTGTCTTGCCACTTTCACCAAGTTGTTAGGATTAGGAGTGAGTCTTTCAGCAAGCCATTGGCCTCAATTTCCTCATCTGTACAAAGAATGATTTGAGCAAGATATTCTCTATAATTCTTTCCTGCATGATAATCTGGGCTTCTGTGATTCTAAATAAGGTAATGCATTTGAAAGAACATGGAAAACTAACATTTTACCAACAAGATTTTGTTGAATGCTACTATTATTATTCCACAAGAATTTTTAGACTATGCATCCTAACAGCTCACCCCTCAGAACAGATGCAACCTTTCTCTCAGCAAAAAGACTGGCCTTGCCCAAGAGTGCTCGACAAGTCAGCAGCAGCGGCACGGTGACCAGGCCCCTATGGGTCTTTCCTTTGCTTTGCTTTTCCTTCTGAAGGGCCTTGGGAAATTGGTGACAATTCCTTTTTTCCTGACATCTGAGCATTGTCTGAGTCCAGTGGATTACACACAACTTGTCTTTTCCAACAGTCTGTGATGACCTCACTGAATTTTCTGATCTGGCTTGTTAGTTTTGAGGATCTTTTTCTTTTGGTAGCAGCAATATAAAAAGAAAGAATAAAAAATCAATAATGAAAAAATAAATAAATAAATAACAAAAAAACTACTAAAGGAGAAGACAAACCAGACAGTCAGTGGGCCTGAAGTTTAAATTAGAATACAACGGTTTAATGCTCCCAAAGACCAGACTATTGTTTTTTTTTATCAGATTTCCCCTTGAATGAGCAATTGTGAAGCCAGGCTGTCCAGAGGAATGAGTTGTCATTCCGCCAGATGAGCAAACACCATTGATTTTAATGTGTGTGAGGGAAACAGGCAACACTTAGTACTCCCTCCACACAGCCTGTGCTGGACACTATTCAGCAGAAAAAACACCTTGTTTTGTTAAGTCTCCAGGTGAAAACAGTAAGTGGCAGAAGAGGGTCCAGCACTAGATGGGAAGGACACTCCTCCAGGACAGAACTTATATACCTGGAAGCCTTTGCATAATAGACAAAGTGCTGAGTCTTGAAACATGGGTTGTCAAGGTTGAGATCCAATGGTGGAAAGGATTGGAGCAGAGAGGGCTCAAATGCCCTGTAGAGACTTGGAAAGGAAGCCAACACAATATCTCCTGGAATTCTGCAGACAGTCTACCAGCTGAGAGGTCCTTAATGATAAAGGGAGGCATAGAGGGAGATAAATGGAGCAGGCAACAATGATAGGACCTGCTAGAGAGCTTCAATGAATGCTTGGCCTCAACTATCTTCCTATCACTTTCACTTTCTGAGAACCGTGAAAACCACCTGAAGAGAGCAGGCCTTACGGTTTTGCCAATGGTTATCTGTTCTCAGGCGACAATGGTAGGAGTCTCACCTTCCATGTGAGAGTTCTGGGTTCAATTCCTGGCCAATGTACCTCAAACACAGCCACCAGCTGTCTCTCAGTGGAGGCTTGTGAGTTGTGATAATGGTGAGGAGGTTTCAGTGGAGCTTCCAGAGTAATTCAACTAGGAAGAAAAGCCTAATCAATGAAAGACCTATGGATCACCATGGTCTGATTGGCAACCAATCATGAGAACGGTGTAGGCCAGGGCAATGTTTTGTTCCATTGTGCCTGAGGTCATCATAAATCAGGGACCAACTCAACATCAGCTAATAACAAAGACCTGTTATCAAAAACTAGAAGCTTATGAATAATAAAGGATAGAGTGCTTCCCTAACAACAAAAGACACTCCTATGCAGCCCCTCCTCAAAAAGATTCTACGTCATACCATCATTAGTAATTTTCTGCTGACCAAATACTCAGGGATTTTCTCTTCAAAGATCATGATCTGAAGTCTGTGGTCTTTTATGTGGACTTGGTTAATTAGTAGGTATCAAATAGATATTTATACAATCACTGACTAAAGTTCTAAAATAAACCTACTGCAATAATACTGGAAGTATAAAACATGCCAAGAGATTGGTTACATAAGGGGCTTGTTGTTGTTGTTGTTATTTGCCATCGAGTCGGCCCCGACTCATAGCGATGCCTCCTTGGGTTTCCGAGGCAGTATCACTACGGAAGTAGGATTGCCCAACCTTCCTTCCGAGGAGTGGCTGGTGGGTTTGAACCGCCAGCCTTCTGGTTAGCAGTCAAGTGCCTTAGGCACTATGCTACCAGAGCTCCCTCATAAGGGGTTTAGATGAGGTCAAACAAAATATAAGCAGACAATATTGGCCATTGATAATCAGGAAAGCATTTTCTGCACTTTTCTTAATACTTTACTGTCCTGGAACTTAGAGGAGGGAAGAGAGACCTTTTTAGTTAGCAAGGAAGGTTCTAGTCTGGAAGCCAGTATCTGAGATCTGGCTTTATTTTCAACAGTACATAGCTATGACATATCCCAAGGCTTAAATAATCCTTTGTGGTTCTGACAGCTTTTCCATCAACATTGGAACTCTGCAAAAGGGTGTCAGTGAAATACCAAGAACCCCATGAATTTAATGATGAGGAAATACAATGGTCCCCTGGGAGTTAAACCTAGTAAAATCCACACACAATGGAAGTGATTAAGAAACTATGAAAGTCAATGCAGAGATTATCTGTAATTGTGTGGCTGAAGTGTTTGGGAACACCCAAAACTCCAGTCAAAGAGATCTGGGAACAATCTAAGGGAGATAAAATTGGAGAGAGATGATTTCTTTATAAACAGAAAACTAATCAATTATATCGTGCCTTCTATGGAGAAAGAGCTCTTCAAATGCTGCCCTGTCAGACTGTTATGAGTGTCTGTCCATCTGAGGGGCAAGTACCTGCTGTGGCGGTAGAAGCAATTTACTATCGAAGTCATGAAGCATATGAGTTTTAAAACCATTTTCTCTGGTTCTGATTCCATGATTCTCAAACCACCTTCTGATTTTATTCCCCCCACCCCCCATGTAACATGCTTGCAGAGAAAGAAGGTGATGTAGGGGCAGGTGTAACTTATATCCAGTCCATCTTGCAGCAGCATTTCTCATTTTCAACTAATAAATTGGTATTCTCTTTTTCTACATATTCCTCTCGTGACTTTTGTCAGTGCGAATCCATTTCCCTGAGTTCAGTTGAAAGAATGGCAGATGAGCCCACAAGTGCTGGGGTCCAAGCCCCAGAGAGAGGTGAATTTGCCAGGGAAATGGAGGCTTGAGGCCTGAGGCTGCACAGCAGGCTGGCTTTCACAGACCACATTCCCAGGGAAAGCCAGGTGTCGCATAGACAAAAGGCAGCATTTGATCGTCAAAAGGCAGCATTTGATCGTTTAATCCTCACATTTATGTGAGATATGTTTTATTATTACCTGTCCCATCTATCAATGAGGAAACTAAGCTCAGAATGGCTCAAGGGCACATAGCATGTGGTGTGTTGCTGTTAGTTGCTGTTGAGTCAATTCCAGCTCATGGTGACCCCATGTATTACAGAGAACTGTGCTCCATAGAGTTTTCTTAGATATAATCTTGACAGAAGCACATCGCTGGCCTTTTCTTCCATGATACTTCTGGGTAGGTACAAAACACCAAACTGTAGATTAACAGTCTAGGACAAACTATGTGCACCATCCAGGGACCTTCGGTTTTGAATTTATCCCACCCTGAAATTCCTTTCATAGAGATAGGTCTTCATGTTGTAGTAGGAGCCTCAGATGACTTCCAAAGACTTCTATCAGTCTAAACAGCCTGGGCAAATGCTCACCACAGTCCTATTCAAAAGGGTAACAGAAATGGGGGAACTTCTTCGGTCAGGCTTTCTTTGTAAAAACAAAGGTCAAAAGGCACATCTAAATAGTCCTGTGTCCTACTACACATATCCTGGTTTCTGCAGCTTTTAGCCTCTTTCTGAGCACCCAGGTTCACTCCTAAGACTCTTGGCAATTAGGTACCCCTTGGCATAGTGGATAAGGCATTTGACTGTTAACCAGAAGGTCAATGGTTCATACCACCAGCTGCTCAGTGGAAGGAAGATGGAGAGTCTACTATTGTAAAGATTTACAGCTTTGGAAACACAGTGGGGCTCACTATGAGTCAGAATCAACTTGATGGCAGTCAGTTTGTTTGCTTGTTTGCTTGTTTTTTGGTTTTGATGAGAACTGGGAGGCATGGCCAAGAAGAGTTCTGTCAGCTAGCTTTGAAGTGGCTCCTCCTCAACATTCATTTTTACCCATAGATCCAGAGCCTCATGCCTGAAAAACAGCCTTGTACATGACCATGGAGGAGGATCTTTAGGAAAGGAGAAGGATAGCCAATGGCTTGCAGACACTATGAGGTGACCAGAGGAGCAGGCCTGTTTTTGTGTTCTTTCCTTTGGCTTCTTTTGTCATATCTGCCGAAAATTCCTTGGGGAATCTTCCAGGGAGCTACTCAGGGTCATACCTTTCCACAGTCCCTGTCGTGTTTTCTGGATAATGAGCCCTTCTGGATCAAACATACTCTAGGCTTTCCAATGGCAAAGTTCTCCTCACTGACTGCTCATGGCTTATTAGGTTCCGGGTTGTGCCTCCTTGGCCAGCATCCCCAGCACCACTACTAGGTACCATCAAGTTGAGTGCAACTCATGATGACCACTTGTGTGCAGAGGAACACTGTATTCCTTAGGGTTTTCAAGGTTGTGACCTTTTGGAAGCAGATTGCTGGGCCTTTCTTCTGAGACCCTTCTGGGTGGATTTGAACCACCAATATTTTGATTAGTAGCCCAGCATTTAACCATTTGGGCCACCCAAGGTCTCCTTTCAGCATCCCCATCAGACCTTAAATCTGCTTTTTCTCAGGCCAGCACTCTTGCTCCCACCCCCAAATATCTTGCCTCCCACCAGAAGAGTCCCAAAAGTCCTTGTTGTCTTCAGCAACTTTTCCCAGTTTATTACCTGCCTTCCTTTCATTCTTTCTTAGAAATTTTTTCCTTTTAAATATCTGTCACCAGCCTTAAATGTCTGTCACCACCACCCACTTCTTAAAGCCCCAGGCAGGTACCAAACTCAAAACTCTACCTGGTACCCCTGTTTCCTTAACTCCTGCTTACATCCCTTCCTGGCCTGAGCACTCACTCCACCATCTCTTAATGTATTTGTGCTTGACTTGCTGGATAGCTGCTTCTGATTTATTTATTTATTTACAAAAAATGAGGTTGCAATTATGGCACACCCATACAGCGGAGTGCTATGGAGCCATTCAAAATGATGAGGTAGAAGAAAATTTAATGAGGTGGAAAAACGTTCACAACAATATGTTCAGTGGGAAAAAAAAAAGAGACTTCAAAACAGGGTGTACAGAGTGTTCATATTTTTGCAAAAATATGTGTGAATTTATACATACATGACTAAGTTTATATATGACCAAATGTTCATAGTGGTCATCTGTTCATCTGCACAGTTGGATTGCAAGTGATGGTTTCTTCTTTGTGCTCTTTCCTGTGTTTTCTAATTTGTTTTACAATGAGTAAGCATTACTTTTGAAGCAAGAAAAAAAAAAACATAATAAATGTGATTTTTTTCCCCCGTAAGATACCAGTAAAATGCCTTTTCCATTTCATCTCTCTTTTTGTGCCCTTCTTGTTTTTAACCACATTGAGATATGCACTTGTTATTCTATGCAAATGAACCAATTGAAGTAAGACTCAATTTATGTGAGCAGACTATGGCTATAATTAGCCCCCCCCCACAAAAAAGGTGTCAACAATAAGTAATGGTTCCTTCAATTATACTGAAGGCACTGTCTTCTTCAGTCTGACTTCCTCTACACCTAGGTGTTTGTCCAGCTTTTCTTGAAAGTGCTACATTCAATATTGCAATTAGAATTCTTCTATATAACTAGAATCCTGCCTTTGCCTTGGAGAAGCAGTGTTGTATAGTGGTTAAAGGTGTAGTTTTTGTTTACCCTTCAGCTCTACCTCTACTGGCTATGGTTATTGACTGTCTAAGCCTTGAATTCCTCATCTGGAAGTTGATAGTAATGGCAACTCTCATTAATAAGGCTGTTTTGAAAATGAATAAATATAATAAAATGCCTGGCAAAATGACTGAGATGTGTTGTTAGTTGTGGTCCAGTTGGTTCTGACTCATGGCACCCCTATGGACAACAAAAAGAAACATTGTCCAGTTGTGTGCCATCTTCCAGCAATATCTGGGACAATATTTTTTATGATTCATAAGGTTTTCAATAGCTAATTTTCAGAAGTAGATCACCAGGCCTTTTTTCCTAGTCTGTCTTATGCTGGAAACTCTACTGAAATCTCTCTGTCATGGGTGACAAATTTGAAATACTAGTGACATAACTTCCAGCATCAAAGCAAGACCTAAGCCACCACAGCACAACAAAGAGACAGACAGTGGTAGACATATAGTAAGTACATAGTAAGTACTCTGAAAACTTTATTCCTCAGGGGAGTAACACTAAGAATTGCTTTTGTCTTTTATGTTTCATTTTGAATAAAGTACTCAAGGGTAAGTTTTGCCAATTTAGAGAAGAAAAAGAGTGGATGGATTAAAGTAAAGGATTCTACTTATGTTTCTTCCATTTTAAGAAATATTTGCAGGTACAGGCAAAGTACATAAACAGATTAAGTTCCTTCAGAAGGACCCTTCCTTAAAAGATCATCAGTCAGGCATTCCTGTGTCCTGAACAGGAGACTACATTCCTATCATAACCTGCTTCAAATCATCAGAAATTCTGGCCTTCACTTCAGGAAAACAGAATCTGAGGGTTGAAAGCAACCTTAATGCTCATCCAATTCAGTTTCCAACATGATGGATGTTTGAATCTCTTCTAAAACACACATGCTACATCACCAAGTGGTCTGTGTTTGATCATTGCAAGTGACCAGGAACTCTCATCTTTTCGTCATGCCTGTGGCCAGGCACTCAAAAAGTTAACTCTGAATGGAAATTCTTCCTTACATTGAATCTATCTCAGTTGCTTTCAACTTTTGTTCCTGTTTCTAACACTTGGAGGAAAAAGAAAAGACTAATCTTTTTTTTCTCATGGCATCTTTTCAAATATTTGCAGTCAGGGACTGTTTATTCCTCTAAGCTTTATCTTCTCCAGGCTAGATATTACCAAATTCCAAAATAATTGCCTCTATGTAAAGTTTTTGTGAATCTTCACTACTCTAGTTCCTTTCATCTGAAATTGGTTTAGCTAAAGTATAGCGTCTTGAACACGAATCCCTCCATACGTGATTTCACTTACACAAAATATAGCAAAATTGTTACTCTATCACTTTAGACACTATAACTCCATTACTATAGCTAATATTAGATTAGCTTTTAAATGATCACAGTTAATTTACGCTTATTTAAATCCCAGATATCCTTTTCTTTATATGTACAACTATTATATTACAATTTTCCCATTCTATGATTTTTTTTTTTTTAAACCCATGTATGATGCTACATTTTCATTGGTTAAATTTTATCATTTTGGATTCATTTCATTTTTTCAGCTTGTCCAGAACTTTTGGGGACCTGATTCTGTCATCCAGCATATTTGTTAAGCATCCCAAATTCATGTCATCCAAAATTTGATGACTACGGATTCTATATTCATAGAACTCATTGATTAGAATTTTGACTAGCACCAAGCTCAAGTCACAGCTCTAGGAAAGGTCACTAGAAACCTACCTCCAATTTATCATCTATTCAAAACTTTAGATGCTTCAATAAGTTATTATCTGCCTAAGAATCCTTATATCACTTATTAGTACAACTTAGCTACTAGAATGTGATAAAAAAAAAAATTTTGTAGAAAGCCTTAATGAAATCCAGAAATGTTTCACTAATCTAAATTGCTATTTAGAAAAAGAAGAGAAATGGACATGTCTGACATGGCATGCTCTTAGAGAATTCACTCTGGGTCTTAGGATTCCCTACTTCCTTATCTTTGTTGTTGTCATTGTTATGTGCTATCAAGTCAGCCCCAACTCATAGTGACCCCTCCTTGGGTTGCTGAGGCAGTATCACTATGGAAGTAGATTGCCCAACCTTCCTTCCGAGGAGTGGCTGGTGGGTTTGAACTGCCAGCCTTCTGGTTAGCAGTCAAGTGCCTTCGGCACTATGCTACCAGAGTTCCTACTTCCTAATCTAGACATTCTCAAGCTCTTTCTTTACTTTTTAAATTGGGATTTAAGTGAAAGGTTACACAGCAAATTCGTTTCCGATTCAACAATAGTTCATACATATTTTGTTTCGTGCAATGATTGCAATCCTCACAATGTAACAGCTCTCTTCACACTTCCTCCCTGTGGTTACCTTTTTCTTGTGAACTTCTTTCCTATGTCTTCTTCCTCTCTGAGTTATTTCCCTGTGCAAATGCTGCCCTTCTGATCTACCATGGCTGATTATTCCAAAAAGTATACCTACTTGATTTCTACTATATTGTCTGTTATAATCCCTTTCTCATCTGTTTTATCTATGTATCTATCTGTCTATCTATCTCTATCTATCTATCTATCTATCTATCTATCTATCTATCTATCTACCTATCTACCTATCTATCTATCTACCTACCTATCTACTTATCTATCTATCTATCCATCCAGTGATTTGGGTGAGAGTTCACTGGGCAAGTTGGTTTCCATTCAACAATCCATGCACATTTTGTTAGGTGATGTTCATTGCAGTCCCCACTGTGTAATAGCACTCTTCCCACTTCCTCTATAGGCTAACCATTTCCTTTAGTCCTTCTTTGCTATCCCTTCCTGCCTTCTTAGCTTTATCCCTGGGTTCATGTTGCCCTTTTGAGATCCTATACAGATTGTTTTAATAAGTGCATACCTTCATAGTATTATTATTCACTTGATAGGCGTGTCTATCATTTGGTGAAAAGTTGAACTACAGGGATGAATTCAGTTCCCAGTTTGAATGGTGTCTAAGGGCTACAGCCTTGGGAGTTCCACCAGTCTCTATCAGACCGGTAAACCTGGTCTCTTTTGTTATTTTGAGTTCCATTCCAATTTTTTCTCCCACTCTATCTGGGACCTCCTATTGTGATCTCTTCCAGAGTGATCAGTAATGGTAGATGGGCACCACCTAGTTCTTCCAGTCTCAGAGTCATGTAAGCTGGTATAACCCAATTTTAATTCTGTATTATTTCTTCTTCTTCTTTTATTTTTTATTTTTTTTTGCAAATTTGCCTCACACTGGCTTTCTGGTCTCCTGACATTTCTTCCAGTCTCCAAGATTCCTCAAAAATCACAACGGCAACCTAAGAAATATAAGTTGAACAATGTTGGAATGAGAGATTCTAAGCCCAAGAGGCTTGAAAATGTTTAGACAGTCAGACACTTTACCATCATTTATTTACTTTTACTAAGATTACCCATTGGAGCCTGAAAGAAGTAAATATATAAATGAACAGAATAAATAGAAAAAAAAAATGTTGGAGACTAAATCTGTTACCACCGTTGATTTTTAACTGCAAAACCAAAGGCACTTTAGGCTGAAAAACTTATAGATATGATCCACCAAAATTAATTTGGTCTGACTCTGAAGGGTCTTCCCAGCTCTATGATCCCTGTGAGATTGTGAGGTTAACTGAGGCCTCTGTACAACTGCATCACAATATAACTTCACCCTCTGCCAGTCCAGTGTCTCCCATCCTCTTAAACATGTGGTTCCAGAGAGCAGTCCCTAACAAACCTCCTGCATACAAATATCCATTTCAAAGTCTGTTTTCTGAGAACATGACCTAAGATAGTTGATCAATGGGATATTTCAGCTATATCAGTTTCTACATAGTCAGCTGTAAATAAGGACTCCGTCTTGCTGGTGATATCCAATGGGGTCCTGATAGTCACAGTCCCTTGTGTGCTGTAATGGCACAGCTATTAAAATCTTCAACTAGTGGTAAACTGGGATGAAATGCAGTGTAAAGGAAAGCACTGGTGAGTGCAAATCCCAAACATTTGAAAGGCTCAAGGAAGCAGAAAATCTCAAGTCTGTAGAATGAAATGGCTTTGGCTGAGTGCTATAGATGCATTGTTGTTGTTGTTGTTATGTTCTGTGGAGTCAGATCCGACTCATGGTGACCCCTCCTTGGGTTTCTGAGGCAGTATCATTATGAAAGTAGATTGCCCAAACTTCCTTCCAAATAGATGCATTGTCAAGACAATAAAGGGCTGAAGGTAATTAATCACTAATTTAAAGCAAAGTGTGAAAGTTAGAGGACTTTCTTAACATATTAAGAGACTCACACTTCCTGCAGCAGGAGGGAATAACAAGTTGAAGATCATGCCAAAAGCTTAATTCTAAGGGTAGCAAAGCCTCAGCACTTGACTTTTTTTTTTTTTATTATTAGGATTTGGGTGAAGATTTACAGAATAAATTCACTTTTCATACAGCAGTTCACATATACTTTGTCTCATGTCATTGACCAAAATTTACAATGCAGCAGCTTCCCTCCCACTTCCCCCCCAT
>NW_006921611.1:19726732-19736516 GCF_000298275.1 Orycteropus afer afer
GTCTGTGTTAATTGGTTTCCCTTTTCTTTGTTGAAGAGGGTCTGTGCAATCCTTCTGCCTAGTCCGCCATCTTGCCCCGCCCTCAGCACTTGACTTTTTAAACCTGGCAACTCTGCTATCCTAACGTTAGGGATATGACTGAGAAGGAATAACAACAATCTGACATTGGGATGGAGACATCTGAATTGAAAAACTCATGAAACTTGAAACCTCTTGTCTTAAATTTTCTACAAAAGTCACTCTTTCCTCCTTATTAATGATCAGTACTTCTCTTTCTCTGATTTGTAAAGCACACGTGCTACCCTCAGCAAATACCCCACTCATCCTGTTCGGTGGAGTGCCTGGGTGGTGCAAATTTCATACCCTTGGCTGCTACATAAAAGGATCGAGATTCAAGTCCACTGAGGGGTGTCTTGGAAGAAAGACATAGTAATCTACTTCCAGAAAATCAGACTTTGAAAATATTATGGAGCACAGTCATACTCTGACACAAATGGGCTTATCATGTGATTTGATAATGGGTTGGTAACTTGTCGAGTACAAGACCTGTAGTTAGGGTTACATGTCAACATAATCTAACATGGCAGAGGTGGTCCTACTAAGGAAGAAAAGGGACTATATGTAGAAGGGGCTGTAGGATCTAATCTACATGTATTGGCAGGAACTGGGATTATATATACTACTGGATCCTGAGAGTGCTGGATCAAGGGAGGCAGAATAAAAAGTTGGATCCAAAACCAAACTCACTGCTATTGAGTTGATTCTGACTCACAGTGACACCGTTGGATTTCCAACACTATAAATCTTTTTTTTTTTTTTTTAATTGTGATTTCAGTGAAAGTTTACAGAGCAAATTCACTTTCCGTAGAGCAGTTCACATACACTTTGTCTCATGACATTGACTACAATTTACCACAATGCAACAGCTCCCCTCCCACTTCCTCTTCCCTGTGTCCACCCCTCCATGCACTCCAAAGCTGTAAATCTTTACAGAAGATTTTCAATGGCTGATTTTTTGGAAGTAGTTTACCATGCCTCTCTTTGAAGGCACCCCCTCAGTGGATTGGAATCTCCACCCTTTCAGTTAGCATTCAAGGTTGTTAATTTTTGTACCAACCAGGGACTCTACCCAACAGGATAGGTGGGGGTATTTGCTGGGAGTAGCAAATGAGTGTTTTGCAATCTTTACAGAATATTTACTGCCTGATGCTTCTTTCTTCTGTGGAACAGCTAGTGGGTTTGAACCACCGACCTTTTGGTTAACAACCAAATGCCTTAACCACTACACCAACAGAGCTCCTTATAAAGCTGGATAGGAGATACCTATTGATATGTGAGTGCCCTCCCAGGACACAAGATTTAACATCTTGGAAAGAATACTGAAAAACAGTGATAATATGCTGAAAATATATCTCTTGGAAGCTTGGAAAAAGGGATAACACAATAAATGAGGTAGAAATGCCAAAACTATAGAGGCAGACAAAGGGAGAGATAAAGCTCAGAGAAATGGCCATCCTGGAGTGGATACACTATGTAAAGTCAGAGAAACTTATCAGCAATGGAAGGCCTGAAGGACACTACATTTATCAAAACAACAGCTAATGTATAAAGCAAATCCACTGCCATCAAGTTCATTCCAACTCATAGTGACTCCAATTGGGTTTCCAAGGCTGTAAATCTTTATGGAAGTAGACAGCCTAATCTTCATCTATGGAGCAGCTGGTGGGTTTGAACCATTGACCTTCTTCTTAGCTGCCAAATGTCTTGCCTACTATGCCACCAGAGCTCCTTATGTACAGGTAAGAGGGGCACAAATATCCTTGAAAAGTTCTCTGTAGGCTGTTGTTTTTGTTGTTGTTATGTGCTGTCGAGTCAGATGCAACTCATAGCAAACCCTTCTTGGGTTTCCGAGGCGGTATCACTACAGAAATAGATTGCCCAAACTTTCTTCCAAGGACTGGCTCTTGGGTTTGAACTGCCAGCCTTCTGGTTAGCAGTCAAGTGCCTTAGGCATTATACTACCAGAGCTCTCTCTCTGTAAGCTAAGGCTTATAAAAGAAGAGGCTGTTATGGAACTGAATCCCCCAACAGCAATGGGGATGACAGAGTACTGAAATAATGGATGCTAGATGATGGCATTTAACCATCCAAAGCAAGGTGGATGCAATGTCATAATGATTGAGAAAGTCAGTGTGGTATCCGGGTGGATATCTATCTGACCTACAGAGAGCTATGAAGATGAAAAGACCTGCCATAATATCTAGAGCATGTCAAGATACTCTTTCCAAAGTAAAGTGCAAGTTATTGTATCTCATATATTAAAACAATAAGAAGGAAAGACAGTGTTTAACAGGCCTTTCTCGTGTTGAAGGAACCATATTCCATACATGGGAATCCTATATTAATTTATTTCATGGCTGATACAGAGACTACCAATTTTGAATGGTACCCAAAGCATGAAAGAAGACTGCAGTAGATCCAGATTGGTGTGCAAACAGCCTTAATGCTTCTGCCATAGATCTGGCAGACCCTACGGTACTAGAAGAATCTGTGGAGAGAAAAGACACAATGTGCAATTTATAGTAAGTCCTAACACCAAACAAAATCAAACTCATTGTCATTGAGTCATTTCCCACTCATAGTGAACCCTCCTTGGTTTTCTGATATGGTATCTCTACAGAAGTAGATTGTCCAGTCTTCCTTCTGAGGTGTGGCTGGTGGGTTTGAACTTCCAAACTTCTAGTAAGTCCTAATAGGGGAATCAAAATGTAGACTTGGAGATACTAAAGCAAGGATATGTGTCATCTATAGTACAGATGTTGTTGTTAAGTGCCATGGAGTCAGCTCTGACTCATAATGAACATATGTACAACAGAACGAGACACTGCCTGGTCATGCACCATCTTCACAGTCCTTGCTAGGCTTCAGCCCATCATTGCAGCCACTGTGTTAATCTATATTGTGGAGGGTGTTCCCCTTCTTCACTGACCCTCTACTTTACCTGGGAAGAATGATATCTTTCTCCAGGGAATGGTCCCTTTTGACAACATGACCAAAGTAGATGAGACAACGTCTGGCCATTCTCGCTTCCAAGGAGCATTCTGGCTTCACTTCTTCCAGGACAGACTTGTTTGTACTTTTGGCACCCATGGTATTTTCTGTACTTTTACCTAACTCCACAATTCAAAGGCACAAATTCTTCTTCAGTCTTCTTTATTCATTGTTCAGCTTTCACATGCATATGAGGCGATTGAAAAAACAATGGCTTGGGTCAGGCACACCTTAGTCTTCAAAGTAACATCTTTGCTACTTAACACTTTCAAGATGTCTTTTGCAGCAGATTTTCCCAAGACAATACAATGTCTGATTTCCTGACTGCTGGTTCCATGGTGTTGACTGTGGACCCAAGTAAAATAAATCCTTGACAATTTCAATCTTTTCTCCATTTATTGTGATGCTGTTTATTGGTCCAATTGTGAGAATGTTTGTTTTCTTTATGGTGAGGTGAAATCCATACTGAAGACTGTAGTCTTTGATCTTTAGTAAGTGCTTCAAGTCATCCTCACTTTCAGCAAGCAGAATTGTGTTATCTGCATATTGCAGTTTGTTAATGAACCTCCCTGCAATCCTGATGCCAGATCCCTCTTAATATAGTTCAGCTTCTCAAACTATTTGTTTAGCATACAGATTGAATAAGTATGGTGAAAGGGTACAATCCTGACATACTCTTCCTGAATTTAAACCATGCAGTATCCCCTTGTTCTATTAGAGCTACAGCCTCTTGGTCTATGTACAGGTTCCTCAGGAGTACAATTTAGTGTTCTGGAATTCCCATTCTTCTCAATGTTATCCGTAATTTGTTCTGTCAAATGCCTAACAAATAGTCAAATGCCTTTGCATAGTCAATAAAATACAGGTAGACATCTTTCTGGTATTCTTTGCTTTCAGACAAGATCCATCTGACATAAGCAATCATATCCCTTGTTCCATGTCCTCTTCTGAATCCAGCTTGCATTTCTGGAAGTTCCGTGTCAAATACTGCTGCAACCCATTTTCACTTATCTTCAGCAAGATTTTACTTGTGTGTGACATTAATGATATTGTTCAATAATTTCTACATTCTATGGGATCACCTTTCACTGGAATGGGCACAAATATTGAAATTTTTCAGTCAGTTGGCCAGGTAGCTGTCTTCCAAATTTCTTAGCATAAACAAGTAAGCACCTCCAGCACAGCATCCATTTGTAGAAACTTCTCAATGGGTATTCCATCAATTCCTGGAGCCTTGGTTTTGGCAATTCCTTTAGTGGAATCTCGACTTCTTCCTTCAGTACCACTTGTTCTTGATCATATGCTGCATGTTGAAATAGTTGGACATCTACCAATTCTTTTTTGTACAGTAACTCTGTGTATTCTTTCCATCTTCTTTCAATACTTCCTGCATCATTTAATATTTTGCCCATAGAGTCCTCAATATTGCAATTCAAGGTTTAATTTTTTTCTTCAGTTCTTTCAGCTTGATAAATGCCAAGTGTGTTCTTCTGTTTTGGTTTTCTAAGTTCAGGACTTTGCACATTTCATTATAATACTTCAAGCTGCCCTTTGAAATCTTCTGTTCACTTCTTTTGTTTCAGAATCACTTTCATTTGCTTTAGTTACTCTATGTTCAAGAGCAAATTTCAGAGTCTCTTCTGACATCTATTTTGTTCTTTTCTTCCTTTCCTGTCTTTTTAATAACCATTTACTTTCTTCATGTATAATATTCTTGATGTCATCCCACAATTTATCTGATTTTTGGTCACTGGTGTTTAATGTGTAAATCTATTCTTCATATGATCTCTAAATTCAAGGTCACATTTTAGCTCTGGTGGACTTATTTTAATTTTCTTTAGTTTAAAGGTGAATGTTCATGTGAGCATCTGATGATCTTCTCCACAGTCGGCTCCTGGCCTTGTTTTGACTGATGATATTGTGCTTCTCCATAGTCTCTTTCCACAGATCCAGTTGATTTGATTCCTGTGTATTCTATTTGGAGAGGTCCAGGTATATAGCCACCATTTATGATATTGAAAATAGTTATTTGTAATGAATAAGTCATTGGTCCTGCAAAATTCTATCATGCAATCTCCAGTGTCATTTCTATCATCAAGGCCATATTTTCCAACTATGGATGATTCTTTCTTTGTAACTTTGGCATTCCAATCACCAATAATTATCAATACATCTTGATTGCATGTTTGGTCAATTTCAGATTGCAGAAGTTGGTATAAATCTTCAATTCTTCATCTTTGGTTTCAGTGTTTGGTGCATAAGTTTGAATGATAATGGTATTAACTGGTCTTCTTTGTAAGTGTATGGATACTATCCTATCACTGACAAGATTGTACTTCAGGATAGATCTTGAGATGTTCTTTTTGACAATTAATGCAAGGCGTTCCTCTTCAATTTGTCATCCCCAGAATAGTAGATCTCATGATTGCCTGATTCAAAATGGCCACTACCAGTCCATTTCAACTCATTAATGCTGTAAGATTTCAATCTTTATGCTTTTCACCTCATTTTTGACAATTTCCAATTTTCCTAGATTCTTACTTTTTACTTTCCATGCTCTGATTATTAATGGATATCTAAAGCTGTTTCATTCCATTTTGAGTCTTACCTCATTAGCAAATGAAGGTCCTGAAAGCTTTACTCTATCTACTTCATTAAGGTTGACTCTACTTTGAGGAGGCAGTTAGTTCTTCTTCAGTCACATTTTCAGTATCTTCTAACCTAAGGGGCTTGTAATGGAGAACTATAGCAGACAGTATTCCTCTGCTATCTATAAGTTTTCATTGCCTATTTTTGGGGAAATATATTGCCAAGTGCTTCTTCCTAGTCTGTCTTATTCTGGAAACTCCACTGAAAATTATCTACCATGGATGACACTGCTTGTACTTGAAACAACGGTAGCAGAGATTCCAGCATCACAACAGCAATATGCAAACAACAATAGTACAGCAAATTAACAGACAAGTTCTGAAGGCTTATTGACTATTTAATCCATTGAAATATGATCCTGCATAACATAGTATCTGACCAGAGAACCCATGTTATAGCAAATGAAAAAAGGCAAGGACACAAAATTATGGGATTCACTTGTTCTGTCATTTATTATATCTCTGAGATATTGCCAACTTGACGGAGCAATTCCCTTTTCAGGGCATAGAAAAAGTGCTAGATTGCATATGATACTTTGCAAGACAGGGGGCCATTTTCCATGGCACAATAATCTTCCCATATCATTTAAATACATAAATATATATATATGTATGTATGTATTTAATTGATACATATATGTATGTGTGTATGTACCCACATATTCATATATAATAATATTATATATAGAATATTTGCAACATATTAGTATATTGTATGTAATTTATTGATGCTGTTATTAGGTATCATTGAGTCACCTCCAACTCATATTGACCCTCTGTACAACAGAATGAAACACTGCTTTGTCATGCACCATCCTCACAATACTTGCTATACTATAGCCCATCATTGCAACCACTGTGTCAATCTATCTCTTTGAAGGTCTTTCACTTATTCTCTGACCATCCACTTTACCAAGCATGATATCCTTCTCCAGGGAATGATCCCTTATGACAAAATGGCCTAAGTAGGTGAAAAGAAATCTGTCCATTCTTGTTTCCAAGGGTCACACTGGCTGCACTTCTTCCAGGACAGATTTATTGGTTCTTCTGTCAGTCCATGGTACTTTCAGTATTCTTTGCCAACACCACAACTCAAAGGCATCACCTCTTCTTCGGTCTTCCTTAATCATTGTCCAGCTGTCACATGCATACGAGGTGATCTGGTGGCTTAGTGCCTCAGGCATTTGACTGCTAACCAGAAGGCTGGCAGTTCAAACCCACCAGCCACTTTTCAGAAGAAAGGTTGGGCAATCTACTTCTGTAGTGATACCACCTTGGAAACCCAATGAGGGGTAGCTATGAGTCAGATCCTACTCGATGGCAGTGCCTTACTTGCTTGCTGATTTGGGTACACCTTAGCCTTCAAAATAACATCTTTGTTCTTCGACACTTCAAAGAGGTCTTTTGTAGCAGACTTGTCCAGTGCAACACGACATTTGATTTCTTGACTGTTGCTTCTATTGGTGTTGATTGTGGATCCAAGAAATATGAAATCTTTGACAACTTCAATCTTTTTTCCAGTTTATCATGATGCTGTTTATTGGCCGAGTTGTGAGCATTTTTGTTTTCTTTATATTGAGGTGTATTCCTTACTGCAGAACGTAGTCTCCAATCTTCATCAGTAAAGGTTTCAAGTCATCTTTACTTTCAGTAAGCAAGATTGTGTCATCTTCATACCACAGGTTTTCCAATCCTGATGCTGCATTCTTCTTAATATAGTCCAGCTTCTCAGATTATTTGCACAGCATACAAATTGAATAAGTATGGTGAAAGGATACAACCCTGCTGCCCTCTCTTCCTGGTGTTAAACCATGCAAGATCCCCTTGTTTTATTTGAATGACAGCCTCCTGGTCAATGTGTAAATTCCTCATGAGCACAATTAAGTGTTCTGGAATTTCCATTCTTCTCAATGTTGTCTATAATTTGTTATGATCCACACAGTCAAATGCTTTTGCAGAGTCAATAAAACACTTTGCCAACAAAACATCTTTCTGGTATTCTTTGCTTTGAGTCAAGATCCATCTAACATCAGCAATGATATCCCTCATTCCACATCTTCTTCCGAGTCCAACTTGCATTTCTGAAGTTCTCTGTCCAGATACTGCTGTGACCATTTTTGAATTATCTTCAGCAATATTTTATTTATGTGTAATATTAATGATATTGTTTGATAATTTCCACATTCTATTGGATCACTTTTCTTTGGATAGGGCACAAATATGGATCTCTTCCAGTCAGTCATTCAGGTAGTTGTCTTCTAGACTTCTTGGTATAGACAAGTCACTGCCTCTAGTGTGGCATCTGTTTGTAGAAACATCTCAGTGAGTATTCTATGAATTCCTGAGTGTTGTTTTTCACCAATTCCTTCAGTGCAACTTTGACCTCTTCTTCCAGTATCATTGATTCTTGATCATAGGCCACTTCCTGAAATAGTTGAACATCAACCAATTCTTTTTTGTACAGTGACTCTGTATATTCTTTTTAATGATTTCTGCATCATTCAATATTTTGCCCATAGAATCTTTCAATATTGCAACTCAAGACTTGACTTTTTTCTTCAGTTTTCTTTGCTTGAGAAATGCCAAGTGTGTCCTTCCCTTTTATTTTTCTAACTCCAGTTCTTTGTCCATTTCATTATAATAACTTTGTCTTCTCTAGCTGCTCTTAGAAATCTATCCAGCTCTTATATCTTTTCATTTCTTCCATTTGCTTTAGCTACTCTCTCTTCAAGATCAAGTTTCAGAGCTCTTCTGACATCTATTTTTGGTCTTTTCTTCCTTTCCTATCTTTTTAATGATCTTTTGCTTTCTTCATGTATGATGGTCTTGATGCCATCTCCCAATTCATCTGCTTTTTAGTCATTGATGTTCAGTGCATCAAATGTATTCTTCAGGTGGTCTCTAAATTCAGATGAGATATAATCAAGTTCATATTTTGGCTTTCATGGACTTGTTCTCATTTTGTTCAGTTTCAGCTTGACCTGTATGTGAACAATTGATGGTCTATTCCACTGTCAGCTCCTGGTTTTGCTTTGGCTAAAGATATTGAGCTTTTCCACTGCCTCTTTCCACAGATGCAGTTGATCTGATTCTTGTGTATTCTATCTGGTGAGGTCCACATGTTCAGCCAGTATTTATGTTGTTTAAGAAAGTATTTGAAATGAATAAGTCACTGGTCTTGCAAAATTCTATCATGCAATCTCCAGAGCTGTTTCCTTCACCAAGGCCCTATTTTCCAACTACCAGTGATTCCTCTTTGTTTCCAACTTTTGCATTCCAATCACCAGTGATAATTAACACATCTTGATTGCATGTTTGGTCAATTTCAGACTGCAGAAGTTGGTAAAAATCTTCAACTTTCTTCTCTTTGGCTTTGGTGGTTGGTGCATAAATTTGAATAAGAGTAATATTAACTGATCTTTCTTGTAGGTGTCTGGATATTATCCTCTCACTGGCAGCATTGTACTTCTGGATAGATCTTGAAACATTTTTTGTGACTATGAATGGGAGCTCTGGTAGCATAGTGCCTAAGGCACTCGACTGATAACTAGAAGGCTGGTGGTTCAAACTCACCAGCCACTCCTCGAAGGAAGGCTGGGCAATCTACTTCCATAGTGATACCTCCTTGGAAACCCAAGGAGGGGTCACTATGAGTCAGGTCTGACTTGATGGCACATAACAACAACAACACGAATGTGATGGCATTCCTCAACTTGTTATTCCTGGCATAGTAGATCATATGATTGATTCAAAATGGACCAGTCCAGTATATTTCAGCTCACTAATGCCTAGGACATTGATCTTTCTGTGTTCCATTTCATTTTTGACAATTTCCAATTTTCCTACATTCATACTTCATATATTCCATGTTCCGATTATTTGTGGATGTTTGCAGCTGTTTCTTCCTGTTTTGAGTTGTGCCCCATGAGCAAATGGAGGTCCCAAAAGCTTTATTCCATTCATGTCATTAAGGTCGAGTCCACTTTGAGGAGGCAGCACTTCCCCAGTCATATTTTGAGTGCTTTCCATCCTGAAGGGCTCATCTTCTGGCACTATATCAAACAATGTTTCAGGACTATTCATAA
>NW_006921611.1:19737225-19738460 GCF_000298275.1 Orycteropus afer afer
TTCCAGACCTGAAGGGCAGCTAGGGGCCATAGTCTCAGTGGTTCCACCAGGCTCTATCAGACTAGCAAACCTGGTCCCCCCTCCCATTTTTTTTTTCTCAAAATGATTTTGAGTTTTATTCCACATTGTTCTCATTCTCTATCAAGGATCTCCTACATAGATCCCCTTCCAAGTGGATGACAGTGGTAGCCGGGTACCATCTAGTTCTTCTGGTCTCATAGTCCTATAGGTTGCAGACCAGATGGTGTACCAGTCGCTAAGACTAATAGTTTCCATAATTTTGCTTTTCTTCATTATTCTTGCTCTGGACGAGGAGAGACCCATCGTTGCATCTAGATGGCAGCTTGCTAGCTTTTAAGATCCCAGTTGCTACTCACCAAAGTAGAAGCTGGAACAGTGTTTTGTATAGTATGCTATGCCAATTGAGCTTGATGTCCCCTGTGACTATGGTCCCAAGCCCACAGGTTCAACTACTCGGTCCCTCTGCGTAGCTGGCTGCGACCAAGCAGTGGCCACAACCTTGCCCCTTGTCAGCTCTACTATACACCTAGGAATTCTGATCATTCACATAAACTTGTAGGAACATTGTCTGCCAACCCTATACATGTTCTTGGATACACTCCCCATTTCATAGAAATACCTAATCATTTAGCCTGTCCACCTGTTTATCCACCCATATACCCATGTTTGCCTTCACTGACAATGCAGTACTGTATGTGCAAAACCGTTCATGTTTGTTGTCTGTTCCTCCCATGTACCTCTCTATGTTTTTCTCATCCTCAATGGTGCCATATTCGTCACTCATATTTGATACATTGCCCTTCTCTTCACCCAAATCATTACTTATCTCTATCTATCTAACAGTGTTCCCTCCTCTCCCCTCCCACCCCTGGTAACCAACAAAGAAAATTTCCTTCTATGGATAAATCTTTCCTTAACTTTTACAATAATGGACTAATACAGTATTTGTTCTTTTGTGATTGATTTATTTCACTCAGCATAATGTCCTCCAATTTCATCCACGTTATGCGGTGTTTTGCAGATTCTACATTATTCTTTAACATTGCAAAGTATTCCATTGTGTGTATGTAACATAGTTTGGTTATCCATTCCTCAGTTGATGGACATCTAGGTAGTTTCCATCTTTTGGCTATTGTAAATAGTGCTGCGATGAACATGGGTGTGCATATATCTGTTCTTGCCATGGCTCTCACTTCTTTTTTTTTTTTTTCTTT
>NW_006921611.1:19743850-19764163 GCF_000298275.1 Orycteropus afer afer
CTATTGTTGATATCTAATTTGATAGCATTATGATCTGAGAAGATGTTTTTTAGTTTTTCAATGTTTTTAAATTTATTAAGGCTTGCTTTATGGCCTAACATGTGATCTATCATGGAAAATGTTCCATGTGCACTGGAAAAGAATGTATATGTGCTGCTGTTGTGTGAAGTGCTCTGTACATGTCTCCAAAGCCAAATTGGTGGATTGTATTGTTTAGCTCTTCTACATTTTTGTTGAGTTTCTTTCCAGTTGTTCTATCTTTCAAAATAAGTGGTGTATTAAAGCCTCCCACTATGATTGTGGAGTCATCTATTTGGCTTTTCAACTCTTATAAAGTCTTATTTATGTATTTTAGGGCTCTTTCATTGGGTCCATAGATATTTATTATGGTTGTATCTTCATGTTCAATTGATCCTTTAATCTTTATATAATGTCCTTCCTTGTCTCATATCGTGATTTTTGTCTTAAAATAAATTTGATGAGAAATTAATATCACCACTCTGCTCTCTTACAGTTGCCATTTGCTTGATATATCTTTTTCCAACCTTTGATTTTTAGTCCATTTTTGTTTTTATCTCTAAGGTGTGTCTCTTGTAGGCAACATATTGATGGGTTTTGTTTTCTTATCCAATCTACAACTCTCCATCTCTTGAGTGCTGCATTTAATCCATTATCATTCAGGGTAATTATTGATAAGTTTGAATTTGTTGCTGTCATTTTATTAAGTGTTTTTTTTTCATGGTGTCCTTGGTTTCTTTGTTCCATATTATTTTCTGTGCTGAGCTCATTATGTTTATGAATCATATTACCATTTCCTTTGTTGCTGTTGTTTTAATATATGCTGAATATTTGTGCTTCTCCTTTTTTTATTGTGATATGAAGGTTTATCATTTTTCTTGGAGGCTACCCTATGATTTATAATTTTCTCCTCAAGTTTAGAACAGTCCATTCTATCTTGCAATTCTCTTAACTTCCTCACCATTTAGAAGTTCTGTAACTACACAGTGTTTTCCCTCTTTTTGTTTGTAGTCGTCCTCACTTGCCAATTGATATCTCTGGTTTCATGTTTATAATCTTATGAGCTCATTTTACTTTGGATATGTCCATAGCTGTGGTTTGTAAGTTATGTCATCTTGTGTATTAATGGTCGGTTGTTATTTGCTATTTTTGGTTCTCTGTTCAAAGGACTCCCTTTAGCATGTCTTGTAAGGTTGGTCTGGTTTTAACAAATTCCCTTAGTTTCTGCTTATCTGGAAATCTTCTAATTTCACCATTATATTTGAGGGACAATTTTGCTGGGAATATCCGACTTGATGGCACATAACTACAACAACAAAATATAATTCTTGGTTGAAAATTTTTCTCTCTCCAGTGTTTTATATATACCATCCCATTGCCTTCTCGCTTGCATGTTTTCTGCTGAAAAATCAGAGCTTATTCTTACTCGCTGTCCTCTGTAGGTAACTTTTTGTTTTTCCCATGCTGCTTTCAGGGTTCTGTCTTTGTCTTTGATTTTGATGAGTTTGATGATGATGTGTCTTGGTGATTTTCTTTTGGGGTTCGTTGGACTTCCTGAATGGATACATTCTCATTTTTCATCATTTCAGGGAAGTTCTTCTCCAGAAAATCTTGGACAATTTTCTCAGTGCTTTTGTTTTTCTCTTCCTGTTCTGGAATTCCAATTACACATAAGTTATTCCTTTTGATGGTATCCCACATGAACCTTTGGCTTTCTTCATTTTGTTTTGATTTTGTTTCTGATTGATCTCTTTCCAAAGAAGGATTCAGGTATTTGTCTTCAATCTCATTAATTCTGTCTTCCATTGCATCAGTTCTACTCCTTTGCCCTTCCAATGTGTTATCTATTTCTGACAATTTATAATTAATCTTCTGGATTTCTATCTGTAGGTTTAGAATCATTTCTGATTTTTCATTTATCAGAGAGTTCCTTTGCTGTTCTTCCTTAGGGATGTGTTCTGGGCCTTTATCTTACTCCCTTATTTCTACCACTTTATCCTGCTTCTTTGTGTATGTGGACTCTGATGGTCTGTTGTCTCCTAGGCATTGTGGTGTTGTTGTGTTTAGAACTCTGTTAACTGTTTGTGAAGAGCAGCCAAGGGTGATTCAGGCTCTTCTTGGTGATTTTTTTTATCATTGATCCATTGGTGAAGGAGGTAGTGGCTCTCGATCAGTAAGTGAAGTTGCAGGAAATATGGGTGTAGTTGTGTCTTATGGGGACTGTTGCTGTCTCCCACTCAGTTAGACAAATATTACAATTGAATAATCATCAAAATACTAAAAGCACATGGACAAAAACACACCATGTAATCACACAGGAACAGTAGCCAAAAAAAGAAAGAAGGGAAAAAGAAGAAGAAAAAACAAGAAAACCTGCAATATCTGGGGATAGGGCACTAAGAGAAAAAATGTAGAGAAGGAGAATAATGAAGGAAAACAATGGTCAAAATTCAGAAAGAAAAACAAGGAATGGGGTTAACCATGAGAAAAAAAAGGGGGGAAAAATTAAAATTAAAAGAAAAAAATTGAACCAGGAACAGGGAAAAGAAAAAATGCTGAAAACTAGGATCTTTAACGGGAAGATTAAGAATAATAGTAAAAAGGACAAAAGTATTAATAATAATAGCTGTTTCGAAATAGACAAATACAAGCAAACTAATCACCAGAAAAAAGAAAGTGAAAAAGAAAAAAATAAAAATAAAAATTGGTGGAGGACAGGGCAGGGCACCCAGGCTCTGTCTGAGCACACACTGTGATGGAGTTCCTGTGGGCCCAGAAGGTAGGTGGGAGTGGGGGATGGCTGCACCTCCGTTCACCAAATGGGTGTGGGGTATAAGAGTTAAAAGACGAATGTCATATCTTTTCAGTCTTGCAAGTCTGCAGTGTTCTTGGGGTTGCTGGAAAGCAGAACTTGTTCTTAAGCCCCAGGAATCTGCGAGAGCACTGTCTCTTTAAATATCCAAAATAGGCAAGCTGGTTTTAAACATTCAAAATGGTGGCACCTCCGGACCGGCAAAAGTCCACAGCTCAGCCCACCTTTCTCTTCACCTTCTCTCTTTATTCCCCAGCCACCAGAGCAGTCCTCCGTGCAGTCCCTGGCTAGCAGGGCTGATTTTTAGGTTAATTCTTAGGTCCTACCACCACTCTGGAATCTCCAAGCTATCTGTGCCGCGCTGTCAGGATCGTTCAGGATTGCTGCCAGACTGTAGCTCTGTCTGTCTCCATTTTTGGTATTTTCATGCAAATTCTTCTGCTAGTTGGGGTTTAGTCCACTTCTATATCCTTCCCTTCAAGGCTCAGGGGTCCAGGATTATCTTCTGTGTCTGTGTTAATTCGTGTCTCTTTTCTTTGTTGAAGAGGGTCTGTGCAGTCTTTCTGCCTAGTCTGCCATCTTACTGGAACCTCATAAAATTTTTCAGTAATGTGTCAGACAGTGGTTTTTTGCTCTTGGAAAGTTTTCACTGTCCAATTGTTTGAGAAAGAGATGGCCCCTTCCTTCTTCTGACTCTCTTAGTCTAGAAGCTCCACTGAAACTTGTCTACCATAGGTGGTCCTGCTGGTATTTGAAATACTTACTGGTGGTATAGCTTTCAGCTTCACAGCAATACACAAGCAACCATGGTACAACAAACTAACAGATGAGTAAGACTGGTAAATCTACTTCTTTAAATATTTACAGTCTTGGAACCCAATGGGATCACTATGAGTTGGAATCAACTTGATGGTACTGAGATTGTTTTATTTTTTGTTTTTATACATTGTATTGTCTCTAGTGCTGCTAGAACAGAAATATCATTAGTGAATGACTTTAACAAACAGGAATTTATTCTTTTACAGTTTAGGAGACTAGATGTCCAAGTTCAAAGTACTAGCTCTAGGGGCCTGGAGAATGTACCCTTGACCTTGAGTTTCAGCTCTGCCTCCTGTTCCAGGCCCACTAGAACTGAAGGCTTTTTCTGACTCATGCAGCTGCTGGCTACTGAGATTGCTGAACCCAAATTGACAAGTAAAATGACATAGTCCCAAGATTAGCAGACAACACAGTGGGCCATTAGTTCAAGTCCAGGAACATTCCCAAGATTGGCAGGCAACATGGCAGACCACTGAGTGGAAGACTCAGCTGAATGCAGCATCTAGATGTGTCAAAAGCTCAGAGAGTTTTCTCAAAGCTTCTTTTATATCCTGGAAGCAAACCACACCCTGAAAGCAGTTACTTAGCTGCTCACAGCAGATTCCACCTGGAGTTGATTACAAGTCTTATCATTGGGAATAACTACATCCAGCTTCCAAGCCACTCAAAAGCACAGACCAGCCAAGGTGACACAACCTTAACTGCCACATCACCACCCCTTATTAACTTGGCATCTGTATACCTGCCATTCATTGGATGTCCTGATTCTCCTAGTCCATGTGATTTGCAATCTTACCCCCTTGGCCTGGCAGGCCTTATTCTTCCAACCCTTTGAAATGGCAGCCCCATCCCCTCACTTTTGGGCAGCAGATGTGGCCCCATCCCACTGGTCCTCATAGAAGGCAGCCCCATACTCCAGAATCAAGTTGGTGAAAATCTGACTCTTTGAAACCTAGGAGGCTGTGGTGGTTCCACCCCTAGAGGCTATGGCCCTACCCTTGGAGGCTAAGGCAGTTCTGCTTCCCATTTTTTTGGTCTCTCAGCTTTTTCCAATTAATTCCCAAAGGCAACCGACTCTGCCAAGAAGCTTCCTGCCCAAAGGCACTCAGCTTTCTCACTCCATGAGCTGGCAAGCTTGTTGCTTTGTCTTGTGCTAGTCTCTTGGCTCTGTTGCCACTGTATCCCTGATGATTTCTTCGCTGATATGTCTGCCATCATCTCAGAACAGGGATCTCTGGTCCAAGGATGCATTCCACTCCTTTTAGGTACATCTTAGAGCAGCACCCCACAAATGGTACCAAATATCTTCAGCTAGGTTCTTTAGAGAAGCAAAACCAGTAACACACACACACCCTCACATAGAGAGAGAGAGAGAGAGAGAGAGAGAGAGAGAGAGAGAGAGAGAACACTCAGGGGAATGTCTCACACATTTAAAGAGGCTGGCAAGCTACAAGTTCCTGGGTCAAACATCAAGCTAGAGGCTTTTCCAGACTCACAAAGCTGCAGGGACTGATGAACTCAAGATTGGCAGGCAGCATGACAGGATCCAGCAGAAAGTTTTTTTTTTTTTTTTTTTCCCCAGGATGTCCACACTTATATTGGAAGCAGGTCACACCCCTAAAAAAACTACCTTTCTACTGATTGGCTGCTCAAAGCATAACCCACCATGGAGGTGACTACCATACATTAGATCTCATCATGGGAACAACCACACCATACTTGTTTAAACCACTTAGAATCAGGGTCCAGCCAAGTTGACACACAACCTTAATGATTACTATTCAGGCCACAGTAAGCCAGCCCAGGAGCAACTGAAGGTAGGTGTTTGTGTGCATGGAGCACCCCAGGGGCAGGCTGCAGTAAGCTATCCAGGAGCAGTGGAAGGCAGGTGCTTGTGTGGAATGTCCTGAGGGCAGGCTGGGTAAGCAAACAGGGTGGAGGAGACCAAGAAGTTGGCAGAGCAGTTTGGAACAACTAAAAGAGACAAACTTGTCTGTCACTTTGACGTATTGTGGCAGCTTCAGTGTTGCCATGAGGCTGGAGGCTATGCCACCAGTGATTCAAATGCTAGCAGGGTTACCCATGGTGGACAGGTTTCAGCAGAGCTTCCAGAGTAAGACAGACTTGGAAGAAGGAAGAGGACATCCACTCCTCAAACAATTGGCCAGTGAAAATCTTATGAATAGCAGTGCAACATTATCTGATATATTCCTGGAAATCTTTATGAATAGCCCTGAAACATTGTCTGACCAAGTGCCAGAAGATGAGCCCCTCAGGTCAGAAGGCACTCAAAATATGACTGGAGAAGAGCTGCCTCCTCAGAGGACAGCCGACCTTAATGACATGGATGGACTAAAACCTTCAAGACCTCCATTTGCTGATGTGGCATGTCTCAAGAGGAAAAGAAACAGCTGCAAATATCCATTAATAATCGTAACATGGAATATATGAAGTACAAATGTAGGAAAATTGGAAGCTATCAAAAATGAAAGGGAGTACATAAAGATCAATATCCTAGGCATTAGTGAGCTAAAAAAGACTGGTTTTGGCCATTTTGAATCAGATGATCATATGATCTACTATGCTTGGAATGACAAATTGGAGAAGAATGGTGTAACATTCATCATCACAAAGAACATATCAAGATCTATCTTGAAGTACAATACTGTCAGTGATAGGACAATATCCATATACCTACGAGGAAGACCAGTTAATACTACTATTACTCAAATTTACATATCAACTACCAAAGCCAAATATGAGGAAACTGAAGATTTTAACAACTTCTGCAGTCTGAAATTGACCAAACATGCAATCAAGATGTGTTAATTATCACTGGTGATTGGAATCCAAAAGTTGGAAACAAAGAAAAATCACCAGTAGTTGGAAAATATGGCCTTGGTGAAAGAAAAAACACTGGAGATTTCATGGTAGAATTTTGCAAGACCAATGACTTCTTCATTATATATATCTTTTTCAACAACACAAATGGTGGCTATACACATGGACTTCACCAGATGGAATACATAGGAATGATATTGACTACATCTGTGGCAAGAAACAATGGAGAAGCTCAATATCTTCAGTCAAAACAAGGCCAGGAGCTGACTGTGGAACAGACCATCAACTGCTCATGTGCAAGTTCAATTTGAAGCTGAAGACAATTAAAACAATTCCATGAAAGGCAAATTATGACCTTGATTATATCCCTCCTGAATTTAGAGACCCTCTAAAGTATAGATTTGATGCATTAACCAATGAGTGAAAACCAAAGGAATTGTGGGACGACATCAAGATCATGATCCATGAAGAAAGCAAAAGGCCATTAAAAAGACAGGAAAGGAAGAAAAGACCAAAATGGATGTCAGAAGAGACCTGAAACTTGCCTTTGAATGGAAAGTAGCTAAAGCAAATGGAAGAAATGACAAGATAAAAGAGCTGAACAGATTTCAAAGAGCAAATAGAGAAGACAAAGTCAATTATTATAATGAAATCTGCAAAGACCTGGACTTAGAAAACCAAAGGAGAAGAACATGCTGGGCATTTCTCAAGCTGAACAAACTAAGGAAATAATTTAACCATCAAATTGCAATACTGAAAGATTCCATGGGCAATATGTTGAATGATGCAGGAAGCATCAAAAGAAGAGGATGGAATACACAGACTCACTATACCAAAAATAATTGGTAGATGATCATCCATTTCAGGTGGCATATGATCAAGAATCAATGGTATTGAAGGAAGAAGTTGAAGCTGCCCTGAAGGAATTGGTGAAAAACAAGGCTCCAAGAATTGATGGAGTACCCATTGAGATGTTTCAACAAATGAGTTCTGCACTGGAGGCACTCACTTGGCCATGCCAACAGATTTGGAAGACAGCTACCTGGCCAACTGACTGGAAGAGATCCATATTTGTACCCATTCCAAAGAAAGGTGATCCCACAGAATGTGGAAATTACCAAACAATATCATTGATATCACATGCAAGTAAAATCTTACTGAAGAACATTAAAAAACGGTTGCAGCAGTATATTGACAGAGAACTTCCAGAAACTCAAGCTGGATTCAGAAGAGGACATGGAGTGAGGGATATCATAGCTGATGTCAGATGAGTCTTGAGTGAAAGCAAAGAATACCAGAAAGATGTTTACTTGTGTTTTATTGATTATGCAAAGGCATTTGGTTGTGTGGATCATAACAAATTGTGGATAACATTGAGAGGAATGGGATTTCCAGAACACTTAATTATACCCATGAGGAACCTGTACATAGACCAGGAGGCTGTTGTTCCAACAGAACAAAGGAATACTGCATTGTTTAAAATCAGGAAGGGAGTGCATCAGAGTTGTATCCTTTCACCATACTTATTCAACTTGTATACTAATCAAATAATCTAAAAAGCTGGACTATATGAAGAAGACCATGGCATCAGGATTGGAGGAAAGCTCATTAGCAACCTGAGATATGCAGACAGCACAACTTTGCTTGCTGAAAGTGAGGATGACTTGGAGCACTTACTGATGAAGATTAAAGACTACAGTCTGCAGTATGGATTACAACTCAATATAAAGAAAAGAAAAATCCTCACAACTGGATCAATAAGCAGCATCATGATAGATGGAGAAAAGACTGAAGTTGTCAAAGACTTCATATTTCTTGGTTCTACAATCACGCCAATGAAAGCAGCAGTCAAGACATCAAAAGATATATTGCATTGGGCAAATCTGTTACAAAAGGCCTCTTTCAAGTGCTGAAGAGCAAAGATACCTTCTTTAAGACTAAGATGCACGTAATCCAAGCCATGGTATTTTCAATCACCTCATATGCATGTGAGAGCTGGACAATGAATAAGGACGGCCAAAGAAGAGTTGTTGCTTTTGAGTTGTGGTGTTTGCAAAGAATGCTGAAAGTATCACAGACTGCTAAAAAACTAACAAATCTGTCCTGGAAAATTGCAGCCAGAATGTTCCGTGGAAGCAAAAATGGCCAGACTTCATCTCACCTACTTTGGTCCTGTTGCTAGAAGGGACCATTCTCTGGAGAAGGATGTCATGCTTGGTAAAGTGGAGGGTCAACAAAAAAGGGGAAGACCCTCAACAAGATGGATTGACACAGTGGCTGCAGAGATTGGCTCAGGTATAGTAGGGATCATGAGGCTGGTGCAGGACCAGACAATATTTCATTCTGTTGTACATAAAGTTGGTATGAATCAGAGCCAACTTGACAGCATATAACAATAACAACAACAACAACAACATATATTCATAGAGAAATTAATGGGTCCATAACAGAAGAATGGCAGTTGAGGTGGCCCTGTTTATTATCACTCCCAGTAATCCATTATTCTTTCCAATGTGAAAGTTTCCACTGGAACAGAACAAGAATCCTTTTAAAATTTAAATAATTAAATAATTTATATGAAGACTTTGGATTTATTGTTCCATGAGAGCTACAGGAAAGACCCTGGTAGTTTAATTAATCCTATCAACTAAGAGGAAGTAGAGCTATACTAGAATGTTGGCAGGGAAAAATACATATATAAATCAGATGATTCACTGAAATTTTTCTTGATATTTTCTACCTAATTTTGACATTAAATAGACATGTGCAGCAGCTATAGTCTGAGAAGAGTTTGATGATCAAGGCATGGATGTCTCAAAGATGATTGTATCGGTCACTCCACCAGGTAAACCACATAGACCAGCAGAGCAGCTGTAGGTCAGGTAAACATAATACAAATATAAAGCAGGAAGATAATAAGTCTCTGGGTGGCAAAGATGGTTAAGCATTTGGCTACTATCCAAAAGGTTGACAGTTTGAACTTGCTCAAAGGCACCTCAGAAGATAGGCCTGGTGATCTGCTTCCAAAAAGTCATAGCCTTGAAAACCCTAAGGAACACATTTCTACTCTGACACAAGGAATCACCATGAGTCAGAATTGACTTAGCAGCAACTAACAACAATAACAGGGAGACAATAATATTCCATAGGAAGTGAATACAAACAGTGTCTTAAAGAAGATGTTTCTAGGCAAGAGAAACTAACTGTGAGAAGTAAGAAGAACCAAGGAGTAAAATGAATGCAGTGTTAAGAATAGCGAGCTGCACCATCCAGACCCTCCCTTCAGGACATAAGCACTTAACCCCCAAACTGTGGGAACATTAGCCACTGAGTGCTCAGAGATGGATGGCTCTCCAGGAATTGCCCTGTGCTGAAAGGTCAGTTACCTTATGTTCTGGTTACCTAGTGCCACTTTGACAAGAACATACCACAAATGGGATGGCTTGCACAAACAGAAGTTTATTCTCTTACAGTTTGGAGGACTTAATTCTGAGTTCAAAGTGTCAGGCTCTCAGGGCTGGGTGAAAGCCCCTCAACCTTAGGCTTCAGCTCTACCTCCTGCTCCTGGCCCACTGAAGCTAGAGACTTTTATTGATTCAGACAGCTGCTAGCTGCTGAGACTGAAAGCCAAGGTTGACAAATAAAAAGGCACAGTGCCAATGTTACTGTAGCAAGCACAGCCTTAACCATAATGTCCTTTTAAGAGACTCACCAAACTGAACCAAACCAAACTCATTACCATAAAGTGGATTCGGGTCATAGCGACCCCTCCTTGGGTTTCGGAGGTGGTATCTCTACAGAAGTAGAATGTCCAATCTTCTTTCCAAGGAGTGGTTGGTGGGTTTGAACTGCTAGCCTTCTGGTTAACAGTCAAATGCCTTAGGGACTACACCACCAGAGTGTCCTCAAGAGGAATGTTGTTGTGGATGTTATGTGCTGTGGAGTAAGACCCAACTCACGGTGACCCCTCCTTGGGTTTCCAAGACAGTATCACTATGGAAGTAGATTGCCCAACCTTCCTTCCGAGGAGTGGCTGGTGGGTTTGAACCTCCAGCCTTCTGGTTAGTGGTCAAGTGCCTTAGGCACTATGCTACCAGAGCTCCCTCAAGAGGACTAGAGCCCTCAAGTTCTTGACTGATTGTAGTCACAATTATGATTCCGCAGTCCAGTGATGCCTCTTCTTCACAGCCTGCCAAACTCTAAACCTTTCTTTTGGTGTAGTGCCTAAGGTATTTGACTGCTAATCAGAAGGCTGGCCGTTCAAACCCACCAGCCACTCCCCAGAAGGAAGGTTGGGCAAACTATTTCCACAGTGATACTACCTTGGAAACCCAAGGAGGGGTCGCTATGAGTTGGCTCCAACTCCACGGCAGTGCATTGTGTGTTGTACAACACTTAACTGTCCTAAATGCATTGCGAGTTGATCAGTTTCCACGTGATTACTCATTTCTATATGGTTATCTACTTAATAGTAGTTGCTTTATTTTTTGATGGGAGAGAAACTATTATAGGTAATATGTAAAACTATTGTAAGATTTGGTTTATAAATCTTTAACATGTGAAATAGAGTACTTTTAGATTTGAGGAAATAGATATGATATTTAACAAATTGGTCTTTAGTTTTCATTTGTTATAAAGTGAGAATACTATTAATTGATATTTTTAGGATTATTTTAATATTAAAATGATAATGCATGTAAAGATAACATGGTTATTAAGTAGCATCATTAACAAATAATGCACTAACTAATAATGCATTAATATATAGCATATAAAATATGTATATATTATAATTTAAATGAGGTAACAATGTTGGCTTGCCCCAAAGGACCTGAAAAGTAGTCACTTGTCAACTGGTGACAAAAACATAATTTTTCAGAGCAATGTGTGTGTGATACTGGGAATTTTTGCTTCACTTCAGAACACGAGAGGATTTATGTTTGAGCAGATCAGATATTTAACATTGCCTTGAAATCTTATCAAGGAGATATGTGCCAACCATTTCCTGCCTGCCTGTTGCTTCCCGGCAGTTAACTCCATCCCATAAGATGACAAAAGCAGCTACTTAGAGTTACAGAAATTAGGATCCACATAGAGTCCCTTTTATTATTTATATATTTATTTCATGACATGGGAAGTGTCAGATCCTTTCATGGAGTGAAGCACAGGTCTCAGCATTCTTCAGTTGAGGCACCATTCCTTTGATCAGCTGAAGGCTGAAACAGCACATATTATCATATCTCCTGCACAGCCAGTAGCAGCCTCTACACAACATCTCACCAAGGAGCCTGCTGCTTGGGGGAGACGGAGTCATGTGGTGTGGCTGTAGGGATTGATGGGCTGTTAATACAGTGAGACAGTTACATTGTCTCATTCTGACAATGCTGCCATTTAATATCCTCATGGGCGGGCACCGTGACCCAACCACAAAGCTAATGAGGCTTGGCATACCCCAGCTCAGTCTCATCCTGGGAAAATTAGTTCACTTCAATATCTACTAGCATAAATGCTCAGCAGGCCCATGGTGGGTACAGAATGGTGCATGGTGACTCTTGAATGTGGAAATAGTGCTACTGGAACCCTTGGCATTTTGGAGTCATATCCACACTAACCATACAGCCAAGGAGAGTGTGGAGAGATGAATATTCCCCAGCCCCTTTTCATATAGAGACTTATATGAAGATTCTGGAAGGAACCTCAAAGGACATTTTGTCAGCCATCTTTGCTTCATATATAGAGAACTTGAAGCCTATCTTGGAGAAGCACTAACTTGGCTAAAATTAGTACAGAAATAAGACTTCAGCCCAAGGCTTCTGAACCCCTCAGCCACTGCTTCCTCTTAAACAGAAAAGTCTTTTTCATGGAGCCAGTTCCAAAATAAGGATAATACCTTGATTATACACAAGCTTAAACCATGGGCTCATCCTTGATTTTTTCCTCCAGTGCTTTCCGTAGACACTCAGTGAGTCACTGGACTGTTGTCTCCAGAATTGCCCCTTCCCAAGTACTTCTCTTGCTTTCCCACCTTCACCTTGGGTGGATGCTCATGACCTCATTCATTGACCATAAATTTGTCCCACCAGTTCCTCTTCAAGACACTTCTAGATGCAGTTTCTGAAAATTCCTTTTTATTATTGTCTTCCTTTGCTCAAAGACCTACTATGATTCTCTATGGCCATTGGAATAAGATTCACACTGTAGGATAAAATCCAGTGTCTACTCTACCTCTCTTATCAACTTTTCAACTGTTTCCTTTGTGGTTCCAATCAAAAGGGCTTCACATCAGCCCTTACCCCAACACTCTCCACATTTATATGTAAGTTGTTCCTCCTCCTCCCATTTTTAAGGTCTTCTTCATTTCTTCCCAGATATGTACTATACTCTTTCATTCCCAGATAAAACTCCTCTCTTGCATTGAATATTTCCTTACTACTGCAAATGCCCTGTCTCTCACTTCTCTGACTTCTGACCTCTTGTAGTTCCTCTTGTCTCTACTGCTCACCTGAGCCTATATTATATCTATCTATCTATCTGATTATTTATATGTGATCTTTATTGTAAGTGATCTGCATTTTTGTCTATAGCAGTACAACTATATTCTGTGTCTTTTCAAGCAATTCTAAATTGCTTAAGGGTACAAATTATGTTTTCACTTTTGTCTCCCATCATAACTGATAGAGGGCTACACCACAATGGATATCTATATATTCCCATACAATTGAATTTTAAGCAAAATGTAGGGGTAGCATAGTGGCTAAGGCACTTGACTGCTAACCAGAAGGCTGGCAGTTCAAACCCACCAGCCACTCCTTGGAAGGAAGATGGGGCAATCTACTTCCATAGTGATACTGCCTCAGAAACCCAAGGAGGGGTCGCTATGAGTCGGGTCTGACTTGAGGGCACATAACAACAACAACAACAGTTCCACTTTATCTCTTAGCTTATTGACACCTTTTTCATGCACTTTCTAAGGGATGGCACTGACTGTAGAGAAAAAAAATCCTACAAATCCCCAAAATAATTATGTATCCCAAGTCCTTATTAAACATAAAACAATTCAAAAACTCATTTATTTCAACCAATGTGAGGTACAATCAAAGCCTAAAAAAGAATCAAAACAATCTGCTAAAGCTTATCATAATGGATTTAATGTACACAGGGAAAACCACTTTATATTTCAATATAACTCATTGCTGTCAAGTCAGATCCAACTGATAGCAATCCATCCTTGGGTTTCTGAGGCAGTATCACTACAGAAGTAGATTGCCCATCTTTCTTTCCAAGGAGTGGTTGGTGGGTTTGAACCCCCAGCCTTCTGTGATTCAAATGCCTTGAATCACAAATCAACCAAAGCTCAGCCATGTGCTAAATTATTCAACATTTCTGGGTCTTGAATTCCTTACCTATAAGATTTAACAACAACAACAACAAACTTTGCTTTAGAGAAGATTCCAACTCATGTTGACCCCAAGTAGAACAGAACTGCTCCATAGTTTTTCTTGGCTGTAATCTTTCTGGAAGTAGATAAGTAGATTGCCAGGCCTTTCACTCATGACCATTGAGTGGATTCAAACTTTTGGTTAGTAGTTGAGCACAAACCACTTACACCATCCAGGGACCCCTTTTAAAAGTGTAAAGAATCAACAGAAGGATAGTGAGGTGGGGTTTGGGGGGGGGACATTTTCTCCCAGGGGTGAATCCAAGGGGGTACCAGACAAGTCCAGCAGGTGAGTCACAGGTCAGGAAGGGGGGTGGAGGGGCAAATTTAGAGATTATTCCAAAGTGCCCATTACCCTTGCTATTGCCTCTGAGGATTAGATGTGTTAGCACACATGAATTTGTGTAACATGATATCTGGAATATGGTAGGTGTTCATTAAGTATTTTGCTTTCTTTCTTGTATTTAATCATCTATCAGGAAAACAGCAAGAAAATAGTGACTGACCCATGTTGTATGGCAGGGTCAAGGGTAATGGATATGTACTTCAGTCTTTTCAAAGGGACAACAGAATGATTCACCAGACTGCAAGTGTTTTCACTGATTGTAGTGTGGAGGACACTCTACTGACAATGCTATTTCCCCATCTCAATGCTCTACCTGACTCTCCTCTTTACTTTTTGGAATTGAATTGCCCTTCCTTTAGCCCCTGGCAGCCGAGTTATCTGCCAGCTTCCTAGGTCCTCTCTCTCAGATTTTTTTTCTCTGTGATGGGGCTGTAGCAGCAGGCAGGAGGGCAGACAGGAGGGCAGAACACATAAATTTTACTTCCTCTCCCCCTTCTCTACTCCATGCCTTCACTGAATGGGCCTGGAATAGAATACCCTGTTAATTCATGGCTTATTCATAGTGCTGTCCCTAGGGAGAAAGAAATATGGTGGATATTGGTAGTTTAGAGATTCTAGAAAAAGAAATAAGAAGAGAAAATGTGCTGTTTTTCACCTCAATACAGCACGATATTTTCCAGAGGACACCTAGACCTCTGTATACTAGGCCATTTCTGTGTGACTTTATAATATGGCTTTCTCTCCTCCACTCTGTGACAAGGCAGAAATAGCACAACCTATATCTGAACCATTCACTGCCATTGCCCCTGGCACCTTAACAGATTTCTTTCTTTCTGTGAGAAAGATGGCATTTCAGAGTTGACAGCTTCTCTCTCAAACTAAGTGCCTGCTTTGATAGGTGATAAAATTAGATTTCCTTCACGGATGGGTCATTACAAACAAGAATTGCATAAGATAAATCAGGGAGATCTGATGGAGCCGGGTGGGGGCTGGAGGGAATGTTTGGTCCACCCATTTTTAGATAAGAATTTCCAGGAGAAATGAGGTCATAGAAGACATTAAAAATGAAATAAGAAAATTCTAAGAATGAAATGGAAATGAAGAACAACACACCAAACCTCTGGAACACAGCAAAATCAGTGCTCAGAGGAAAATTTATAGCAATAAATGCACACACACAAAGGAAAAAAAAAAAGAAGAAGAAGCAGCAAAATCAACACCTTAGCACTACACCTGAAACAAATGGGAAAAAACACGCCAAAGAAGCCCCACTCACCAGAAGAAAAGGAATAATAAAGATTAGAGTAGAAATGAATTAAACAGAAAACAGAAAAACAATTAAAGAATAAACAAGACTAGAAGTTGATTCTTTAAAATAATCAATAAAATCAACAAACCACTGGCCAAATTGACAAAGAAAAAGAAGGATATTATGGAAATGATCCAAATTAGAAATTAGATGGGTGACATTATGGCAGAATTAATGGAAATTAAAAGTATCATAAGAGAATACTATGAAGAATTGTATTCCAACAAACCTGAAAACCTAGAAGAAATGAACAAATTTCTAGAAACATACTATCTACCTAAACTAACACAAACTGAGGTAGAAAGTTTGAACAGACCTGCAGCAAAAGAAGAAATAGAAGAACTAATTTAAAAAAAAAAAACTCCCAAACAAACAAACAAACCTGGCTCAGATGGCTTTATTGAAGAATTCTACCAAACATTCAAAGATAAGTTGACATCAATGCTACTCAAACAATTCCAGAGCATTGAAAAAGATGGAATATTCCTGAATTCATTCTATGAAGTAAGCATAACTTTCACACCAAAGCCATGCAAAGACAACCCTAAAAAAATAAAATCATAGACCAATACCCCTTATCAATATATATGTAAAAATTCTCAACAAGCTTCTAGCCAATAAAATTCAACAGTCCATAAAAAAAATATTAATATATTATGACCAAATGGGATTTATACCAGGTATATAATGATGGTTCAACATTAGAAACACAATCAACATAATCCACCACATTAAAAAAACATAGGTGGGGGGGATAATCAGATGATCACCTCAATTGAGGCAGAAAAGCCATTTGATAAAGTTCAGCACCCATTCCTGATTAAAAAAAAAAAAAAAATGCTTCACCAAAATAGGAATAGAAAGGAAATTCCTCAGCATAATTAAGGACATATATACAAAACTAACAGCTAGCATTGTTCTTAATGAAGAGAGACTGAAAGTATTCTACTTGAGAATGGGACCCAGACAAGGGTGTCCTTTATCATTACTCCTTTTCAATATCATATTGGAAGGTCTGGCTGGAGCAATAAGGCAAAAAATGAGAAATAAAAGCAATCTAATTGGTGGGGAAGAAGTAATACTATCCCTTTTTGCAGATGACATGATCCTATATATAGAAAATCCTAGAGATTCATTGAAAAAGCTACTGGAAGTAATAGAAAGATTCATCAAAATAGATGAAAAAAATAGGCAGAATACAAGATCAACATACAAAAATCAATCACATTCCTCTATACCAAAAAAGAGAACTCTGAAAAGAAAATCAGGAAAACTATACCATTTACAATAGCCTCCCAGACATAAAATACTTAGGAATAAATTTAACCAGGGATGTAAAAGACTTACAAAGAAAACACAAAACACTACTACAAGAAACCAGAAAAGATTTAGATGAGTGGAAAATTATACCATGCTCATGGATAGGAGGACTTTCCGTTGTGGAAATGTCAAGATTACACAAAGCAATCTATAGATATAATGCAATCCTTATCCAAGTTCCAACATCATTCTTTAATGAAATGGAAAAACTAATTATCAACTTTATTTGGAAAGGGAAGAGGACCTAGATAGGTAAAGCATTACTGAAGAAGAACAAAGTAGGAAGCCTCATATTGCCAGATCTCAGAACCTACTATACAGCCATAATAGTCAAAAGAGCCTGGTACTGGTACAATGACAGGCACATAGACCAATGGAGCAGAATTGAGAACCCAGAAATAAATCCATCCATCTATGAATAGTTGATCTTTAGCAAAGGCTAGGAATCTATTTAATGTGGAAGAGATAATCTATTTAATAAGTGGTGTTGTCAAAATTGGATATCCATTTGCAGAGAAATTAAATTGGATCCACACTAAAAACCTACACAAAAACTAACTCAAGATGGATCAAAGACCTAAATGTAAATCTTAAACCTAAAAGGATTATGGAAGAAAAAATAGAGGCAAACCTACAGGCCCTAATTTATGGCATAAATAATCTATCAAACATGAATAAAAATGCACAAACCAGAAGATAAATTAGACAACTGGGACCTCCTAAAATTAAACACTTATGCACATCAAAAGATTCCTCCAAAAGAGTAAAAAGAGCATCTACAGACTGGGTAAAAAAACTTTTTGACTCCTTCTTATCTGACAAGGGACTAATGTCTAAAATTTAAAGAAAACTTTAAAACCTCAACAATGAAAAGACAAATAATCCAATTTAAAAATGGACAAAGGATGTGAACAGATACTTCATCAAAAAAAAAAAAGAAAGTCCAGATGGCCAACAAATACTTGAAGAAATGCTTATGACCCTTAGTCACTAAAGAGATGCAAATCAAAAATACGATGAGATGTCATCTCAACCCAGCAATAATGGGACTGATTTTTGAAAAAAATAAAAAATGCTAGCAAAGGTGTGGGAAGATTAGCACTCTTATATATTGCTGGTATGAATGTAAAATAGCACAACCACTGTAGAAAATGGTATGGTGCTTACTTTAAAAGCTAGAAATAGAAATATCATTTGATTCAGCAATCTCACTGCTAGGAAAATATACTAGAAAAATAAGAACCATGACACAAATAGACATATGCACACTCATATTCATTGCAGCATTATTTGCAACAATAAAAAGATGGAAACAAACTAAATGACTATTAACAGATGAATGACTAGACAAACTGTGGTACATACACACAATGGAAACTACACAATGTTAAAGAATAGTGAAGAATCCACAAAACATCTCACAACATAGATAAACCTGAAGGATACCATGCTGAGTTAAATAAGTCAATATCTCAAAAGGACAAATATTGTGTGAAACCATTATTATTAAAAAGTAAAGAAAAAGTTTTCACACAGAAAGGAACATTCTTTAATTGTTACCAGAGAAGGAAGGGAAAGGGAGGTAGACATGTTAACTTTGGTGAAGGGAAATACGATACACAAAATGGGACAAGTCAGCACACCATGATCAAGGCAAAGGAAGACCCTGTGATATATGCAAAAGGAAAAGACAACAATGGGAAGTACAATTGCATATACAATCCTGCAACAAACAATAATTTATAAATGGGTACATAGGTAGATATGTAAACAGAATGGCTATGGGATTGCATATGGAAGTACACCCACATGCATATATGAGTTTCACAGTGGATATTTCCACATACATATTTTTATATTTTTCAAATATATCCATGTCTATAATAGAACACACAGGAGGAACAGTTAGGAAAACTTCTTAACCATAACCAAACACCTCATGGGACTGAGATAACTGGGCTTGAGAGTTGGGAACCATAATCTCAGGGTACAGCTAGGTCAATTGGCATAACATAATCCATAAAGACAGTGCTCTCCATCCTACTTTGGTGAGAAACAACTGGAGTTTTAAAAGCTTACAAGCAGCTATCTAATATACAACTTTTGGTCTTTCCTGTCCAGAGCCAAAAAGAGTGAAGAAAACTAAAGACTCAATTAGTCCAAATACTAACAATTATTCCAAAGGACTAACAGACAATGTGAACCATAGCCTTGACACATCTGAGAAGAACTAAATGGTGTCTGGCTACCACTACTGACAGCTCTGACTTGGATCACATTAGAAGGGCAATGTCTGTCCTGGACAAGAGTGAGAGAAAAAAAATGTAGAAAAAAAAAAAAATACAAATTCATCAAAAAGATGAAGCTTCCTTGTCTGATAGAGACTGGTGAAGTCCCCAAGACTATGGCTCTCAGACACCCTTCAAGTTTAGAACTGGATCCACTCTTGGTTACCACCTTATAACCAAATGTTAGGCAGGCCTGTAAAGTGAAGAATAACATCCATGAAGAGCATGTTCCTCAGAACAGTCAACTACATGAGACAAAAGGGTAATAATTGTCTAAAAGTAAAATTCACAAGGCAAGAAAGAAACCTGGGCTGGGGTGGGGGTCAGGAAGTGAACACAGAAATGACAGAAATCATAGGATTAGCAGAGAAGCATTTAAAAATAACAGGAGAGAGAGAAAGAGAGAGCGAGCGAGCACTCTGACGGCACAGTGCCTAAGGCATTTGACTGCTAACCGGATGGAAGATGGGGCAATCTACTGTAAAAATTTACCATCTTGGAAACCCAATGGGGGTTGCTATGAGTTAGAATTGACTCAATGGCAGTGAGTTTGGTTATATACATATTTCAGAATTCAAAGGAACATATGTGGAGAAGAAAGATATTTAAAAAGAATCAAGTGAACTTCTGAAAATAAAATACATAAATATGAAATGAAAAATTCATTGCACAGAGTCTACATAGAAGTTTAGACTCAGAAAAAAAAAATAATGAACTTGAAGACATACAGTAGATTGTTGTTGTTGTTGTTGTGCTGTCAAGTCGGACCTGACTCATAGCGACCCCTCCTTGGGTTTCTGAGGCAGTATCACTACAGAAGTAGATTGCCCAACAAGCTATCCAAAATGATCTAGTCATCCATTCTAAGAAGCTGGAAAAAAAGGTGAGCAAATCAAACTCAAAGTAAACCCTTTAGAAATGTCTTATTAAACATTTTGTCTCATCACTTTGCTATTGGGAAAAATAGTATACACTTTTTAGAAGACTATTTAGCATTGTTGTTGTTGTTATGTGCTGTGGAGTTGGACCCAACTCAGAGCGACCCCTCCTTGGGTTTCCAAGGCAGTATCACTATGGAAGTAGATTGCTCAACCTTCCTTCTGAGGAGTGGCTGGTGGGTTT
>NW_006921611.1:19764263-19780584 GCF_000298275.1 Orycteropus afer afer
AAGGCAGTATCACTATGGAAGTAGATTGCTCAACCTTCCTTCTGAGGAGTGGCTGGTGGGTTTGAACCACCAGCTTTCTGGTTAATAGTCAAGTGCCTTGGGCACTGTGGTATCAGAGCTCTTATTTAGCATACTGAATAAAAACCTTAAAGATATGTATAGTTCCACAACTTTCACTTCTAAGAAATAATCCTACTGAAGTCATTTGAATTTGTGCAAAAATTTATTTACAAAGATATTTTCTACAATGTTTATAAAAATTATGTATTAGAAAAAACCTGATGTCTGAAAATTGAAAGGGGACAGAGAAGGAGATTAACAAAATAAATTATGATATATATCACCTAAAGAAAGAAAGAATTTCCCAGGGAATATGGCAGAGTAGACCCTTGTGGAAGATGGAAACCAAACTGTCCCAATTACAGAGCACTAGAGTACAGACCAGGAGGCCAACTAGAGGTGGTGGCAGCAGTGCAGTTCTGAGCATCTTGAGGGAAGAGACAGACAGACAAGGAAGTGGGACAGGGGCTGTGGCAGTGGGGTTCACAGCAACTGAAGGAGGAGACAGACCAGGAAGTGGGGCGGGCAGTGATTCAGAGCAGCCGAGAAGACCAGGAAATGAGCAGAGCAGTTTAAACAGCTGAGGAAGACCAGGAAGTGATTGAAGCAGTTTGAAACAACTAAGGAAGATGAATTTGTCTGTCATTATCTCCCACTATGGTGGCTTGTGTGTTGCTGTGAGGCTTAAGGCTATGCCACCAATGTTTCAAATGTCAACAGTGTTACCCATGGTGGACAGGTTTCAGTGGAGCTTCCAGACTGAAACAGACTCGGAAGAAGGAAGAAGCCATTCACTTCTCAAAGAATTGGCTAGTGGAAACCTTATGAATAGCAGTGAAACAGTGTCTGATATATTACTGGAAAACTTTATGAATAGCCCTGTAAGATTGTCTAATATAGTGCCAGAAGTTGAGGCCCTCAGGTTGGAGGGCACTCAAGATATGACAGCAGCCTCCTCAGAGTAGTGCCACCCTTAATGAAGTGGATAGAGTAAAGCTTTTGGGACCTCCATTTGCTGATGTGACAAGACTCAAAATGAAAAGCAAACAAACAAAAGAAAACAACTGCAAACATCCATTAATAATCGGAACATAGAATGTACAAAGAATGAATCTAAAAAAACTAGAAGTTGTCAAAAATGAAATGGAACTCATATAGATTGATATCCTAGGCATTATTGAGTTTAAATGGACTGGTTTTGGCCATTTTGAATCAGACAACCATATGATCTACAACACCAGGAATGACAAATTGAAGACGAACAGTGTGGCATTCATCATCAAAACAAATATATCAAAATCTATCCTGAAGTACAATGCTGTCAGTGATAGGATAATATCCATACACCTACAAGAAAGGCCAATTAACACTACTATTATTCAAATTTACAGACCAACCACCAGGACAAAGGTTGTTGAAGATTTTTACTAACATCTGCAGTCTGAAATTGACAAAACTTGCAATCAAGATCTATTGATCATCACTGGTGATTGGAATACAAAAGTTGGAAACAAAGAAGAATCACCAGTGGTTGGAAATATGGCCTTCGTGAAAGAAATAGCACTGGAGATCACATGATAGAATTTTGCAAGACCGATGACTTATTCATCACAAATACTTTGTTTCAGCAACACAAATGGTGGCTACACATGTGGAATTCACTGGATAGAGTACACAGGAATAAGATTGACTACATCTGTGGTAAGAGGCAATGGAGAAGTTCAATATCTTCAGCCAAAACAAGGCCAGGAGCTGATTGTGGAACAGACCATTAACTGCACATATGCAAGTTCAAGTTGAAGTTAAAGAAAATTAAAACAAGTCCATGAGAGCCAAAATATGACTGTGATTGTATCCCTCTTGAATTTAGAGACCATCTAAAAGATAGATTTGTTGCATTGAACACCAATGACTGAAAACCAGAAGAATTGTGGGATGACATCAAGCATATCATCCATGAAGAAAACAAGAGGTCAATAAAAAGACAGGAAAGGAAGAAAAGACCAAAATGGACATCAGAGGAGACTCTGAAACTTGCCCTTGAACAGAGTAGCTAAAGCAAATGCAAGGAATGACAAGATAAATGAGCTGAACAGAAGATTTCAAAGAGCAGCTTGAGAAGAAAATTATTATAATGAAATGTGTTAGAAAACTAAAAGGGAAGAACACACTCGGCATTTCTCAAGCTGAAAGAACTGAGGAAAACATCAAGCCTCGAGTTACAATACTGATAGATTATATGAGCAAAATATTGAATGATGCAGGAAATATCAAAAGAAGATGGAAGGAATACACAGAGTCACTGTACTGGAAAGAATTGATTGATGTTCATCCATTTCAGGAGGTGGCAGATGATCATGAACCAATGGTACTGAAGGAAGAAGTCAAAGCTGCACTGAAGGAATTGGCAAAAAAAAAAAAAAAAAAACCAAGGCTCCAAGAATTGATGGAATACCCATTGAGATGTTTAAACAAATGGATCCCACACCAGAGGCACTCACTCGTCTATACTAAGAAATTTGGAAGACAGCTACATGGCCAACTGACTGGAAGAGAACCATGATTGTACCCATTGCAAAGAAAGGTGATCCCACAGAATGTGGAAATTATCAAACAATATCATTAATATCTCCCACAAGTAAAATCTTGCTAAAGATAATTCAAAAATGGTTGTAGCAGTATACTGACAGAACTTCCAGAAATGTAAGCTACACTCAGAAGAGGGCATGGAATAAGAGATATCATTGCTGATGTCAGATGAATCTTGAGTGAAAGCAAGGAATACCAGAAAGATGTGTACTTGTGTTTTATTGACTATGCAAAAGCATTCAATTGTATGGATCCTAACACATTATGGATAACATTGAAAAGAATGGGAATTCCAGAACACTTAATTGTGCTCATGAGGAACCTGTACATAGACCAGGAGAACAAAGGGATACTACATGGTTTAAAATCACGAAGGGAGTGTGTCAGGGTTGTATCCTTTCACCATACTTATTCAGTCTGTATTCTGAGCAAATCAGAGAAGCTGGACTATATGGAGAAGAGCATGGCATCAGGATTGGAGGATGACTCATTAACAATCTATGATATGCAGATTATACAACTTTGTTTGCTGAAAGTGAGAATGACTTGAAGCACTTACTGATGAAGATTAAACACTAGAGTCTGCAGTTTGGGTTACATACCAACACTAACAAAATGAAAATCCTCACAATTGGTCCAATAAGCAGCATTATGATAAATGGAGAAATGATTGAAGTTGTCAAAGATTGTATATTACTTGATTCCACAATCAACACCAATGGAAGCAGCAGTCAAGACATCAGAAGGTGTATTTCACTGGGCAAATCTGCTGCAAAAGGCCTCTTTAAAGTGCTGAAGAGCAAAGATATCTCTTTGAAGACTATTATGGGCCCAACCCAAGCCATGGCATTTTCAATTGTCTCATATATGTATGAGAACTGGACAATGAATAAGGAAGACCGAAGAAAAGTTGATGCTTCTGAGTTGTGGTGTTGGGGAAGAACGCTGAAAGTACCATGGATTGCCAAAAGAACTATCAGAATTGGTCCTGGAGGAAGTGCAGCCGGAATGCTCCTTGGAAGTGAGAACAACCAGAGTTTGTTTGACCTACTTTGGTCATGTTGTCAGAAAGGACCAATCCCTGGAGAAGGATATCATGCTTGGTAAAGTGGAGGGTCAATGAAAAAGGGGAAGGCCTCAGTGAGATGGATGGACAGAGTGCCTGGAACGATGTCCTCAGGTATAGCAAGTACTGTGAAGCTGGCACAGGACAGGGCAGTGTTTCCTTCTGTTGTACATAAGATCGCTGTAAGTCAGAGCCGACTTGACAACACCTAACAACAACAGAGTGCAGTCAGACCTTACATCAAACCTTTCTGCCTCATTGGAAGGTTGAAAAGAATCATCACTGCTGCAGCTCTGTAAAACAGGGGCCTTTGAATTAACTACTCTTATAACCAACACAGGAGGTTATATGATTTCAGAAGGAAATGCTCTTCTTTTCTTTGGCCATAATGAATAGTTTTTCAGGGAAAGCACATCCAGAGGCCTGACTTTCAAAGCAGGACAAATTACACGACTGTAGCCAGTGGGTATGGAATAGAAGGAGATAAATCTCACAAACATTTAAGGCAGAATCTTAACAATTGTAGCTGCCTAATAATGGAGCCAATTGTCCAATAGGCAGCCACTAAGACAATTGTCCAACAGAGGTGACCAAGAAAAATGCGGCACAGTCATTAGAGAGAACATTCCTCACTAGGCAGTGGATAGGACTAGATGGTCCTCAGTCTCAGGCATCTTTTGACTCTGTCTTCTATAGAGAAGCCAACCACCTTCAGAATCCTACTTCAGAATTACTACTCAATTCTTTGAAAATGTACTGAAGTATGGCTTGCAGAAGGCACTGGGCTTAGGGTATTGAAAGGTTTGGATAGATCTCCCTCCACTTCCCTATCTTCTTTTGTGGTCTGCCTAGTTGGTTCTAGACAAGTTTCTATATCTTCCTTTCTTGGAGAAGAATATTAAACACTAATGACTTCTTGGATGGAAGATTTTCCCTTGGCTCTCCCTTTTGCAGTGACTTAGAATCCAGCATCTAGCAGAGAAAGAATGCAGAGGTGTCAAATTGTGCTGACTTCAGCTCTTTTAATTCTTATTTACTGTGTCTTCTGCTGGAGTCCAAGGGACTTTTGGCAAGACATCAGTTATTCTCCCTGAGACACCACCCCAAGGGACCACAGACCCATCACCTACAGAGGCAACAGAGGGTACTGGTTATGACTGTGAGATTTGAAGTCAGAAAGATATGGGCTTGGATATTGACATCATCATTTTTCACCAATTACCTATCATTGGGTGACCTGAGGCAAGTCATTCCACTTTTTCACCCTCAGTGTCTGTATCTATAAAATACAGATGAGATAATACTCACATCAGGATTGCTTTGATTCCCTTATATACATTAAGTGCTTAGTACATTCTACATAAGTAATGATAAGTGACATTCTTATACCATTCATTATACTATGACATTCCATCCACCTGCTGCATCTGTATCCACATGTTTTATCTTCCTATATGTTATCACGATCTGAGCCTCCATCTAAGACTAGTCTGTGCACATGCACACTAGCTTCCGTTCTCCTCTTTCATATTCAAGAACACTACTTCAGCAATTCTGCCCCACTCTTTCTTGCATCATTGATTTTTCATTTTCTTCTGAACCGGTGCCAAAAGCATAGAAAATATTGCCATTTCTCTCATTGTTTTTTAAAAAAAAAGAAAGAAAATAAGTAAAAAAGCACTATCTTGTGATCCTCACTTCTCTACCAGCTACTAATCTATTTTTTTTGTTCCCTTTGAAGAAAAATTCTTGAAAGTGCTATCTATACTCACTGGCTTCAATCCCTCTTTTACCATTCTCTCCTAACCTCACTTCTGTCAATCCTTTGGCCACACCAATTCACTAGAACTGCTCTTATCAAGGTAACCAATGACCTCTATATTGCTAATCAATTATCTGTACTCATCTTAATTGACCAGTAGAACCTGACCCGGTTGATAATATCCTCCACATTTATATATTGCCATTATTTGGTTTTCAGGACACCACTCTTTCCAGATTTTTCCTCTGCTTTACTGACTAATCCTTCTCACTCTCCTTTGCTGGTGCTTTCTATTTACTTTTATCTATTCATGATACAGAGTCACAAGGCTCAGTCCTTGGTCTTCTTCACTTCTCTATTCATGCTCATCTCTAGTGACTTACAGTTTTTTTTTGGTTTAAAATTGCATCTATCTTCCAATGAATCTCAAGGTTATATTTCCATTCCAGACTTTCTCTTAAAATCCAGACTAACATATTCAATCTCCACTTGGATGTCTAATGGACATGTAAAAACGATCATGTCCCAAATTAACTCTTCTATTCCCTACCAAATATGTATCTCCCAGAGTTTTTTTCAGCTCAGCATACGGCAACTCCATAGTTTATTTCGACCAAAAACCTTGAAGTCATCCTTAACTCCGTTATCTCACGTTTCATATCAAAATCATCAGAAATACTACATATTGCAACTTTGAAAATAAAAGATTTCTAGAATCTGGTCACTTTTTATTATTTTTTTTTCCTCAGCAATTTCTTAAAATTAATTTTTTGTTATTGTGCTTTGGGTACAAATTTATATAGCAAACTTGTTTTACTCTCAACAGTTCATGCACATCTGGTCTCATGGCCTCAATTACTATTCCTAACTATAAGAAACTCTCCTCCCCTCTCCTCCTTGTGACCACGCCTCCCTGTACCCCTCTCATCCATGCATTACTGTCTGTCCAGACTTCCATTTATGTGAATGATACTCCTTTGGTGTCCCATGGCTGCTTGATCCAAGGGGTGCATCTTCCTAGAGTAGGTGGGTGCATTGACATGGGGTAGGTGTTCTGTATGTGGGTCTTTCTATTCTTGGGCTGGGAGCCAGTCACATAAGTGAGTCCATTTCTGGGCTCAAAAGGTAACCTGGGGTCATAGTCTCTAAGATTCCACCAGTCTCCATCCAACCAGCAATTCTGGTCTTTTCTGTGTTTTTGAATTTTGTTTCACCTTTTACTCCCACTCTATCCAGGTTTTATCTCTTTCTGAGCAGTTGGTATTGGTAGCTGGGCACGATCTAGTTCTTCTGGTCTTATGACATGGAGGCTGAGGTTCTCATGGTCCATCTTATCTTTGGAATAATTGTTTCCAGATGACCTGGATTTTCTTCACTCTTCTTTGCTCTATCCGAGAGGAAACCAAAAATTGTGTCTTAGATGGCTGCTCGAAAGCTTTTAAGACCCCAGTTGCTACTCACCAAATTAGGTTGTAGAACAGAATTTTTGTAAACTATGTGTGCCAATTGACATTATGTCCCTCAAGACTGTGGTCCTCATACCCCAGGCCTGGTGATTCTCTCCCATAATATGCTTGGTTGTCTCTGCAGAGTTAACTCTTACCCTGTCTTCTGTTGCTTCTATAATGTATGTGGCTAATTTTTTAGCACAAATGCGTAAGTAAGATTACCTTCAGCCAAATCTATCCTTGGTCTAGGGTGTATTCCTGTTCACCTTGCCCCACCTGATCATCTCACCTGTCTATGCATTAATCCGTAGCCTGGTATTTGATGTTAGTGATACTGAAGTATTGTGCCTACAGCAGTGTTTGTCCCTGTTGTTTATATATTGTGTGCATTTCAGTGTCTTCCCTTTCCCCAGTGTCACCATGCTGGTCACTGACACCTTCCATACATTCCTCCCCTCACCCAAATCAACACATGACCCCCAAATCATCCAAGATTTTCCCTCCCCTTCCTTCCCATCCCTGGTAACCAACAATGTGAGTTTCCTTCCCTGAATAAACTTTCCTTAACTTTTTACAATTGTGGGCACATGCAATATTTATCCTGTGATTGACTTATTTCACTCAGTATATTATTCTCTAAATTTATCCATGTTGCAAGATAATTCATGTATTCTTCATTATTCTTTAATGTTGCATAATATTTCATTATGTGAATGCCATACTTTGGTTATCCAGTCATCTGTTGATGGACATTTATGTTGTTTCCATTTCTTTGCTGTAGTGAATTATGCTACAGTGAACATGGGTGTGCATACATCTATTCATGACCTGTCTCTCATCTCTTTAGGATATATTCCTAGTAATGGAATTGCTGGGTCAAATGGTATTTCTATTTTCAGTTTGTCAAGGATACACCATATATTCCACAATGGTTGTACCATTTTGTAGTCCCACCAGCAGTGTATGAGAGTTCCAATCTCTCCACAACTTCACCAGCATTTGTTACTTTCTGTCTTGTTGAACTTTGCTATTATTGCTGGGGTGATCCGGTATCTCATTGTTGTTTTTATTTTTATCTCTCTAATGACCAATGATCATAAGAATTTCCTCATGTGTTTGTTGACTGCATGTACTCTTTAGTGAAGTGCCTGTTCATTTCCTTTGCCTATCTTTGAATTGGGTTGTTTGTCTTTTTGTGTTGAGGTGCTGAAGTTTTCTATAAATTTTGGAGATGAGTCTCTTGTCAGATGTGTCATAAACAAATATTTTTTCCCAGCCTGTAGGTTCTCTTTTTAACCTTCTGGAGAAGACTTTAAATGCACATAAGAATTTAATTTTTAAGAGGTCCTAGTCATCTAGCCTCTCTTCCACTGCCTGTGCATTCTGGGTTATACTTGATAGTCTATTTATGTCATAAATTTGGGCCCCTATATTTGCCCCTATTTTATCTTTGATGAGTTTTATAGTTGTAGGTTTTACGTTTAAGTCTTTGATCCAACTTGAGTTCATTTTTGTGTGTGGGGTGAGGTATGGGTCTTTATCTACATTTATCTACAAGTGGATATCCAATTTTGCCAGCATCATTTGTTAAAGAGGTCATCTCTCCCCCATTTAATGGGTTTTGGTCCTTTGTAAAAGATCAGTTGCCCATAGATGGATGGGTCTATTTCTGAGTTTTTGATTCTGGTCCATTGGCCAGCTCTCTATAATTATACCAATACCATGCTGTTTTGACTACTGTGGCTGTATAGTAGGGTTTGAAGTCCGGGAGTGAGAGACCTCCTTCAATGGTGCTTTGCTTACTCGATGCCTATTTCCTTTCTGTATGAAATTAGTGATTGGTTTTTCCATGTCCTTGAAAAATGTTGGTGGAATCTGGATCAGGATTGCATTGATGTATAGATTGCTTTGGGTAGTATTGACATTTTCACAATATTCAGTCTTCCTATCCACGAACAAGGGAAGTTCTTCCATTTATGTAGATCTCTTGTAGTTTCTTACAGTAGTGTTTTGTAGTTTCCTTTGTATAGGTCTTTTGTGTCCCTGGTAAGATTTATTCCTAAGTATTTTATCTTTTTAGTGGTTATTGTGAATGGTATTGTTTTTCCTTATCATTTTCAGAGGCTTTTTTGTTGATACAGAGGCATCCAACTGATTTTTATATGTTAACCTGTATCCTGTCACTTTGCTGAAACATTCTATTAGTTCTAGTAATTTTTTTGCTGATTCTCTTTTGTTTTCTATGTATAGGATCATGTCATCTGATTTAATTTTCCTTTGCCATTTGAGATGTCTTTTATTTCTCTTTCTTGTCTTATTGCCCTGACTAGGACTTGCAATACAATGTTGAAAAGTGGTGATAGAGGACATCCTTGTATGGTTCCCGTTTGCAAGGGGAATGCTTTGCGTCTTTATTAACAATAATATTGGCTGTTGGTTTTGCATATATGCCTTTTATTATGTTGAGGATTTTCCCTTCTATCCCTATTTTGCTGTGAGTTTTGAACAGGAATTGGTATTGGATTTTGTTGAATGCCTTTTCTGCATCAATTGATACGATCATATGATTTTTTTGTTTTGTTTATGTGGTAGATTACATTGATTGTTTTTCTGATGCTGATCCATCCTTGCATACCCAGTTTCAATCCCACTTGGTCATGATGTATTATTTTTTTGCTGTGGTTTTGGATTCTGTTGGCTAGGATTTTGTTGAAGATTTTTGTGTCTATATTCATGAGGGATATAGATCTGTAGTTTTCTTTTTAGTAATGTCTTTCCCTGGTTTGGCTATCAGTGTTATGCTTACTTCATAGAATGAATTTGGGAGTATAGAATCTGGTCACTTTTTACTTCTTTTATAGCTACTGCTCCTGGTCTGATTCACCATGTCACCCTAGCCTCCAAACTAGTCTCCTAGCTTTCACCATTGACTGCTTCCATCTATTCTCAACATAGCAACAGAATAAATATTTTTAAAAGCTAATTAGACCATGTCAGTCTTCTACTCAGCTCCCTCCAGTGGCTTCTCATCATACTAAGAGTAAACCCAAAATACCACAATGTTTTACTCAGCCACTTGTGATCTGGAATCCTGTCACTCATCTTGTGTCCTACAACCCCTGGTTCCCTCTGTTTTAATTACATTGGCCTTCTTGCTGTTCCTTGAGTGGGCCAAGTATATTTCTGCTTTGGGACTTCTGCAATGGCTTTTCTCTCTGTTTGGAACACTTTTCCTCTAGATATGGACATATCTAACTCCCTCAGTTTCTTTTAGTCTTTGGTTAAATGGCCCTTCTCACTGAAGCCCTCCTTGGCCACCATATTTAAAATTATAACACCCTACACTCACACAGCACCTGCAATTCCACTTGCTCATGTCTAGTTTTTTATTTTTCTATAGCACTTATTTCCATTTACAATGGAAATAATATAATTTATATATTTTTATATCTAGTGACTAATTCCTGCTTTCTCCTTTTCTCCCCCTTCTCAACTCTGCCCCTACTTGAAAGTAAACACCATTAGGGCAGAGGTCTTTGTTTTGTTTACTGAAATATTGCAAGAACATAAAACAGTGCCTGGCACAGATAATGTTTCTACAAGTGTATTTGTATGTTCTGCAAGAATTTCCAGGTATACAGTAGAGCTGACAGGGACAAGGTTTTAGTCACTTCTTGGCCACAGGCTTTGGAGGGAGTGAGTAATTAATTGAACCTGTGGGCTTGGGACCATGGTTGCAGGGGACATCAAGCTCAATTGGCATAGCGTACTATGCAAAAACATTGTTCCATGTCCTACTTTGGTGAGTACTGACTGTTTTGCTGTTGTTGTTATTTGCCATCGAGTCAGACCCAACTTATAGCTACCCCCCCTTAGGTTTCCAAGGTGGTATCACTACAGAAGTAGATTGCCCAACCTTCCTTCCAAGGAGTGGCTGGTGGGTTTGAACTGCCAGCCTTAGGCACTATGCTACCAGAGCTCCTGAGTAGTGACTGGGATCTTAAAAGCTTGTTAGTGGCCATCTAGATGCAATGATGGGTCTTTCCTCGTCCAGAGAAAAGGATGAAGTAAACCAAAGACTCATGGAAACAATTAGTCTAAGGGACTGGTACACCATGTGATCCTCAGTCTATATATATGACTATGACACCAGAAGAATTAAATAGTATCTGGCTACCACTATTAATCACTCTGAGAGAGATCTATGTAGGAGATCTTGGATAAAGTGGAAGAAAAATGTGGAACAAAACTCAAACTCTTTAAAAAAAAGGGAGGGGGATAGGACCATGTTTGTTGGTCTGATAGAGCCTGGTGGAACCCCTGAGACTATGACCCCTAGCTTCTCTTCAGGTCTGGAATGGAACTACTCCTGTGGCTTCCAGCCAAACAAAGACAGGCATATAAGCTGAACATTTACATTAGGTAGATACATTCCTTAGAGAGATTAATCGTGGGAGAATAGAAGGGCTGTGTATACACAGAGACAGCTCAGGGGGCAGGAGTGCATGGGAAGGAAGGACACAGGGAAGAGTTAACTATGGGGAGGAAGTGGGAGGTGAGCTATTATATTGTGGGAGATTGCAGTCAATGTCATGAGACAAAGTGTATGTGAACTGCTGTATGGAACATAAACTTGCTCTGTAAACTTTACCCAAATCACAATGAAAATTAAAAAATAAATAAACAAATAAATAAACAGTACCTGGCACAGAGTTAGCACTCAGTAAATCTTTGTTGAATATAAGAATTAATTAGCTTGGAGGGAAAAAAAAAAGGGGGGGGGGATGGTTGGGACCAGGTTTGCTGGTCCAATAGAGCCTGGTGGAACCACTGAGACTATGGCCCCTAGTTGCCCTTCAGGTCTGGAATTGAGACCACACCTGTGGTTTCCAGCCAAGCAAAGTACAGGTATGTGAGTTGAACATTTACCTCAAGTGGACACATGCCCTTGAGAGAACAATCATGGGAGAAGGAAGGGCACCTTATGCACAGGGAGACAGCTTAGAGGGCAGGAGAGTATGGAGGGATGGACACTGGGAAGTGGTACCATGGGGAGGAAATTGGAGGGGAGCTGTTGCGTTGTGGTAAACTGTGGTCAATGACATGAGACAAAGCATAGGTGAACTGCCGTATCGAGAGTGAATTTGCTCTGTAAATCTTCACCCAAATCTAAATTAAAAAAAAAAAAAAGAAAAAAAATTAATTATCATTCAATAATTTTAAATGCACTCACAGTTGTACATTTAGACACAAACATGGGACATGTATCTTTATGCAAAAGCTCATTTTCTCAGACCCTCACATGTAGCAGGGATAAATCAGTCAATGAATGCTGTTGCGTAACCAGGGGGAGGTCAGCAGCACCAGATTGTATATTAGAAGGGGCCTGGAAATCCACCTAGGAAGAATGGCTTTTTAATCAATCCATCAACTAAGCAAGTGTACTAGTCACTATGTGAAGACAGGAGAACTTAACACAAGGTTCTTGCCCAAAAGGCAACTCTTACCCACATAAAACAATAGGAACACAATGCCACACAGTATATTATCAAGTGCTAAATGGGGTCTTATTGACTCTAAGCACTGTTAGAGTTGAGAGAGGAGAGAAATCAATGTGCACTGAAACTGTCCACAAAGCTCGGGGCCATCACTCTTCAAGTTCCTTGAGGGCAGGGGTTATGTCATATTTCTGTTTTCTTTGTATATTCTTTTTTCTCTCTTCTGTGCATGCTTACCTGCTTGCCACCTCCTTTCTTCCTTCATCTTTCCTTCCAAGGACCCAGTACTGACATTGATATGAGTCGGGTCTGACTCGACGGCAAATAAAAACAACAACTATATATATGTATACACACACACACACACACACACATGCACACATATACACATATACATATATATATACACATATACACATATACACACACACACACACACACACACACACACATATATATATATATATATATGATGCTTTTCAACATCAGAATAAGCATAATACCTTTTAGAATATGTATGTATGTATGTGAATGTATACCTTACCACATGGTTGGCATTGGTAACAAGGCACCATCTAGTTCTTCTGGTGTCAGGTTAATTTAGACTGGAGTTCTTATGGTCCATTAGTCCTTTGGACTTACTATTTTCATGCATATTTGTCTTCCTTCAAGGAGCTCTGGTGGTGTAGTGGTTAAGGCACTTGGCTGCTAATCAAAAAGCCAGTGGTTCAAACCCAATAGCTGCTCCATGGAAGAAAGATGAGGCAGCTTGTTTCCATAAAGATGTATAGCCTTAGAAACCCAATGAGAGTCCTTATGAGTCAGAATCAATTTAGTGGCAGTGAGTCTGGTTTTAGAGTTTTGATTTTCTTTACTCCTCTTTGCTTTGGATGAGGAGAGACCCATAGTTGCCTCTGAGATGTCTTCTTTCAAGCTATTAATACCCTAGTTGCAACTTACTGAAGTAAGATGTAGAAAAATATTTTTGTATACCATGTGGTGCCAATTGAGCTTGGTGTCCCCCACTACCATAATCCCTAGACCACAGACCCAGTGACTCACTTCCTCAAGGTGTTTATTTGTAGCTAGAAGTTATCTTAACTTTGCTTCCTATAATATTTAAACTGCATATGGACAGTTTTATAGCATATACAAATACATATGTGGGAATATCATCTGCCAAACCTGTGTCGGTTGTGAGTATACTTCCATTTGCCTATCCATATCTGATCTTGCCTGTCTACCAGTGCATCCACCTGTAGAATAGTGTTTGTTGTTACTGATAATGCAGAATTGTGTATGCAATATATTTGCCTTTACTGTCTGAACTTCTTGTGCACCTCTCCATGTCTTCCATTTCCTTAGTGATATTGTACTAGCCACACACTTTTGTTATATTTCTTTTCCCTTCACCCATATCAAATCTGTCTCCTAATTATCCATCTATCTTTCCTGCCTTCTCCTCCTCTCTTGTCCCCAGTAACCAACAATTCCTTTCTTGTGTAAAATTTTCCTTGACTCTTTACAAGAATGGATTCATATATTTGTCCTTCTGTGATTTACTTATTTGTCAATCAAATGTCCCCCAAGTTCATCCATGTAATGAGGTGATCCACTGAATCTTCATTATTATTTAATAATCTGTAGTATTCCATTGTGTGCATGTACCATAGTTTGGTTATCCATTCATCTCTTGATGGGCATTTACATTGTTTCTATCTCTTTGCTGTTGTAAATAGTGTTGCAATGAACATGGGTGTGCATATATCTATTTGTGTCCCAGATCTCACCTCTTTAGGATATATTCCTAGTAGTGGGATTGCTTTGATTATTTGAGTTCTCTTTCTGTTCCATATAAAATTAGTGATTGCTTTGTTCATGTCCTTAAAGAATGTTGATGGAATTGGGGATTGCATTAAATCTATAGATTGCTTTGGGTAGTGTTGACATTTTCACAATGTTCAGTCTTCCTGTCTATAAGCATGGCATATACGTCCATTTTTGTAGGTCTCTGTTGTTGTTGTTGTTATGTGCCATCAAGTCGGACCTGACACATAGAGACCCCTCCTTGGGTTTCTGAGGAGGTATCACTATGGAAGTAAATTGCCCCACCTTCCTTCCAAGGAGTGGGTGGTGGGTATCAACAGCCAGCCTTCTGGTTAGGAGTCAAGTGTCTTAGGCACTATGCTATGATAGTTTCTTATGGTGTTTTGTAATTTTTGCTGTATAGGGTTTTTATATACCATGTGGTTATAAACTTTACCTTGGTAAGGTTTGTTCTCAAGTATTTTATCTTCTTGGTAGCTATTGTAAATGGTATTGTTTTCCTTATTTCCTTTTCAGAGACTTCTTTGATGATGTAGAGGAATCCAACTGATTCTTGTATGTTGATCCTATATCCTGCCACTTTACTGACTCTTTCAACTAGTTCTAGTAGTTTTCTTGCTGAGTCTGTTGGGTTTTCTATGTATGGATCATGTCATCTGTAAATAGAGATAGTTTTGCTTCTTTTTTTGCCAGTTTGTATGCCTTTTATTTCCTTTCTTGCCCTATCGCACTGGCTATTCAATATAATATTGAATAGATGTAGTGACAGAGGGCATGTTTTCTTTATGTTGAGATACAATTCCTATTGAAGGGTGTAGTCTTTGATCTTCATCAATATGTGCTTCAAGTCCTCTTTGAGTAAGCAAGTTATGTCATGGGCATATTACAGGTTGTTAATGATTCTTCCTTCAGTCCTGATGTCACATTCTTCTTCATAGTCCAGCTTCTCAGATTATTTGTTCAGCACACAGACTAAATGAATTCTGTGAAAGAATATTGCGGTGTAGTAAATTACTTAGTGTGGCTTTTCTACCCTTAAGTTTTTGTAAACTCCGAGGTAGAATTTGCCATAAGCAACTGAGGAGCTCCTGATTGCTAAAGTTGTCTACTTGGGGTATTTCTGTTGGGAGTGGCACAAAACAATGTTCTGGGAGGTTCCTGCTCTCTCTCAGGTGCTTAGAATTCTGATGTTATGCTTGATTGGTTTGGCCACTCTGCCAGGCTCAAAAGGAGGCCTCCTGGAGGCAGAAAGCCACATTAAGTAATTTACTACATCGCACTGTTGCAACTGTTTTTAAATTATCTTTGGCAGATTTTACATACATTCTATTAATGACATTGTTTGATAATTTCCACATGATTTTGGTCACCTTTCTTTGAAATGAGCACAAGTATGGATCTCTTCCAGTCATTTGGGGTAGCTCCCCTCCAAATTTCTTGGCATAAATAAGCCTCCATATACCTACATAAAACTCATTTAGTGGGGCTTCCTTGTAACCATACAGATATTATCCTTTGTACTTTAGTACATTGATATTCATGTGGTTAGATGGATGGACAGTCTGAATGATTGGGTATGTCTATACAGGGAGGAGTGTTCCTATGACCATCTATAAGGTCAGCAGGCAATGTTTCTACAAGAGTATTTGTATATTCTGTAAGAATTCCCTGGTATATAGTAGAGCTGATTTTGAATTTTTTTTTAATTTTTTTATGATGATTGTAACACCATACCTCTTCAACCTGTCATTCCTGTCATAGTGGAACATAAGATTGTCTAATTCAAAATGGACAATACAAATCAATTTCAGCTCACTAGTGTGTAGGACACTGATCTTCAAGAATTCCATTTAGTGGGCAGAAGACATGAATAGACACTACATCAAAGAAAATATTCAGGTGGCCAAACAACACATGAAGAAATGTTCATGATCATTAGCCATTAAAGAGATGAAAATCAAGGAACTTTAGGAGGCGGGGCAAGATGGCGGACTAGGCAGAAGGATTGCACAGACCCTCTTCAACAAAGAAAAGGGAAACCAATAAATACAGACACAGAAGATAATCTTGG
>NW_006921611.1:19788904-19792019 GCF_000298275.1 Orycteropus afer afer
TGGTCAATGACATGAGACAAAGTATATGTGAACTGCTGTATGAAAAGTGAATTTACTCTGTAAATCTTCACCCAAATCCTAATAAAAAAAAAAAAAAAAGAGATGAAAATCAAAACAACAATGAGATACCATCTTGCCCCAGCACGAGAAGCAAAGTTCACTAAGGCAGAAAATAACAAATACTGCTGAGGATGTGGAGATATTGGGACTCTCATATATTGCTGGTGGGACTGTCGAATGATAGAACAACTGTGGAAAGCAGTATGGTGATTCCTTAAAACGTTGGAATTAGAAACACCATTTGACTTAGCAATTCCATTACAAGGTATATGTCCTAAAGAAGTGAGAGCCAGGACAAAAACAGATATATACAAACCCATGCTCATTGCAGCACTATTTACAATAGCAAAAAGATGGAAACAGTCAAGGTGCCCATCAACAGAAGAATTGATAACTGAACTATGGTACATACACACAACGCAATACTATGCAACCCTAAAGAATAATATGGAATCTGCAAACAACCTCATAATATGGATGAACTTGAAGGACATCATGTTGAGTGAAATAAGTCAATCACAGAAGGACAAATATTGTATTAGTCCATTATTATAAAAGGTCAAGGAAAGGTTTATATATAGAAGGAAATTTTCTTTGTTGGTTACCAGGGATGGGAGGGGAGGAGATGGAAGAGAACACTGTTAGATAGGTAGAGACAAGTATTGATTTGGGTGAAGGGAAGGGCAATGTACCAAATGTGAGTGATTAACACAATGGTATCGAGGAAGAGGAAGACAGAGAGAGGTGTATGGGAGGTACAGACAATAAAGATGAACCCTTTTGCACATATAGTACTGAGTTATCAGTGATGGCAAACATTGATAGATGCATGGACAGGCTGAATGATTGGATATGTCTATGCAGAGGGAAGTGTGCCTGTGACCGTGTATAAGGTCAGCAGACAATGTTTCTACAAGTGTGTTTGTATATTCTGTAAGAATTCCCAGGTATGTAGTAGAGCTGATAAGGGACAAGTTTGTAGTCATTTCTTGGCCACAGCCAGCTACCCAAAAGGAGTGAGTAGTTGGACCTGTGGCCTTGGGACCATGGTCACAGGGGACATGAAGCTGAATTGGCATAACATACTACACGAAAACATTGTTCCACATCCTACTTTGGTGAGTAGTGACTGGGATCTTAAAAGCTTGCAAGCAGCCATCTAGATGCAACACTGGGTCTCTTCTCATCCACAGCAAAGAAGAATGAAGAAAGCCAAAGAATCATGGAAACAATTTGTCCAAGGAATTGGTACACCATGTGATCCTCAGCCTATATGACCATGAGACCAAAAGAATTAGATGGTGCCTGGCTACCACTGTCAACCACTCAGTGGGGGATCTCTGTAGGAGATCTTGGATAGAGTGGAAGAACAATGTGGAACAAAACTCAAAATCAGTTGAAAAAAAAAAAGAAAAGAAAAGAGACCAGATTTGCTGGTCTGATAGAGCCTGGTGGAACCCCTGAGACTATTATCCCTAGCTGCCCTTCAGGTCTGGAATGGAACCCACTCCTGTAGCTCCCAGTCAAACAAAAGACAAGCATATGAGCTGAACATTCACATTAAGTAGATACATTCCTTGGAGAGAACAATCATGGGAGAATAGAAGGGCTGTGTATGCACAGGGAGACAGCTCAGGGGCAGGAGTGCATGGTGGGAAGGACACAGGGAAGAGGTGGCTATGGGAAAGAAGTGGGAGATTGCAGTCAATGTCATGAGACAAAGTGTATGTGAACTGCTGTATGGAAGATGAATTAGCTCTGTAAACTTTCACTCAAATGGCAATAAAAATTAAAAAACAAAATCCATTTAATTATTGACAAGTTTCAATTTTCCTTGATTCATACTTTATGCATTCTACATATTTCTAAATCTCTACCTCTATCTATCTATATACTTTCTTTATGTTTCCCCTAACTTCTTTCAAAATGGGTTTGATGTGACTTATAGGGGTGTGAAATGAATGAATTAATAAAGAGACACACTTTTAAAGAGGACAGCAGAGAAAAACAAAAGCAGAGACATAATATGGAACTACAAGTGAAGAAATACTGTTATAATACAAACCACGAAGGACCATGTATTTGCAATAGATGAACCACAAATTTGGTTTGAAGCTTTCCAACAGACTACTTGAAAACAAAAACCTGATTAATTATGCTATTAATACTGTCTTTATGACAGAAACAGATCAGTTGTTCAGCAGGTAAAAAACTATTCCAGATACTTAAGCCTTCCAGGTATTTCTCTCTAGAGTCCTCATAAAACAGACATGTTATAAGGCAATGAACAATATCCTCAATGAATGTGTTAGAGTAGACTCAACTTTGAGATTCACAGAGCTATTTGTGTCTCACATATTTTAAACTGCCTGAGAGTATTCCTACTTAGTTAATCTTGAGTGTTAGGGCACTACCATTTAACATGGTCTCAATCTATAAATTTAATAAGGTAAAAGGGAGTAGGACAAAATCAAGAGAGGGCCTGCCCTCAGACCATTAGAAGATATAAACAAATACAACATATTCACACACACACACACACACACTTCAATCCAGCTGATTATTAGCTACCACTGTGTTGGCCCCTCACTCTTGGCATCCCCATGCACAAAGGAACAAAAAGCTGCCTGGTCTTGTCCCAACCCCAGGATAGATTGTGGATTGAGCTGTTGTGATCCATAGATTTTTATTGTCTTGTTCTCAGAAGTAGATTGTTAATCCTCTTTCCCTAGTCCATCTTAGTCTAGAAGCTCCCCTGAATCCTGCTCAGCATCATAGCAACATGCAAATTTCCACTGACACCACTGTGGCTGTGCATGAGGTAACCTGGCTTGAAATCAAACTCAGGTCTCCCATATGGAAGATCAGAATTCTGCCACTGAACCATCAATGTTCTCATATATATGTAAAATAATTGAAATACCCTAAGCCTACCATACTTGTGATTTATTGAGAGTAATATCTTGAGAGCTCTGGTAGCATAGTGGCTAAGACACTTGCCTGCTAACCAGACGGCTGGCGGTTCAAACCCACCAGCCACTCCTCGGAAGGAAGG
>NW_006921611.1:19792119-19809865 GCF_000298275.1 Orycteropus afer afer
ATAGTGGCTAAGACACTTGCCTGCTAACCAGACGGCTGGCGGTTCAAACCCACCAGCCACTCCTCGGAAGGAAGGTTGGGCAATCCTACTTCCGTAGTAATACTGCCTCAGAAACGCAAGGAGGGGTCGCTGAGTCGGGCCTGCTCGACGGCACATAACAACAACAACAATATTAGGGACAGGATCCTGGAGGGTGCAAGCAGTTGATACTTGACTACTACCTTAAAGGTCGTCAGGTAAAACCCATCCAAGCAGCTTTGCCAAAGAAAGGCCTGGCAATTAGCTCTTATAAAGATTATGCCCAAGAAAACCTTATGGAGCAGTTCTGTTCTGTAACACATGGGTTTGCCAGGAGTTGATGGCAGTTATCAACAAAAACAGTGTTAGGGATAAGAGTGTAGATGGAGGTATAAGACATGCAGAAAAGCAGATGTGGAATCATAAAAAACTCCTACAGCCTCAGTAATAACAATAAGAAATGTTAAACTGTAGAATTGTATATATAAATATAGAATAAGTCAAACCCCATTTGAATTTTGGCACTGTTGGGCAGGTTAAGCTTGATTTAGGTCCCATTCTGAAATGAATCTATACTATGACTGCAATTCTCAGGGGGGTAAATCTGATCAAGACAGTAATCAATAACAATATTCTTGTATGCCCTCGGTCTTGCAAAGTTAATAAGGTGATGATTAGAGAATGATTAAGCCTGTACTCTGCAATTACTACAAATACATCATTCTACCATTTATTTAATAAAATCACATTAAAAACTACATAGATTCTACAAGGGACTTGTATGTTCTGATGTTGGAGTTATTCTGATAAGGATTTTTAATTATTTCTCCCTAAAAAATCATTGAAAATTTTTTATCACTATGTACATACTTGAAAGAAAATCTCTATCCTGTTAAACTTTTTCTCTTGCCAGCTTCTTCTGAATATTTCTGTGATCTATCTGTAACATTGTCTTACATTGGTCTAGGTATGTTTAGTTGAATATTTTTTTCAGATCCCTTTTTGCTAATTTTAGGTACTTATCAGCCTCTGTCTTTAATTGCTCGATGTTCGGATATTAAATTATAGAGTGGAATTGTGTATTTGGAATATATTCTACAACGATCGTTTTGCCTGTTTCATTTTGCTTTGCTTTACATACTATCCGACAATGACTTCTTATTTCTCTTGTATTGTTTTTACTTTTCCGTATTTGTTTACCCTCTGCCTGTTTCTTCCAGGCTCTATTCTTGCTTGATGCCCTCAACCTCATGCCTCAGGGATAGCAAGAGTCTTTATAATAAACTTGGGAAGAAACCATTCCAGACTGGAGAGTCTCACCTACTGGGTAAAAGCATGGTTTTAGTCTCTGATAGAGCTCAAGATTCCCCTCCATTTGGTTTGTTAAATGCTCAGAGTACAGCTGGAGTTTTAATTTTATTTTGTAATGATTCTAAAATTTTGGACAAATGGGGCATATTCAAGACTTTGTTTTAGAACAATTAACAACTTTGGAAAGAGATGAAAGAGCTGTGTTGGTTTCAGCAGAAGATTGTCCCGCCTTCAACTGCTGGAAAAAGAGCCCTTTCTGGCTGGGGATGATACAGAAATCCAGGCAAGGAGAGAATTTGGTTCATCTGTAATCAGACTATAAAGTAATTTCTGAAAGTAATTTAAATTCATAATTCCTTGTAATCAGACTACGAAGGCTGTTTTTCCTTTCTGAGTTCATTTTGGTCAGTGCATTTTAGTTGAAAGTCCTTCAGTTCATTGAGACTCTAATTAACATAGTCAATAACATTGTATCTTTTTGAGTTTCCAGAGATATCCTTAGAAGTTCATGCTATATCTTGTGTACCTTTGTATTTAATCTCACTTTGCTTGTTGTTGATTATACTTGTCATATATTTTTCAGATTTTTTTATAATGATTCATGGATATTCATTTCCAATTCTATTGCTTTTTCATTTTCTAGTTCATTAATTTCTATTCTATCATTATTGTTTCTAATTTCTTACTGTTTTTCTATTGAATTTTTCTTGTATTTTTAATTAATTTCACTTTATTAGTTTCTTAATTCTTGTATTTTTAATTTACCTTTATTTTTCTTTATTGAATAAAAGCAATTGATATTTGAATTTACCTTTATTATTTGGAAGTTAGAGAATATGACCATAAAATGTTTACTATTAGGAATTCTTTGTAGATTTCTTTGTGACATAAGGTATGTTTTTGTTTGTTTGCTTGTTTGTTTAAATAAATGTGTCATGGCTATTAGAAAAAAAAAATCTATATATATATTCCCCTAGGTTACACATTTTGATATACAATAGTAAAATCAATCTACCTTGTTTGTTATTAAATCATGTCACCATTTGTTAGACTCAATTTGATATAGTAAATTTTCAACTCTGTGATATTTTCAGCATAAACCTTGATGACCATTATATCTTTATTACAAAGAATGACTTCATTAATCAATTAACTGCTTTTTGTCTTGAATTCTCCTTTGTCTGTTATTAATGATTTTTTTTATAATTTATATTTAGTTGACATAGCATTACGCACAATATAGTTTAAAATTTTATACTTATTTTATTTTTGTTATATCTTATAAAGGGCACATAGCTCAGTTCTAGAGTTGCACTTTGTGGTGTTTTAGCACAATCTAAGAATTTTTGTCCTGTAATATAAATATTTAATCTCACATTTATTTTTATTAAAACAATTTTTTAAAAATTTTAGAATAGTTTTAGATTTACAGAAAAATTGTAAGATAATATAGAGACTACCATTTACCTATACCCCTTTCCCCTATTATTAACCTTACATTAATTAAAAAATATTGCAATGTGATTATTAACTAAAGTCCATAGTTTGGCACCAAACAAGGCTCCAGGAATTGGCAGAATGCCCATTGAGATGTTTCAACAAATGAATGTAACACTGGAAGCACTCACTCACTTATGCCAAGAGATTTGGAAGACAACTACCTGGCCAACAGACTGGAAGAGATCCATATTTGTGCCCATTCCAAAGAAAGATGATCCAACAGAATGCAGAAAGTATACAATAATATTATTAATATCACAAACTAGTAACATTTGCTGAAAGTAATTCAAAAATAACTGCAGCAGTACATCTACTGGTAACTGCCAGAAATTCAAGCCAGATTCAGAAGAGTACATGAAACAAGGGATATCATTGCTGATGTAAAATGGATCTTTGCTGAAAGCAAAGAATACTAGAAAGATATTTACCTGTGTTTTATTGACTATGCAAAGACATTCAACTGTGTAGATTATAACAAATTATGGATAACATTGCCAAGAACGGGAATTACAGAACACTCAGTTATGTCCTTGAGTAATCTATACAGAGACCATGAGGCAGTTATTTGAACAGAGCAAGGAGATGATGTATGGTTTAAAATCAGGAAAGGTATGCATCAGGGTTGGATCCTTTCAACGTGCTTATTCAGTCTGTATGCTGAGTATATAATTTGAGAAACTGGGCTATATGAAGAACACACCTTCAAGATTCAAAGAAGTTTCATTAACAACCTGCAATATGCAGATGACACAGACTTGTTTGTTGAAAGTAAAGATTTGAAGCACTTACTGATGAAGATCAAAGACTGTAAACTTCAATATGAATTATAACAACATAAAGAAAATAAAAATCCTCACAACTTGACCAATAAACATCATGATAAATGGAGAAAAGATGGAAGTTGTCAGGGATTTCATTTTACTTGTACCCACAATCAACACCCATGGAAGCAATAGTCAAGAAATTAGATGTCACATTGTACTGGGCAAATCTGCTGCAAAAGACTTCTTTAAAGTGTGAAAAAACAAAGATGTCCATTTGAAGACTAAAGTGTGCCTGACCCAAGCCATTGTAACAGTCACATATGCATGTGAAAGGTGGATAATGGATAAGGGAGACTGAAGAAGAATTGATGCATTTGAATTTTGGTGTTGGCAAAGAATATTGAATACACCATGGATTAGCAGAAGAATGAAGAAATCTGTCTTGGAAGAAGTACAGCCAAAATGCTCCTCAGACGTGAGAATGACCAGACTTTGTTTCTTGTATTTTGGTCATGTTATCAGGAAAGACCAGTCCCTGGAGTAGAATATCTTGCTTGCTAAAGTAGAGGGTCAGCGAAAAAGGGGATAACCGTTAACAAGATAGATTGACACAGTGACTGCAACAATGGGCTCTAGCATAGCAAAGACTGTGAGGATGGCACAGGGTAGAGCAGTATTCCACTCTGCTGTCCATAGGGTTGTATGAAGCAGAGCTGACTCAATAGCACCTAACAACAAGAAAAGATTGTCTTATATCGCACCAAATGTCCTTTCTGTCAATTCCAGGATTCTACCCAGGATACTACATTATATTTAGTCATCATGTGTATGCTGGATTATGACAGTTTCTCAGAGTTTCTCTCTTCTTGATTACCTTGACAGCATAGTCCTAAGGCACTTGACTGCTACCCAGAAGGCTGGCAGTTCAAACTCACCAGCCACTCCTCAGAAGGAAGATAAGGTAATCTACTTCCTTAGTGATACTGCCTCAGAAACCCAAGGAGGGGTCGCTATGAGTCGGGTCCGACTCGATGGCACATAATAACAACAACTGGTCAGGAATTTTTAGATGCCTCTCAGCGGAGATTTGTCTGATGTTTTCCTCATGATCAGACTGGGATTATAGAGTTTTAGGAGGAAGATCACAGAGGTAAAGTATCTTGTCATCACATATTAACAAAAGTACATAGTATAGTAATCGGTCATCGTAATACGCACTGTGGTCTACTACTGTTGATATTAACCTTGATCACCTGGCTGAAGTAGTGTTTGTCAGATTTCTCCACTGAACAGTTATTATTTCCCCCCTTCCTGTACTATGTACTCTTTGGAAGGAGGTCACTATGTACAGCCCACACTTAAGTAGCGGAGAATTATACTCTTATCTACTTGAAGGTGGAGTATCTACATACATTATTTGGATTTCTTCTAGATAAGACATTTCTCTATTTCCTCCATTTATTTATTTATTCAATCATTTATTCATATCAATATAGAACTGTGGATATTTGTTTTACACTTCTAGTCATAATCTAGGGGAGCTCTGGTAGCATAGTGCCTAAGGCACTTGACTGCTAACTAGAAGGCTGGTGGTTCAAACCCACCAGCCACTCCTCGGAAGGAAGATGGGGCAATCTACTTCCGTAGTGATACTGCCTTGGAAACCCAAGGAGGGGTCGCTATGAGTCAGGGCCGACTCGACGGCACACAACAACAACAACAGTCATAATGTAATACCTTTTTTTTTCCCTCTAATTTTTCAGCTTTGGCCTTTTAGAGCTCTTTGATTTGCCTTCTGTATCCCTTTGATATGACCCCATTATCGGCTTCTTTCTTTGTTTGCCACTCTTTACTTTCTGGCATTAAAAGACGATCCATGCTCATCTTGTATATTTCCTGCTTCAGTCCTAAAATCTGCCATTTCTATAAGAAGCCCTGATTTCTTCTATTAGAGAATGGTATTAGAGACCAAGATGGGGCAAAAGGTGCCTTCATTGCTACTGGGGTATCATTGCTTCCAGACCTTGCTAACTGACAGAAAAATGGAACTTGTCGTTTATTTATTTTAAACTTTTCTTTATTTTGAAATGATTATATACTCAAAAGAAGTTATGAAAGTAGTATGCAGAGTCTCTTTAACTCTTCATACAGCTTGCTCCAATGGTAACAACGTAAGTGTAATAAAATAAAACTGTACATAATTGTAGTAAAATCAAAGCCAGGAAACTGTCATTGGTAAGATATCATTAACTAGACAAGAGACTGTATTCAGTTTTTAATAGTTTTTATAAGCATTAAATTCTTTGTGTGTATGTATATGTATATGTGCATAGAGTTTGATGCAATTTGATTTGTTAAACCACTACTACAATTAGGGTGCAATGCTATTTCATCACTACAGAGGCACTCCCTCAAGCTGCCTGGTTATAGTCATGCCCTGTTTTTATCTTTTGGCAACTACTAATCTGTCCTTTATCTCTACAATCATACAATATCTAATCTTTTGAGAATGGCTTTTTTTTCACTAAACATATTGCCCTTAAGATCTGTTCCAAGTTATTGTGTGTATAAATAATTTGTTCCTTTTTATTGGTCCTTTTAAAGGGTCTCTGTAAGTCTGAATCAATTCGATGGCAGTGGATGGAGTTTTTATTGGTGAGCAGTATTTCATACCAGAGTTTATTTGACCATTCTTTCCTTGAAGGACATTTGAGTTGTTTCCAAGTTTAGTATTATAAATAAAGCTGCTGATATGAACATTCATGTACAGGTTTTTGTGTGAGCATACATTTTCCTTTCTCTGGGATAAATGTCCAAGAGTACAACTGCCAAGTCACATGGTAAAGTACCTGTTTAGCTTTATAAGCAACTGCCAAACTATGTCCCAGAATACCTGTGCAACTGCAATATCTACCAGATGTAGTATCCTTGCCAATCTTTGATGTTATTATTATTATTTGACATTCTAATATGTGTGTAGTAATATCTCATTGTCTATTTATTTTGTATTTCTCTAATGGATAAAGATTTTGTACAAATATCTTTTCATGTGATTATTTGCCACTTAATTCTATTCTTTCATGTTCCTGTTGTTTACTATTATTTTAACATTGTTGAGTTTTGAAAGCTCTTTATATATTCTAAATATTAATTTATTGTCATATGTGTCATTTGGTAATATTTTATCCTAGCTTGTAGTTTATCTTTTCATACTATTAGCATTGTATTTCACAAAGCAAATGTTTTTAATATTTAATATTTAATAATGAAGTCCAATTTATCTCTATTATTAAATGGATTATTTTGGATTATATCTAAAAACTCTTTGTCTAGTTCTTGATCTTGAAGATTTCCTCTTATGTTTTCTTCTTTTAGGTTCATTGTTTTATGTTTTACATATAAATTCATGATTGCTCACATTTAGTTTTAAGACTGACAAATTAATCTATCTTCTGTCATCTTATTTTATGATTTATTATGTATACTTTCTTAAGGTTACTTTAGTCTACCTTTGTTATATAAACAACAAAATTTTTCTTCTTATTTTTTCCTCTCCTATGATATGGCAGATATATATATATAACATTTAGGGTATTTAATTAAAGTGTTTAAAGGTAGTTCAATATATTTTATCTAATTTCCAATATTAATAATGGAACTAGATGTGTTGACTTTTTCTATATAAAATTTAGCCTGCTGTTAACTTTTCTTTTACTATTAAATTATTATTTTTATATCTTAATTTGTAAGAATAGACTATTTGACATTTATTTTAACTTTATTCATTTTTAAACAACACACTGTCATTGTTGGTACAGTAAATGACTTTATCCTCTATTATCTCTATTTGACATTTATATTATATTTTATAACTGTAATAATAGTAATCAATTAGATAATATTATGTACTCATTACCAACTCTATTTTGAAATAGTTATCATTATCTTTAATTATTTTATTAATTTTCATTTATTTCTATTCATTATTTACTCAATTTTTTGAGTAATTTAAAATTCATAAAATTATTCATGAAAGGCAAATTCATAAAAGGTAAATTGATGATAAAATTTCTGAACTACATCTGAAAATAATTTTTTGTGTTTCTTAAAGAGTAATGCTAACTCAGGGATATGAAATTCTTAGATCTCTATCTTTTGTTTTGTTCTTGATTTTAAAATTTGGTAGACAGTTTATGATTTTTTGATATTTGGTGAAGTGGAAAAGAAAACAAGATATGGGAAAAGTGTTCAATGAGAATTCTTCAGTAAATAAGAGTATGAAGTGACATGGATGAAAAGGAAGTACATTTCAAGAAAGAAAATGAAGTCAATAATTAAATATTGCCCCAAAAATCAAGTAAGTTGAGCACTGAGAACAGCTATTGGATTTGCAATTAGAAAATAATTATAACCTTTAAAAAAATAATTTCAGGGAAATAGTGGTGATGAAAGGCTATTTCTTAGAGCTGGAAAGGATCATATAGATCAACTAGTCTAAGGTCTTCCCTTTAATGTCTAAGCAGTAAGACAAGGGACTTGCCAAAGGTTATAGAGCTAGTTAATGACACCAGAAATAAACACCATGTGTACTGACACTTTCTTCAGTGTTTTTTTTTATCTATGAAAAGACCAGAAGTGAATGAAGAAACCCCATGGAGAAAAGATAGAATAAGCTGGTTGAGGGAAAGAGCAGTTAAAAGGGTTGAATCCAATAGATATGGATCTTTAAAGAAGATGGGTTGGGGGAAAAATGAGAAAGAGTAAAATCTGGAAGCTAAGCTTACGTTATACACTTTAGTTCAGAGGGGGGAGAAATCTATAAATAACCTACAAACATTGGAAAGAACCTCACTCCTCTTGGATTGAAATGGAGGCTAATACAATTGCTTTATTGGGACTGGAAGGTCAGAAAAGAACATGAAAACAAGCTGTATTTGGACAAAACCACTTGATACATTAAGTTTGTACCTGTGCCTGTGGAAGCAGTGGTGCATTGAAGAGTTTCAACTGGCCCTGAGTGTCTTCATTACATTTATGATATCCTTCATTGCATGTGGCATATATTCTGAATATCTATCTCCCAACATCAAAATCAAGCAGTGCACCTAACCTCTGTAGATTGGATCACAGTGGGGCATATGAAAAAAAGGGTGAGTTCTACTAAGGAATCAAAGTGAAAACATGCTAAAAACAGACACAAAACCTTCAGTGGTCTCTTATTTCTTTGTTTAGATTTAAGGAAAGACAGTGCTAAACCAACTTCCAGCTAGAGTTGATAACATGTTTAAGGTGCTTGGCAATGTCTACGCCACCATTCCTTTTGTTATTTTACTATTTATTTTTCCCATTTTATATCATACTTAATGCTATACACTATCTTAAATCCCACTGAAAGTGGAAAAGCTATAATGTCCCTCACCACATATACACACACTCACACCAATAAAGCTGGAAGCAAGGAAGTATATGAAATCAAAGAAGCATGACTATTATTGTTGCAGGGTTTTTGACAGTGACAGATCTGCTACTGTCCTGCAGGCCACAGAGGGGCTGAGGTCAGTGATCTTCTCTGTTGGCTCCTCACCAGCTCCAGTTTTGAGTTGCTCTAAGTCAGCTAGTGAGCACACTGGGACTGCCATCCATTAACATTTTTCAGTCTTTTGCAGTGTACTGTAATTTATCCCTGTCATTTAGACCCTGGCAGTGGTCTTTAGCTTATTTCTGAGATCTTATTACATTTTTTATTCATAGAGAAGTAAGATTTAGGTATCGAAGATCAATAGCAGCCTCCATCATGCTTACATTATTAATAAGAAAGATGTTGTATGAAGACAGACTGGTGTATTGGATTTGTTCAGCAGCTGGGCTCATTTCAGACAGGTAAAAGAGGTTGCTTGTGTTTCTCTCTCTCTTCTGTTTTCTTCCAGTCCAAGTACACTATTTACTGCTGTGGTTTCTGGCACTGACATATCATTTAACGTGTTGGTTTGGTCCAGCCCAGCTTCAAAGATGAGAAGAAGTCTAATTATTGAAGGAGGTTCCAAGAAACAAGAAAGTTGGGCTTTCTTGGGTGCCCTGGGTCTTTGTTGTGGTGCAGAGTGCCTTGGGTCAGTCAACATCAATAATATCAACAAGAAAGACAAAACTAGTTGAACAATTTTGCATATATAAAGCTCTTTTCCCATAAAAACTCAGGTTTTCTTTTCCTTAACCTCAGCTGTTTTCCAGCACCAACAGCTAGCAGTTTGATATTCATGCTTCTCTCATATGCTATGTTATCTTAATTCACCACCTATTCCAGTGTTCTGCTCAACACAAGGCAAGATTTTTGTTATCTCTCTTCCCCTAGCACTTTCCAGAGGAAGTAGAGAAAATCTCAGAGTCAGAGAACAGTCAGTACTCCTTGGGCCAGCAGGACAAGGGCCAGGAAGCATTGTGACTTCTATGCTCCCAAATTTGTTTCAAGCAGTAGGATAGATTCTGCTGTAGTCCTGTAATGAACTGACAATGCAGTTAAGTGAAAACTTTGGAAACTGCACCAAGAGTTATAAGCTGTAAATGTGACCAGGCCAGGTCAATGGACAACTTTCTCAGTTATCCTATTAAATTGCTTTATGTGGCATTTGACACCATTGACCATATTCTTCTTGACACTAACTTCCTCTCTTGTGGCTTCTGAAGTCCGTTCTCTCCTACAGCTCCTTTCATTTCCATGAACATCCTTTCTCAGTCACGGTTTCTCATACTTTATCTTCTGCCCCATCTTTTAACAATTGGTATCCCCAGGGTTCTCTTCTTGGCTTTCAAAATTAACTGCCATGCTCTTGCTGGGTAATCTTACCCTTTTTATGATTTGAACTACCCCTATGGGCTGTTGACTCCCACATAACTAACTCCAACTCTGACCTCTCTTTAGAGGTCACTGAATATGTGACTCTTTACATGACATTGTTATTTTGACATCCTATAACTACTCAACCCACTGCCATCTAGTAAATTCCAACACATAGAGATCCTATAGGACAGAGCAGAACTTCCTCATAGGATATTCAGGCTGTAAATCTTTACAGAAGCAGGACTCAGCTTTCTCTTGTTCTAATAATCTTGGAACTCATGTTCATACTTCTTAATCAGCTTTTCAGAATGATTGAACTACAGCACAAATATGATGCTAGGTTTGCCCTTATTAGGATGCTTCAGTGTCTTCTGCTACTTTCAAGAGAAACTCAAACTACCCAGTATGGTGTTCCAGACTTTTCCCCAGTTTCCACAGATGACCACTTCAGTTTTCTTTTTCAATACAAAACACTAAGTTCCAGTCATCCCAACCAGCTGGCAATTCCCCAACTATGCTTTTCTGTTTTCTGCCCTGACATTTTTAATTTTGCTGCTTCCTCTGCTGATCATATTCTCCCATTGACCATAACTCTCTTCTCTGTCCATCTGCAGAAAACCACCTCACCATCAAGAGTCAGCTAATAGTTATATCTCCCTTGAATCTTTTCCTGACTACACCACTACCTCTTCTCCCTCAGGGGGGATAATTTATTTCTCCTTTGTAAACTCAGCATATCCTATATGTTGTTAGTTTCCATTGAGTTAGCTCTGGTTTATGGTGACCCAATGTATAACAGAAATAAGTGTTGACTGGCTCAGCACTATTTTCATGACCATTGGTATGTTTGAGTCCACTGTTGTGGTTATTGTGGCAATCAATCTCATTGAGAGCACCTCTCATTTTGCTGACTCTCTACATTAGCAAATACGATGTCCTTTTCTTTCCTGATTGGTCTTTCCTGATGACATGCCTAGAGTAAACAAGCCGAAGTCCTACTATCCTTACTTCTAAGGAGCATTCTTGCTGTATGTCTTCTAACACCCTGTGTAGGCTTCTATTATAGAATTTGTAACCTTTCAGTACACATTTGTGTTTAGAGACTCACAACTTAATTTTCTTTGCATCCTCAGAAATACTAATGAAAAGAATCATAAATATTTCTCAAACATTCTGCTCTGGTACTGTTTTGCCCACTTTATTGACTTAATTAATCCTCACAACAACCCTATGAGGTAAGTATTATTAACTCAATAAGATGAGGAAACTAAGGCATAGAAGGTTTAAGTAACTTGGCTCAAAGTCACACAAACAGTGAGTAACAGACTTTGGACTTCTTTGGTAGCACTCACAAACTGTGAATTTAACCACTCTATTGTACTACCATGATCAGGTGAGCTCTGGCAGTGCAGTGATTAAAGCATTTGGTTGGTAACCAAAAGGTTGGTGGTTCAAACCCACTGGCTAATCTGCAAGAAAAATATGAGGCATTCTGCTTCTGTAAAGATTTACAGCTTTGAAAATCCTGTGGGACATTTCTACTAAGTCTAATAGGGTTTCTATGAATTCAATCAACTCAATGGCAGTGGATTTGGGTTTTTGTTTTACTGACAATTCCTAGTGCATAATAGCCACTGAATAAGTTATTACTGGATGAATTAATGAGATTGGAAACCTGGGGAAGAATAAGTTAAATACCACAAACTGTGAGGGGAGAGCAAAGTTGCAGGCTAGTCAAGTTCAAATAAGCCAGCAGAAGCATTAAATCTGGCCCATCAACAGAAGAATGGATGGATAACCAAAGTATGGTGTAACACTGAACAGTAATGTAGACTCCACAACACATGGCATAATGTAGATCAACTTGGAGGACATTATGCTGAGTGAAATAAGTCAATAACAGAAGGACAAATATTGTATTAATCCACTATTGTAAAAAGTCAAGGAAAGATTTATATATGGAAAGAAACTTTCCTTTCTGGTTACCAGAGATTGGAAGAGAGAAGAGGGAAAACTGTTAGATTGGTAAGAGACAAGAATTGAGTTTGGTGAAGAGAAAGGCAATATACCAAATTGAGTGACCAACACAATAACACTAAGGAAAACGAAGACACAGAATGATGCACAAGAAGTACAGACAACAAAGATAAACACTTTCACATATACAATACTGTGTTGTCAGTAATAAGCATTAATCTATAGGCAAATAGATGCGTGGACAGGCTGAATGATCAGGCATGTCTAGGCAAAAGGGAATATACCCATGACCATATATAAGACAATATTTCTGCATGCGTCCTTGTAAGATGCATGTAGAAATGTCCATATAAATAAGAATGTAAGAATGTTCATATAAATTGAATTAACAGGGGGCAAAGTTATGATAACTTCTCAGCCATAGTCAACCACTCTGATGGAGGTAGTTGTTGGACCTGTGGGCTCAGGAGCATGGTTGAAGGGGACATCAAGCTCAATTGACATAACATACTACACAAAAACATTGTTCTGCATCCTGTTTTGGTGAGTTGGCAACCAGGGTCTTAAAAGCTTGCAAGCAGCCATCTAGATGTAATGATTGGTCTCTCTTCATCCAGAGGAAAGAAGAATGAAGAAAAGCAAAGGCTCATGAAAACAATTAATCCAAGAGACTAGTGAACCTTATGAAGCTCAGCTTATATGACCATGAGACCAGAACTAGATTGTACCTGGCTACCATTGTCAACCACTCAAAAAGGGATCAGTGAAGGAGATGCTATATAGAGTGGCAGAACAATGTGGAACAAAACATAAAATCATAACAAAGACCAGACTTACTGATCTGATAAAGCTTGGTGAAACCCCTCAGACAATGGCCCCTAGTTCCCTTCAGACCTGGAATTTAACTCACTCCTGTGGCTTCCACCCAAACAACAGACAAGCATATAGGGTGAACATTCACTCAAGGTAGATACACTCCTTAGACTGATCAATCATGGGAGAACAGAAGGGCACTATTTGCACAGAGAGGTAGGTCAGGGAGCAGGAATGCATCAGAAAGAAGGACACAGGGAAGAGGTAAAAATAAAGAGGAAGTGGGAAGAGAATTGTTATACTGTGGGGATTGCAGTCAATGTCATGAAACAAAATGTGTATGGAAAATGGACTTGCTCTGTAAACTTTCATCCAAATCACAGTTAAAAAAAAAAAAAAAAAACTGGACTGGGCAATTAATTACAACTGTCAAAGCCTGTAGGCATATTCTGAGACCCAAACCAGTGGTTAGCAGGGAGATAAATAATGTTTAAGTCCTGAGACAAGCTCATAGAAGACCAGATGACCTCATGTGGTCCAGATCCTAAAACCAAAGAAGCTCCTTTGAAGACATGAGCCAGCCTGTGGAGGTGTGTCTGGTGCAAAATCACGTGGCCATGTTCCTGAGTAGTGCAGCAAGCCTCCAGCAAACTTGCTCCTTGCCTCCAGTACTCTGTATGGAGAAGCCCAAAGTCAACCATTGAGTTAAGACTCTCTAAATTGTAAGCCCATGAAGTCAGGAAGGATTTCTTATGTGACTTGAGGTTTTTGAGCCTAGCAAATGATACTTAGTAGACATCCATTAAATGCTTGTCAAATTAATTGAATGAAAACAGAAGAAATAAATCTGGGACAGAGATCAAGACTTTCCTGTCTTTTTCATACTTCCTTCACAAAACCTACCAAGGGCTAGAAACTAGATCATCAGTAAATTATGGTTCTTAAATAATTATGTCACCTTTTGATGATTATCTTTCTCCTCACCATACATGTAAGAACATTTATTTATCTCTTCTTATTCTTTTCTCTCTTTCCAACAATGAACTCAGAGTCCAGAAAGCAGCAAGAATCCAATGGTTTATGGTTGCCAGAGGCTAACCTTGGGTAAGACTTTCCAGTCCCAAGACAACATATTCTAAATACCGGACCACTTTTTTCTGAATGTTGACAATAACAGTAATGGAGGTTTTACCTCCAGAATTTCTTTTTTTTTTTTTAAATTTGATTAATTTTGTTGTTTTTGAGAATATAAAAAGCACAATATGCACCAATTCAACAGTTTCTATTTGTACCTAATTCATTGGCATTGATTACATTCTTTGAGTTGTGCAACCATTCTCACATTGTTTTTGTGAGTTGTTCCTTTTCCATTAACATTAACTCATGACCCCTATCTTTCAAGTTGTTGTCAGCTTGATTCTTTATAAGTAGTTCTTAAAAGGCAGACATTTTTTACTAGTTAAGTTAAACTATTGTTTGGTTTTAAGAAGACTTCAGGGGATATTTTTGGTTTAAAGTTTAAAGATCTCAGGGAAATAGTTTCAGGGGTTTATCCAGATTTCATGGCTCCAAGAAGTCTGAATTCTATGAAAATTTGAAATTCTGTTCTAATTTCTCCCCTTTTGATCAGGATTCCCCTATATAATACTTGATCAAAAGGTTCAATATTGGTAGCCTGGCACCATTTCAGTTCTTCTGGTCTCATGGAGAATGTGGACATTGTTCATAGAGGCAATTAGCCACACATTCATGTCTTCCTTCTATTCCTGATGTTCCTTCTTCCTCTGTTGTTCCAAGGGAATAGAGAACAATTGGTGTGCCTTGGATGTCTGCTTGAAAGCTTTCAAGACTCCAGGCACTATGCAATGAACTAGAAGGTAGAACAGAGCATTAAACACATTTGTTGGCCAGTTAACTGTAATGTCCCATGAAACCATTACCTTAAACCTCCAGACCAAAAAGCCAAATCCCATTAGGAGTTTGGTTGTACATAAGCAGTCTCAGCAACTATTCTTTTTTTTTGTCTTTGTTATAAATATATCTAACACATGATTTTTTTCCAATTTAACTTTTTACAGGTGCACAACTCCAGGATTTATTAATAATGATGAGATAACAATTTTCATCTTGCATTGACTACTTTTATCTACATTATTTTTCTATCCAATTCCTCTCACTCTAAAGTTATTTTCTCCAAAAGTCCCTCACACTTAGATATTAGAATCTCTGTTCTTGGTCAGTTTCTAATGATTTACCAAGCATATTCTATGCTCTCATGGAGCTAAACAGCTATGAGTTGGAATCAACTTGATGGCAGTGAGTTTTTTAGTTTATGGAGCTAAATGGGATAGAAGAAACTTTGGACATGACTCCTGCCTGTTGTCTCACTTAGAGGTATTATTATTATTCCAGTCTCATAAAGATGAGAAGATGAGCTTAGAAACATTAATTAACTCAATTAAGTTCCATCAGCTAGCAATAACTGAATTGGAACTTGAAGAATTTGGCTAACTCTAAATTCTGTCTTCTTAAAGACTGTACTGTAGTAATAATAGGAATTCAAAATAGTGCTGGTGATTGGAAATGAGTCTGCAGGAAAGGCTTCATGGGGAAATAGGGTCATCAGTTGGACCTTATTTTTGAGTTTTGTATTGGTAGACATGTAGGAGGAAAACATTCGGAGGCAGTATCAGTATGAGCAATGCAGAGAGACAGGAATGTGCACAGTGTCTAAAGGGAAATCATGGGAATAAGAGTGACCTGTAAGCAAAGTCTGGGCAGGTGCAGAAGAGAAGCCTATAGAAGGAGGGACATGCCTACTAACCTCTCCCTTCTGTGGTCAAACCACTGTAGCTCTGTCCTCTGTGCCTGACAAGTTCAGATAGATTAAGCCTGGTACTTCCTCCATTTTTTCTCTACTCACTTTCTCCTCCTGAATGCCAACCAATGAGTGGCCCAAACAAGTTTCTCAAAATCTGATTAGCATCAATAATAATTCAAGCTAATCGCCATAATTAATGAAGAGACAAGGCTGTGACTGGGAGAATTTTAAATGGAAATAATCCAATGTGATTGAGTCTGAAGCAGCGTCTATTCAGGAAAGCTGGAGGGGGAACATCCTCTATTCCTTTCATTCCCCTTGACTGAGCTCCCCCACCATCCTGGCCCCCAGTCAGGCAGCATGAATACAAGCAATGTCAGTCCCATCACATCAGATTCCATCCACAATGCAGACAGTGACCTCTCCTAGCAAATTACTGTTATTAGACTTAATTATATAATAGTTGCACAATGGCCCAAACACCCTCCCCTTCTCTGACAATACCCACAATATTCCTAGAATGGAATCACGTTTTCTCTTTCTTTTTCTTTTTCCTTCCATTCAGTTCTTCATAGTCCAATTTTTATTCCTCTTTTTATTGCTTTGGCTTCCCTATTTCTCTCTTTTCCATTCCTTCTTCAACTTCCCTCTCTATATATTCCCTTTCTTTTCATTCTTTCTTTTTCTGTCCTCTTAGTTTTTCTCTTTTTCCCATTCCTCTCCCCTTTTGCAATTTTATGTAATGGTCACATTTCAGGAAAGCCACAGACTTCTGAACCAATCTCCTCCACATCACTCTCTTCTCCAAAGGGTTTTCTTTTCTCCAATCCTTTTGCAAGTGTGCGTGTGTGTGTTTGTGTAGAAGGAAAATGTGGTGATGTTGTCATCTTCTGTGGTGCCTTCTTTCCTTTTAGCCCCACTTTAGCATGTGTCTTAGTACTTTTACTTTAACTTGACACCTCCAAATTTTCATGAGGTGATTCTTTCCATGCATTCATTCTTTCTTTTAATATTACTGAATCCCTAAAATATGCCAGGGTCCTATAAGTATAGAAAACCACGTGGCCAATAATATCCCAACTATGAACTTACTATGGTTTGCTAAATTGGCTTTTTTCCCATCTGCATCTTTCAGGTAAATGATATGGTTTCAGATATTAAAGTCTTTCTCTTCTTTATTTCTTACACTGAAGCTATCAGTAAGCTGGACTATAGATTTTTTTTTTCCCCTTTTGAAATCCTCCCACTATTATCATTATTTCTAACCTCATTTTCCGAGGAGTCAGCTGCAGGGATCCAGGTGAAGAGAGGGAACCCAGGCCATGCCCCACAAGCAGCAAGGCAGGAAAGCAGGGAGAGGACAGAAAAGGCAAAGAGGACTGGAACAGATCAAGGAGTCAGCCTCAGGGATCCAGGTAAGGGTGGTTGGAGAGGTTTCCAACAGCTAAGGGAGACAAACTTGTCTGTCAGTTTGTCATACTGTGGTGACGTGTTGCTGTGAGTCTTGAGGCTGTGCCTCTGGTGTTTCAAACTCAGTGGGGTGCACATGGTGCACAGGTATCAGCCTGGCTTGCAGACTAGACAGACTAGGAAGAAGGAGGAGGCCATCCATTTCTCAAAGAGTTGGCCAGGGAAAACCTTATGAATAGCAGAGAAACACTGTGTGATACATAACTGTGCAATTTTATGAATAGTCTAGAAACATTG
>NW_006921611.1:19811577-19829749 GCF_000298275.1 Orycteropus afer afer
GAACAAGGGGACAATACATGGTTTAAAATCAAGAAGGGAGTGCATCAGAATTGTATCCTTTTCCCATACTTATTCACTCTATATGCTGAGCAAATAATCCGAGAAGCTGGAGTATATGAAGAAAAACGTGGCATCAAGATTGGAGGAAGATTAACAACCTGAGATATGCTGATGATACAACTTCGCTTGCTGAAAGTGGGGATGACTTGAGGCACTTAATGATGAAGATTGAAGAACATAGTCTGCAGTATGGATTACATCTTATATAAAGAAAACAAAAATCCTCACAACTGGACCAATAAGCAGCATCAGGATAAATGGAGAAAAGATTGAGGTTGTCAAAGAATTCATGCTGTTTGGTTCTACAGTCAACACCAATGGAAGCAGCAGTCAGGACATTAGACGATGTGCAGCACTGGGCAGGTTGGCTGCTGCGAAAGAACTCTTTCAAGTGCTGAGGAACAAGGATGTCTCCTTGAGGACTGAGGTGTGCCTGACACAGGCCATGGCATTTCTAATCGTCTTGTATGCATGTGAGAGCTGGACAACGAATAAGAAAGACTGAAGACGAGTTGATGCTTTTGAGTTGTGGTGCTGGCAAAGAATTCTGAAAGTACCATGGACTGCTAAAAGAACTAACAGATCTGTCCTGGAGGAAGTGCAGCCTAGATGCTCACCTACTTTGGTCATGTTGTCAGAATGGACCATTCCCTGGAGAAGGATGTCATGCTTAGTAAAGTGGAGGGTCGACCAAAGAGGGAAAGGCCTTCAACGAGATGGATTGACACGGTGGCTGTGACAATGGACTCAAGCATAGCAAGGATCATGGAGCTGGCGCGGAATCGGGAGGTGTTTCATTCTGCTGTGCATGGGATCGCTATGAGTCAGACACAACTTGACGGCACCTAACAAGAACAACAACCTCATTTCCACTAACCAGGCCTGTTTCATGACATCTCACACCCACATTGAACCAACAGGCTCTTGGAGACCAAGGGCCTCAATCCCAGCATTGGCCTCAGAGCCAAGGATTGAGTTCTGAGAATTTATTAGATGAGATTTCTTTGTGCCCAATGCAGTTAAGCTAAATGATTATTTGTGGGTTTTTTTTTTTTTTTTTCCACTCCGGAAATAAAAAAGGCAGAAAAACATGGTTGCAACCGTGCAGACCCAAACAACATCATTTAAAATACAAGCTATGTCAGTTCACAACAAAAGCAAAGATAATGTGGATTATCATGTGGTCCTGTCATTGGACCCACACCCAGACATCTCCTGAGGACCTGAGGAGAATTTCATTATGAGTATGTAGGTAGCAGGAGGTTTGGTGGTGGTTTTGTTACTTAGTGCTGCTCTGATAAGAAAATACCGCAAATGGGATGGCTTGAACAAACAAAAGAGGAGTTTATTCTCTTACAGTTTGGGAGGCTAGAAGTCCAAGTTCAAAGTGCCAGGCTCTAGGGGCTGGCTGAAAGCCCCTCGACCTTGGACTTCAGCTTTGCCTCTTGTTCCTGGCCCACTGAAGCTAGAGGCATCTCTTCACTCAGACAGCTACTGGGTGCTGAGGCTAACAAGTCCAAGGTCGACAAATAAAATGGGACAGTCCTGATGTTATCAAATAATATGGTAGGCCATTAAATTCATGTCCATTGAAAGTCCCAGGATCAGCAGAGCATGGCAGACTCCTGAACGACACGGCTATATGTATGGTTCAAGTGTGCCATAAGCTAGAGACCATCCCCAAAGCTGTTTCTTATATATGGGAAGCAGACCATATACCCACAGCAGCTACTCAGCTGCTCTGATAGATTCCACCATGGAGTTAATTACCAATCTCACCATGGGGAATAGCTACATTCAGCTGCCCAGCCACTCAACCAGGCCCAGCCAAGATGACACACAAACTTAACCACCACAAGTGGCATAGTTCCTAAGGCATTTGACAGCCACCAGCCACTTCTTGGAAGCAAGATTGAGTAATCTAGTTCCATAGACATACTGCATTGGAAACCCAAGAAGGGGTTGCTATGAGTTGAATTGACTCAATGGCAGTGAGTTTGGATTATGTAGGCAGCAAATTGTGGGGCAGAAAGGGGTTAACAGAAACAGAAAATCATCAGTAAAAGGGGATCAGGTCTTGCTTTTGTGTAAATGATTTCAACTCTGTAGAGCAACAGAAAAAAAAAAGGGAGGAGGCAGAGAGAAAGAAGAGCTGAGTATAGCCAGTATAAGGGTTAACCTATGAGCAATGTTGACACTTCATTAAGTTGAGTAAATGTTTGGAGTTTGGAGCTTTTTCTACAGAAAGAATGATTTATTTCCCCTTTCATTTATATATGCCACCCAAGGGTCAGCAAGATTTTTGGAATTCATATTACATACAGTTCTAGATGTTTCAGCAATAATCTTCAAACACCATACCTCTGCTAGCCTATATTTGTAAGAAACAGAATGAAATTGTCAAAACAGCATGAGATTTAGAATCCAAAGACCAGGCTTCATGTCATTACTACATATTAGCTGTGTGACCTTGGGCAAGCTCACTTAGCTTTTCTGTGTCTCAGGATTCTCTCTGTAAAGCTTATAATAATGTAAGTAAAAACGCTATCTAAGATTGTATTTAAAAGTGTATCTATGTAGGTATATCTATATTTTGCTTGATTGTAAAGATTTATTGTGAGGATCCCATAATAAAATATATGGTATAATGATCTGTAACCTGTTAAATATATATGTCAGTTATTATTTTGTGTCACCTACAGAACTCAGTAATCCAGGTGCTTGGCAAGTATTAAGTCCATAGTAAATGTGTTGGCTGATTTCTGCTTTTCTTACTTAATACAAAGGGGGGGGGGAGTAATTATGGACTAAGTAACAATTTCCAATCATATGAAGCTTACATCACATAGAGAATGATAAAAGATCTCTATTCCCCCCTGAAGTGTGGCCTTAAGAAAACTTGCTTAAAGTCTGTGTGATCCCAAATGCCATCTATCTCATTTAGCAGAAATAGTCTCCCTCCCTATCAGAAGAGGCACAATACCTTGTGATTTTGAACTTTTGCATCTCAGTTTGCTTTTAGATCTATGAAAGCACACACCTTATTTTGTAGTGTTTTATATTCCCCTGTGTCTAGTCTGAAATGTAAGTTCTACCAAGTAGAAACAGAGTCTTGTTCATCTTTGAACTGAATCTATGCCTCAGCTGGTGTCACAGCCTGGGACCCCATTCCTAAGCTGTGTTAAGTTACCTAAAGTTGTATTGGTAATAAAGTTTGCTAGGAAAGCTATGAAGAGAGGTTACTGAAAACCTCTCTAATGAAGATAGCATTAGACCTATATTCCTCATGCAGAAACTACCTTCTCACCCTTCCCTTGAATACAAGATTTGTCCTTTAATGTGGACTTATGCCAGCTCAGTGGAATTCAAGTGTGGCTCTCCAGTGACTCATTCAGAGTCCTCATGTTGCCACCTGTTTTAGTCTGAGTTCTTCAGAGGAGCAAAACTGGTGAAACATATTTAGATATATAGAGACTTACTTCAAGGTAATGGCTCACACAATTGTCTCAAACCAAATGTGCTGCCATTGAGTCAATTCCGATTCATAGCAACCCCATTGGGTTTCTGAGGCTGTAAATCTTTACAGAAGTAAATTTCCCCATCTTCCTCCTGTGGAACAGCTTGTGGGTTTGAACCACTGACCTTCTGATTAACAGCCAAATACCTTATCCGCTATGCCACCAGAGCTTCTTTACACAATTGTAGGGGCTGGGAAATCCCAAATCTGTGGGTCAGGTGGCAAGCTGGAGACCTTTACTGGCTCACAGGGTTGTGGGGGCTGGTGAATCCAAAATCTGCAGGTCTATCAGCAAAGTGGAGACTCATGCAGCCTAATGTCCTAACCTCCATGTATATTGGAGCCAGGCCACATGCTCAAGGAAATTCCACTTTTAACATGGCTGATAACATCAGATCACATCATGGAAAGTGATTATATTAGATTATATTTTGAAAGAGCAACTAGTCAGGTGTCTGCTAACCATTGAGAATCATAGCTACCAAGAGGGCATATACCTTTAACCTTCACACCACGTCTGGGAAGCCAGCGGGCCAGTTATTAATTCCTTGGCACCTTCACACCTTCTGTTCCATCTTCTAATTCAGGGCCATCATGCTCTATTATGAACACACCTTCCAGATTACAGTGGGTTGAGGGGCAGTGATGAGATTTTTTCAGTGGTTTGAGGGGTCGGGATGTGGTTTTTTCAGCCCAGAGGCCATCTGGTTCAATCCTTTGATTCCAGACCAGTTCATACCTTCACAGTTACCGATGTATATCTTCAAGGTTCAGAGAGTATTTGAAAGTGTTGAAAAGATCCTCTTGTGTCCAAATATCTCCCCAGAGCTACCTGAAAGTCCACTTTTCATGACAATGGAAAAGCATTGTCTCTTCATTTACTGCAAAAGGGAAGTGAGTGGAAGACAGAAAGGTAGCAGGAATGGAATAAAGACTGTCGGGTTCCTGTTAAATGCCAGTCACTCTGCTAGCTACTTTGTGAAATCTCATCAAATATGAGAAAACTGAGGACAAGACTGGTCACAAAGCTAGTGAGTAGTGGAATCAGGATTAGAGGATTTCTGGATTCACATTTGAATCATCTCTGTTGACCCTTTCACATAGAGGAGACCTGAGAATGTGAGGGAGGCACTGAACAATTACCGCATGCTCTCTCGGGTAACATAGTGGCGAAGGTACTTGACTGCTAGCCAGAAGGTTGGCAGTTCAAACCCATCAGCCTTGGAAACCCAAGGAAGGGTCATTATGAGTCCGGTCCAACTTGAAGGCACATAACAACACCTCCAGGAAGAGAGAGGTGGTCTGGGAATTACAGCCTGGGCAAGGCCTGGGAAGTGTGTGGCTCTGTGCATCTGAGGCTGGAAGCCTTTCCAGGGTGAGGCAGTGTGTTCAGGCCCAGTGCTGGCCAGAGTACAACAGAGCAGAGTTGTTTGGTCCAGTGGGAAACCCACCCAAGATCCACCCTGGAACATTCTCTTATAAGAACCCACATTCAGCTCTAATTGTCTCTCAGAATTTTAAATTGTTGATATTTTTCTCCCCTACACTAGAAATAAACTGAGGTCTTGATGGAAATGAAATAGAGAACTGAGAAATGTTAAGTACTTTAAAATACACTATTTGTTATGCCATGAATTATATTTTGTTACTAAGATTCTTCTGTCATTATGTGATTTTGGAGAGGGTTGGGTTCTTTTTACATGTGTTCTTTTTTTTTCCCCCTGTTCTCCAGGGAGCTTGTAGTACTTAAAATTGTGTTGTATAATAGATAGTATAATCACCGTAAATTAAATGTGCCTCTGCCGAGTTGTTTTATGTTAATTCCATTGTGTGGTGGCAGCTGCTTGGGAAGGAAGCTATAGATTGGCAGGGGATATGGGTTTCCAGCTTAGCAAAGTACCCACAGCTACAGGTCCTGTGCCACAAGTGACTGTCACCCTAGGAGGCTGCCAGTGTTTAGGAAGAGGGTGGAGAAGGGTGGAGATAAGGGTAAGAGCACCATGATCTGGATCAGGAAAGAGCAACCTTGATTCCCACAACAACAGCTGAAAGGATCTTTCCTAAGGACCATTGGGAAACAGGATCAGAGAAGGATCTAAGTCTAGTCAAGCCCAATGACAAAGTGACTTCCTGAGCAAAGGACACTATTGCTATCCCCTTCTAAGTACCCTAAAGCAATAGGCAGTGAAACTTAAAAACAAAAGAGCCTGTAAATTTGTTTGTTGTTGTTGTCAGGTGTTGCCAAATTGATTTTTGTTGTGCCCAGACCCTGATTCCCCAAAGACCACCAAGGAGCCGATTCCACTGCAAAAGCATAGGGGTTGTTTATTCAAGCTTGAGCTTGGACCCTCAACCGTCACCGACACAGTGGTTCAGGATTGAGAGTCTCGAACTCAGGGGTAATGGGGTTTATATAGGGGTCTCAATCAGGAACAAGGAAGTTTTAATTAGAAAATTACAGGATTGGTTGACATTTTCCAAGTTGCTAGTTGTGCCTACTTGATTGGCTCTGTCTAGTGGGCTGAAGCCACCAACTGTGGTTTCTAACTATTTTAGGTAAGGTATGTCTGTGCTATCTACTGATTGGTTGTTGTTAAGGAGTGTGTTTGAGGATATCAATGAGGTAGTTAGGTGTGAGGTAGCTAGGACTCTTTGTGGTTTTTCCAGTAACTAAAGCACTAAAGTGTGAAGTACGTGCTGAGGCTTTTTGCACAAATGGCTACCTATTCAAAATGGTCACATACAGGGTGGTGGTTATATATAATCACATACAGAGTGGTGGTTACTATATAGAAACATAACCACATACAGAGTGGTGGCTCTATAGAAACAATCTCATGCTCTCACCTTTCCACTTATGGTGACCCCATTGACAGAGTAGAACTGCCCCCAAAGAGTTTCATAAGCTGCAATCTTTATGGAAATAGATCACCAGGTCTTGCTCCAGAAAGCCACTGAGTGGATTTGAATTACCAACCTTTCAGCTAGCCACCAAGTGCTTTAACCATTGCCACCAAGACCCCTTTTGAACTTGTTTAGGAAAGGACCAAATATCCATAAAGACAAAATCCTCTCTGTTAGGCAGCCATGGCAGTTGAAAAACGCCTGAGGACAAAGAGGGTAAGAACATCTCAGAAGAAGTAAGTTTGGCAGGACAAAGACAGGTGTACTGCAAACCCCATGTGGGAAGAAGAAATGGGCCAAGACTTAAACAGTCAGGCATCCAAGTGATGTTAAGCAGATAGACCATATGATACTAAAGAGTGTGGGGAGCATATTCTGGAGACCAAAAAATCATATTTTGTTTTTTGGGGTAGCATAGTGCCTAAGGCACTTGACTGCTAACCAGAAGGCTGGCAGTTCAAACCCACCAGCCACTCCTCGGAAGGAAGTTTGGGCAATCCTACTTCTGTAATGATACTGCCTCAGAAACCCAAGGAGGGGTTGCTATGACTCGGGGCTGACTCGACAGCACATAACAACAACAACAACTACTACTACTTACCAGACACTGTGCTGGTAAGTATTGTCCCATTTAATCCTTATCTCACTCATAAGATGTTAAAATTAATAGTATGTTCTATAAGTAGAGACACTGAGCCTTGGGGAGATTGAATAACTTGACAAAGTCACACAACAAATAATGGTGCTGTGCCAGATCATGTCTGCAGATTCCAAGTTAAGTCACTTAACGTTTCTGAACTTCTGTTCTCTCATCTGAAAATGTACACAATAACACCTACCCCATCAGATACTTATAGGAATTAAGTGAGAAAATACTGTGTGGCACCTAGTGGAAAGCTGAATGAGGTAAAGAAAGCAGAGGAAGGAAGACCTTCAGCCAAGCAGAGAAATGGAAAGTATTCATGAGCCACAGAGTTTGTGAGCTTGAAAACCGTGTGACAACGTCAGCTCCTCCCATGATATTGCAGGGAGACATGCATGGTACATTAAAGAAGAGAATGAAAGAGAGAGAAAAGAAAGAAACATGTAGAGCATAATTCTATTTTTTAATGCATATATGGATAGAAATTAAGATATATTTACCCTTAGAAGGATAGACAACAAAATATCATCAGTAGCTTTTTTTTCTTCTTTTTGCTTATCAATTTTTCTGAAAATTAGTATATATTAGTTGTCCATGAGAGAAAAAAAGTTTAAGATATTTTTGGCCCAATTGACTTCAGGGCTTGGGTGCCTGGTGAAAGCTGTGTGGACAGTGACTGCATTATCCCAGCTGATTCTAGTATGTTCCTGTGTAGGAATTGAGGGTGGAGGTGAGGGTGGGGAAGGGTAGAGAGAAGGGGCCTTGGAACAGACAAACACATCAACTGCATTCAATGCCTCCATGCTTCTGCTAGTTGTCCCTTACCCATTTGGACCATCCCTGCCCTCCTGTCCTTCCCAAACCTTGATACCACATTGAGACCAGGGAAGCTGCCTAAAGGGCAGGGCTGAGATAAGCAACAGGCTGCCAAGCAATTGATATGCAAGAAAGAGCAGCGACAACCTTTGTATCAGAGCCTCACAAAAGCAATTCTCTGCAGTTGATATAAAAAGGTGTCAGTTCTGGTTTAAGTACTGTATACCAGCAAAGATTTATCTGCCTCAAAGACAGGCCTCACGCCACTAAGGGAATAAACAGCTCTTCTGCTTATCTATTTCACAGAACGCAATATTTCTTCCATCGTCTCTCCCTCCAAAAGGGCTTTTTCTTTGCCTTTGCTGGTTCATCTCTAGCAATTTACAAACAAAAATTACCCATGCCCAGTGATGATCAGAGATGCTCCTATCCATACCCTTTCTTCACTTGGTCTTTATAACACTGCCATAAAAGGCAGTGGAGCCCACTTAAGTATTTCTTTTGTTGTGATATTGTTCCTTTATTTGTGTAATTTCATGATATAGGAGGCGTTCTGGTTACCTAGTGCAGCTCTGACAAGAATACACCACAAATGGGATGACAATTTGGAAGCTTTAAGTCCAAGTTCAAAGTGCCAGACTCTAGGAGCTGGGTAAAAGCCCCTCAACCTTGGGGTCCAGCTCTGCCTCTTGCTTCTGGCCCACTGGATCTAGAGGCATTTCTTGACTCAGACAGCTGCTGGCTGCTGTGGCTGAGAAGCCCCAAGGTTGACAAGTAACAGGGCACAGTCCCAATGTTACCAAACCACATGGCAGGCCATTAACTTAAGTCCATTGTAAGTCCCAAGGTTGGCAGAGCATCGCAGGCTACTGAGCAATGACACAGCTACATGCAGGGTCCAAGTGTGCCATAAGCTAGAGACCATTCCCAAGGCTTCTCCTTATATACAGGAAGCAGACCACATCCCAAAGACAGCTACTCAGCTGCTTGTAGTAGATCCCACCATGGAGTTGATTGCCAGTCTTATCATGGAGAATAACTACCACCAGCTGCCCAGCCACTCAACCAGGCCCAGCCAAGTTGACACACAAACTTAACTACCACAGGAGGGGGGAAAAAAAACAGTTGAATAAAGAAGAGGGAGGGAAGTTAGGGGAGGAGTTGCTGATGAAGACTAGACCATGAGTGGGGGGATGGGAGGACTATAGAAGCACTGAATGAATCCATTAGCAGGGTCCTGAGAAGTCATACAGGGCAACCCTCCTCCTCATTTTAGAGAGTTACACTAGATGAAGCTGAGTTTCACTTAGGTTCAGTTCAAGATAATAAACACAATGGGACACCTGCTGTACAAGGCAGGTGCCACAAATAAATATAACCTGATTTCTTTTCCTCCAGGGCCTCTTGGAAGAGACCTGAACATTACAATAATGATAGAAAGTATTCCAGTTTCTATGAGAGCCCGAAGGAGAGAATGGCTAGCTGAGCCCATGAGCTAGGGAGGCTATTACTTATTAGGAGAACGCTCCTAAGTGAATTCTTTCACGCCCCAACCTGGGCAGAGTTAAAGGTCTTTGTTCTAGGCATACATAGCGTTTTTGGATCTGAATCAAGGGTACCTAACAACAACAACACGCCCATCAAGCTCCATTTGCTCTCATTAAAGGAATAATTTCATATCTGATTTGCCCTCTAGATTCTGACCTCCATAAATATAGCTGATCAGAGATGTGTCTCTCACAATGCTTATCACAGTGCCTGAAACAAAGAACATGTAATATCCAGTAGTTGGAGGGATGGAAGGATGGACAGGTGGATGAAAAACAGGGTGGATGGGGAGTGAGTGGATATGTGGGTGGGGTGGATAAGTGGGTGGATGGATGGAGAAATGTTCTAAAATATGTGTCTGTATTCCCCATTAGATTAAAAATTTCTGGCAAAAAGTAATATGCTGTTTGTGCATATCTGTAAACTCTCAGGGCCCATCATAATACTTTGCTCATAGTTTAAGGATGTTCCTTGAGTAATATTAAGGTTGACACCATTCACATCTGTCTTAACTGATGACCAAGGAGAGCACCATGATGTAACGGAAACAGCCTGACCCTTAAGGCCAGACCCAGGTTTCAAACTCACTTGTAGTCTTTCTTAGTCATGAGACTTTCAGAAAGTGTGGTAGTTAAGATTGTGTGTTAGCTTGGTTAGGCCATGGTTTTGAGTGGCTTGGCAGCTGGATTTGCTTATTCCCCACAATGAGATTGGATGTGGCATAAAAAACTCCATGGTGGAATCTTCTGTGAGCAGCTAATTAGTTGCCCTTGGGTTAGGACCTGCTTCCAGTGAATAAGGAGAAGCTTTGGGAAAGGTCTCTAGCTTTTGGCATATTTGGATCTTGCATTTGGCCGAGTCTTCACAACCAATGGCCTGCCATATTGCCTGCCGATTGTTCTTGGACTTGAATTAGTGGCCCAGTGTGTTGCCCTGCTGATTTTGAGACTGTGCCATTTTACCTGACAACCTTGGGTTTGTCACCCTCAATAGCCACCAGCTGCCTGAATTAGAAGATGCCTCTAGCTTCAGTGGACCTGAAATAAGAGGCAAAGCTGAAGTCCAAGGTTGAGGGGCCTTCACTCAGCCCCTAGAGCTGCCATTCTGAATTTGGATTTCTAGTCTCCTAAACTGTAGGAGAATAAACTCCTGTTTGTTAAACCATCTGTTTGTGGTATTTTCTGTTATAGCAGCACTAGAGAACCAAGACAGATATTACTTAATCCATCTGAGTTTCTGTTATTTCATCTGAAAATGAAAAATAATACCTATCCCATTAGACAGTCATGGGAATTAAATGAGAAAATACTTTATAGCACTTAGTATAGCATCTTTTTCATGTTACATAGTCAACAGATAATAAGGAGACCACCTCCTGCTTTGTCTCTAAGAATGTAATAGGACTAACAGAGCTAGGGAGCAAGACTCTAATTAAATCATTGAAATTGTTGGTGCCTGGAATGAAAACTCCTTCACTATAGTCAGAGAGGGAGGGCAGAGACAAGTGACCACAGAACACAGACCCTGGCTCTTTCAATAGCTGCCATTTTTCTGCCAACAGAGTATCCCTCTCCATTATAACTGCTAACTTAGCCAAAGTCCTAGCCAGTCCCAGCTGGTCTCTGAAGAGGCTGCACAAGGAGAAAAACATATAATGAGAGGAAACTTGAACACAGTGCAAATGAAAATAACAAATTCTAATACTGAGAAGGTGAATGACATAGATGAATAAGGCAAATCCCTTTGTCCTTACAGGCTGGTAAGACAGTAGCTGACTAAGGGGAAAAGGTCTTTATTATTGACTGATAATGGCAACTAGAAGCACCCCTAATATCCTAATGATATCCCAGTTCCTGGCACAGAGGAGGGTAAAACCAGATGAGAGTTTGTCTCTTTGAGTATCCTGACTTCCAGATGAACACATGGGCTCATTTACCATCCACTGGCCATGGAACTCTCTGCCCAAAGGGGTCGTTCCTGCTCAAAGTCACAAAACTACTAAATGCCAAGGCTGGAATTGTAGAAGACTTGACTGAAATCCCTCTGTGACTTAGACAATTCACTCAGCCTCTCTGAACCTCAGTTTCTTTTTCTGTAATATAAAGATGCAAAGAATATTTCTTCTCTCTCACTCAGGTGTTGTAAGGATCAAAGGCTATAAAACATCAGATTCTGAATATTGCAGATATGTGCACATGTGTGTGTTTGCATAGCATATCTACTCATTGATGCCTGAAACTTTAACAGGAAACAAAGTCTTTTATTCCACAAGTGGTAGGAGATTTAATTGGCAAACATTCCTGGGATATGTAATAGAGGTGCTTAAATTCATGCTCAGGTGCAAATGACAAAGATCAGTTCCTTTCCTGAGTGCTCTGTGCAGGGGGAGGCAGCTTAAGGCAGACAGGAGGGGGGAGGAGAGAAAGAGTCACACAAGAGATAAAGAGTAGAGAAATGGCAGGTGTGGGAAGGGCATCTGAAGACAAAATACCCTGTTTATATACTTGTTTCTTCTTGCCTGACTGGTTCTCACATTTTCCAAACCACATTAGCCAAGCACAGACAGTGTACTGGGAAGCCTGTGGGTGGGAGTGCTCTAAAATCTCAAGTGCCCACCATGGGCACAACAAACTCTCAAGGAAAATTGGTACCCATAGTTCTTTTCTATATAAGCCATAATGGCTACTGTCATGTGCTTTATTAGGACAAATGGCCTTGTCACAATAGCTATGGCTAGCTGGGCTGCGGACAGTGCACAAACTGAAGATAACCACACAAAGGCAAGGAGAAGCCTTCCAGGTGCCTTTAGTCTCACCTACAGGAGTTTTGATCAAAGCACTGAATAAATAGAGGTGGACCACTCCCCGTGGTGCCTGCTGGGCTGTTGGGTGGTTTCCATCACTTTCTCACATTCCTATGTATCCCTGCCAAGAGCAAAAGTATGCTTCTTCCAATTAGGGGTTCAGCTTCATGGCAGTAATCACCCATATAGACATCCACATAAACATGTGCACACAGTGGGGACACCTTTTCTAGAACCTCAGAAATAATCCAGCCCTACCTCTAGGCAGTACCTAATCTTGACTATCCAAAATTGTGTTGTCAATGCTGCTTAAAAGCACCTCCATTTATCCTCACTTTGTTGTTGTTAGGTGCCATCAAGTTGGTTCTGACCATATGTACAACCTGCACCACACTCACAATCTTTGCCATGTTTCAGCCTATCTTCTCAGTCACTGTGTCAATCCATCTTGTTAAGGGTCTTCCATTTTTTCCCTGGGCCACTACTTTACTTTCTCCAGGTTCTAGCACCCTCTGAAAACATGATCAAAGTATGAGAAACCAATTATGGCCACTCTTACTTCTAAGAAGCATTCTGAGTGTACTTCCTCCAAGACAGATTTGTTTGTTCTTCTAAACTAGATGGTGCACAGTTACCACTGTCAACCACTCAGAAGGGGATCTGTGTAGGAGATTCTGGATAGAGAGGGAGAAAATTGTGGAACAAAACTCAAAATCATTTGGAAAAAAAAAAAAAAAAGGGATCAAGTTTGCTGGTCTGATAGAGCCTGGTGGAACCACTGAAACTATGGTCCATAGCTACCCTTCAGGTCTGGAACTGAACCCACACCTGTGGCTTTCAGCCAAACAAAAGACATGCATATGAGTTGAACATTTACCTGAGGTAGATATACTCCTTGGAGAGAACAGTTATGGGAGAAAGAAGGGCTGTTTATGCAATTGTCCTTCCCCTTCCATCCTTGGTAACCAACAAAGAAAATTGCCTTCAATACATAAACCTTTCCTTGACTTTTTACAATTGTGGACTATTTTGGTTCTGTAGTGCCACTCAATTAATCAGAACATGGAATGTTCAGGACAGATCTTGAAACATCCTTTGTGATGATGAATGCCATGGACCATTCCTTGGAGAAGGATGTCATGCTTGGTAGGGTGGAGGGTCAATGAAAGAGGGGGAGGCCTTCAACGAGATGGATTGACACAGTGGCTGCGATGATAGGCTCAAGTATAGCAGGGATCATGGAGCTGGCACGGGATTGGGCAGAGTTTCATTCTGCTGTGCGTGGGGTCGCTATGAGTCGGAAACAACTTGACGGCACCTAACAACAACAACAAGTGCCACTCAAACAGAAAATACCACAAGTATTTAACAAAATACTACTTTGTATTTTGTTTTAACAAAATGGCTTTAACAAAAGGAATTATTCTCTTACAGTTTAGGGCTAGATGTCTGAGTTCAAAGTGCCAGCTCTAGGGGTCTGGGAGAAAGCCCTTTGGTCTTGGGCTTCAGCTCTGCCTCTTACCCACAGGCCACTGAAGGTGGAAGCTCTCTTAACTGAGGCAGCTGCTGGCTGCTGAAGCTGACAAATCCAAGGTCAACAAATAACTTGTCACAGTCCCAAAATTATCAATAACACAGAAGGTCACTAGTTCAAGTCCAGAAACAGTTTCAAGATTGGCAGACAATACAGCAGGCCACTGAGATGAAGATTTGGCCAAATGCAGGATCCAGATATGCCAAAGTCTAGGGACCTTCCTCAGAGCTTCTTATATACTTGAAGCAGACCACATTCCTAAGGTAGCTACTCAGCTGCTCATAGTAGATTACACCATGGAGTTGATTACTAGTCTCATCATAGAGAATAGCTACATACAGCTGCCCATCCACTAAAAAACAGGCCTAGCCAAGCTGACATACAACCTTAACCACCACACTGACTCATACAATATTCATCCTTCTGCGATTGACTTATTTCACTCAGAATACTGTCCTCAAAGTTCATCCACATTTTGAGGTATTTCTTGAATACTTCATTGTTCTTTCATAATTCATAGTATTCCATTGTGCATAGTTTGGTTATCCATTCACCCACTGAAGAATACATAGTTTGTTTCCATCTCTTTGCTAGAGTGAATAGTGCTGCAATGAGCATGAGTGTGCATATATTTATTCATTCCCTAGCTTTCACTTCTTTAGGATATATAGCTAGTAATTGGATTGTGGGATCAAGTGTTCTTTCTATTTCTAACTTTCTAAGAAAGTGCTATATATTTTCAATATGGTTGTACCATTTTGCAGTCCCACCAGCAGTGTATGAAAGTTCCAATATCTCCACACCCTCACCAGCATTTGCTGTTCTCTATTTTGCAGAACTTGCTATTATAGCTGGGATGAGATAATATCTCATTGTTTGGGTTTATATCTCTCTAATGGCTAATGATCATGACCATTTCTTCATGTGTTTGTTGGCCACCTGAGTATGTTTGGTCAAGTATCTGTTTATGTCCTTTGCTCATTTTTTAATTGGATTGTTTGTTTTTTCAATGTTTAGGTATTGGTGTTTTCCATAAATTTTAGAGATAAGTCACTAGTTGGATATTTCATTGCCAAATATTTCTTTCCCAATCTGTAGGTTCTGTATTTACTTTTTTTGAGAAGTCTTTCAATGTGCATAAGAATTTAATTCTATAAAGTCTCAGTCATCTAGGATATTTTCTGCTGTTTGTGCATTTTTTGTTATGTTTGATAATCTATTTATGCCATATCTCAGTGCCTCTTAGTTTGACCCTATTTTTCCTTGATGAACTTTACGGTTTTAGTGTGTACATTTAAGTCTTTGATTCATCTGAAATTATTTTTGTCTATGGTGTGAGATATGGCTCTTCTTCCATTTTTATGCAAATGAATATTAAGTTTTGCCAGCACCATTTGTTAAAGAGACTATCTCTTCCTCATTCAGTGGGTTTCAGCCCTTTGTCAAAGATCAGTTTTCCATAGGTGGATAGATCTATATCTGGGTTCTCAATTCTGTTCTAAGTGTCTGTTGCACCAATACCAGGTTCTTTTGACTACTGTGGCAGTATAGTAGATTTTTAAATCAGGAACTGAGACCTACTTTGTTCTGCTTCTTCAGTAGTGCTTTGCTTATCTGAGCTCTCTTTCCTTTCCATATAACATTAGTGATTGGTTTTCCCATGTCCTTACAGAATGTCGATGGAATCTAGATCAAGGTTGCACTGAATCTATAGATTTCTTTGGGAAGTATCGATATTTTCACAATGTTCAGTCTTCCTATCCATGAACATGGTATATTCTTTCATTTGCGTAGGTTGTTTATAGTTTGTTGTAGTAGTATTTTGTAGTTCTCTTTTTATAGGGATTTTGTGTCCCTGGTAGGATTTATTCCTATGTATTTTATCATTTTCTTAGCTATTGAAAATGATATTGTTTTCTTTATTTCCTTTTCAGAGATCTCTTTGTTGATGTGGCAGAATCTAACTGATTTTATATACTGACCTTGTATCCTGCACTATGCTCAATATTTCGATTATTTCCAGTAGTTCCCTTGCTGAGTCTTTGGGATTTTCAATGTATATGATCATATCATCTGCAAATAGGGATAGTTTTACTTCATCCTTACCAATTTGTATGCCTTTTATTTCTCTTACTTGCTCTATTGCCCTGGCTAGGACTTCCAATACAATGTTGAAGAGAAGTGATGACAGAGGGCATCCTTATCTGGTTGCCATTCTCAAGGGGAATGTTTTCAATCTCCCTCTGTTGAGAATAATGTTTGTTGTTAGTTTTGCATATATGACCTTTACTATGTTGACCTTTACAACATGTTGAGGAATTTCCCTTCTGTTACTATTTTGCTGACAGTTTTTTATTAATTATTTTTTAATCAGGAAAAGGTGTTAAACTAAAAAAAAAAAAAAAAAAAACCAAACCAAACTCACTTCCATGAAGTCGATTCCAACTCACAGAGACCCCTCCTTGGGTTTCTGAGGCGGTATCACTACAGAAGTAGATTGCCCAATCTTCCTTCCGAGGAGTGGCTGGTGGGTTTGAACTGCCAGCCTTCTGGTTAGCAGCCCAGTCAAATGCCTTAGGCAGTATGCCACCAGAGTTGGAATAGGTATTGGATTTTTATTGAATACCTTTTATGCATCAGTGAACATGGTCTTGTGGGTTTTTTCCTTTATTTTACTTAAGTTATGGATTTGTTGATTGTTTTTCTAATGTTGAACCATCCCAGCATACCTGGTATGAGTTCTGGTAGCATAGTTCCTAAGGCATTTGACTGCTAACCAGAATCCTGGCTGTCCAAACCCACCAGCCACTCCTCAGAAGGAAGGTGGGGCAATCTACTTCTGTAGTGATACCAACACTACTTCTGTAGTGATACCATGAGTTGCGTCCTACTCAATAGCACGTAACAACAACCGTTACTGGATTAATCTATTTGTCTTTTCATTTCTGTTGAAGTCTAATTTATGTTATTTGGGGCTGTTTCATTGGGTGTATAAATATTTATAATGGTTCTGTCCCCTTGTTTTATTGATTCTTTAATCATTATATAATGTCCTTCTTGTCTCTTCTGGCAGTTTTTGTCTTATAGTCTGTTTCATCAAAAATTAATATTTCCACTCCTTCTTTTTCTTGATTGCTATTTGCTTGATATGTTTTTTTCTAACCTTTGATTTTTAGACTATTTTAATCTTTGTCTCTATGGTGAGTCTCTTGTAGACAGTATAGACAGCATATTGATGGATTATATTTTCTTATCCATTTTGCAACTGTCCATGTAATCATTGACACGTATGAATTTATTTACTGCATTTTGTTATGGTTTGTTGTAGTACTGCTGATTTTTTTGTTCCATATAATTTTCTGTACTGAGCTTACTGTTTGTTGTTGTTATTTGCCATCAAGTCAGACCCAACTCATAGTGACCCTTCTTTCAGTTTCTGAGGCAGTGTCACCACAGAAGTCGATTGTCCAAGGAGTGGCTCATGGGTTTGAACCGCCAACCTTCTGGTTAGCAGTCAAGTGCCTTAGGCACTGTGCTACAAGAGCTCCTACTGAGCTTATTATGTTTATGAATTTTTAAATCATTTATTTCATTGCCATTGTTTTAGTATTTGCTAAATATGTGTGCCTTTCCTCTTTTTTCATTTTGATGAGAAGGTTTATTAATTTTCTTTGAGGTTACCCTGTGATTTATTATTTTCTTCTCAAGTTTAAAATATTCTGTTCTGTCTCAAAATCATCTTGACTTCCTCTCCATTTGGAACTTCTGTACTTCCATTATTATTCCCTTTTTTTGTTTTGTAATTGTCCTCATTTACCAACTGATATCTTACAGTTTTGTTTTGTTTTCCCCAGAATGCACAGGAGGTGGTAGAGAAGCTAGAAGACTGGAACCTTTTTTATTTTATTTATTTATTTATTTTAATTTATTATTATTATTTTTTTAAATTGTGATTTGGGTGAAAATTTACAGAGCAAATACACTTTCCATACAGCAGTTCACATACACTTTGTCTCATGACATTGACCACAATTTACCACAATGCAAAATCTCCCCTCCCACTTCCTCCCAATAGTTACCTGTTCCCTGTGTCCATCCTTCCATGCACTCCTGCCCCCTGAGCTGTCTCCCTGTGCATAAGCAGCCCTTCTTTTTCCCATGATTGTTCTCTCCATGGAGTGTATCTACCTCAGGTAAATGTTCAACTCATATGCCTGTCTATTGTTTGGTTGGAAGTCACAGGTGTGCGTTCAATTCCAGACCTGAAGGGCAGCTAGGGGCCATAGTCTCAGTGGTTCCACCAGGCTCTGTTGGACCAGCAAATCTGGTCCCCCCCCCCTTTTTTTT
>NW_006921611.1:19830754-19838029 GCF_000298275.1 Orycteropus afer afer
GATTACACTTGTTATTTCTCTTGATGGTGTCCCACATAAATATTAGGTTTTCTTCATGTTGTTTTGATATTTTTTTCTGGTTTTTCCCTTAACAGAGTAGTACTGAGAGATCTGTCTTCAATTTCATTAATTCTGTCTTCTATTTATACTATTATACTCCTTTGCCTTTTTAGTGTGTTTATTTATTTCTGAAATCTTGGTATTAACCTTCTGGATTAAATTTGCTGTTATTGAATGGTTTTTAAGTTTTCATTTATTTTGTCAATTTGTTATTGTAGTGTTTTCTTAAGTTGTTCTACAGTTTTGTCTGTATTTTTCTTAATTTTGTTGGGTATTTCTTGATTTTGTTTTCCTTCATTTGTCTCTCAGTCCATTGAAGGTACATAAATATAATTCTTTTGAATTCCTTATCAGGTAATTCCAATGCCACATCTTCCTCAGGGAGGTTTTCTGGTTCTGTATTCTGGTCTCTTGTTTTTACTACTTTATTTCTTTATGTGAACTGGGATGGATAGCTGTCTTTGAGACATTGTCATGTCATTGTATTTTTGTTTAATTCGTGATTGTATTTTGATGTGATTCACCCAGGTTTTTTGTTTTACTTCATTTTGTTTTGATGTATCAGAGTGGACAGGGCTACTGTGCTACTCTGTTCACTAGTTCGGCAGCACTTAGGCATTTACCACCTGTGTATTCTGGTGGGTGTGATTGAGGTAGAGAATGTGTGAATAGATCTCTGTTAGCTGTTCTTGTAGTTTAGTTGAGGGTGAGGTAAGCTGGTACATGCCATTGATCATTTGATGCAGAAGCAGATGGTGGCCCTCACCCAGTGGACGGGTGTTCAGGAGGAGATGCAAATGTGGTTGGGTCAGGTGGGTATAGTTGTTGTCTCCCATCCTACAAGACCAAAAATAAAATAAAATAAAATAAAATACACCAATAAAACAAAAACAAGAGGGAAAGAAAACACACACACACACAAACAAACAACAAAAAAATAACAACCACACCAAAAAAAAAAAAAAAAAGTTAAAAAGGAAAAAGAACCCAGGAAAGGTAAGCAGAAAAGGAATATAGGAATATAAACAATATTTGGAGTGGGGAAAAAGAAAAGAAATCATAAGAAAAGGAATAAAATGGAAAAAATAAGAAAAATAACAAAAGAAAAAAGGGAATAAGAAGAACAAAAAGAAGAAAAGAAAGAAAAATAAGGCAACCAGGAAAAGGGGGGGAAAACCAGAGAGAGGAAAGAAAAAAAGTAAAAAGAAGGAAAGAAAAGAGGGAAGAAAAAAAGGAGGTACAGGACAGTCAGGTTGTGTTTCTGCTTGTCGTGGTACTAGTTCCTGACTACCTAGAAGGCAAATGGGGACAAGGTGCCTGAGTTCCTACTGACCCAGAAAGATGTCTGGAGGCAGAGCACCTGGACCTGGAAAAAAATCATGCCAGCTTAAATGGTGGCTGAGAGCAAGGATGCCTGGTTCCTGGAGTAATTCTTGCCAACTCAAAAAGTTGCAGGATGTTTGCTCCCAGAAAAAGTTCCTGCCATCCCAAAAGGGGGCTTGCCCCAGCAAAAGTTCCTATCAGACTAAAATGTGTCTAGGAGCAGGACAGCTGATCTCAGAACTAGTTGCTAGCTATCTACCCAGAAGGAAAATAGAGGCAGGATATCTGATCTCAGATGAATTCCAGCTGCTCCAGAAAATGTCTGGGGTCAGGGCACTCAGAAAAAGTTCTTGCTAGTCCAAAGGGTAATTGGGAGCAAGGCACAGGTTCCAGAGGGACTTCCTGCTGGCTCAAAAAGCAGCTGTGGTCAGAGTGTTTGGTCCCAGATAAAATTCCTACTGTCTCAAAAGGTAACTGGGTTCAATGTACCAGAAAAAGTTCCTGGCATCTCCAAAGCTATCTGAGTGTAGGGTATTTTTTTTATAAAAAAAAAAAAAAAGATTCCACTGGCCCAAAAGGTGACTGGCAGCAGGGTACCTGGTCCTGGACCAGTTCCTGCCTGTCCAGAGGCAGCTGGTGGCAGGGTTCCCTGTCTGGGATGGAATTTCCGCTGATCCAGAAAGTAAGTGGGAGTGGGGAATGGTCACACCTTTGTTCACTGGGAATGTGTAGGGTACAAAGGGAACAAGGGGAATATTGCACCTTTCTGGTTGTCAGCCATCAGTGTGGTTCTCCATACAGTCCTTGGCAAATGGAACCAATTATCAGGTTGCTGTCTGGATCAGAAGGCTGCTTGCAAATATTCAAAAAAGAGCACATTGTCAGCCCAGCTGACAATCCACAGCTCCATTTGTCTCCTTATTGACTGTTTTATTCAGATTCTTCTACTATTCATATTTAACACACTTCTTTATCCTTCCCTTCAAAGCTGAGGGTTTCAGAATTAACTTTTGTGTCTATTTCAATTGGTTTCTTATTTCTTTGTTGTAGAGGGCCTGTGTAACTTATCTGCTTATTTCACCTTCTTGCTTGAAGTTCTAAGATCTTCTTAAGGATACTAATCTCTGAGAACATTGAAAGGTATGACTTTGGTGGGGGAAAATAGTTTTAGACTCCACCTTCAGGCCCATCCCTCACTTATGAGTTTCATCCAGGAGTACTTCCTGAAACAGGTTTGGAAAAAGCTGGACATCTTCCCTGGCCAGACCCACTGATCTTAATGGCATTTGAAGCATCAGTGAAGAATTTATTCTATGTGCTAAGAATGAGGAGAAGGCTGAGTCTGTAACATGCATAGCTACCTACATTAAACCTGTTAATTCTTTGATTCAACGTGTACTAATTGAAACCTACTATGTAATGATATTAGACCCTAGCATGCTGGGAATTCAGAAAGAATTCAGTACATTTGCTGCTTTCAAAGAAAATGTGGTCCACAGTAAGAACTGTAAATAATGCAATGTAAGTAATAGCAATATGCTAGAAGTATATCCAGAATAGAGTGGAGACACAAAGGAAATTGTACAAGTCATGACAACATGCACCAACCTATTCAAGTTAAATTCTGATAAAATGTAGGCAGATAAACTCCAAGTTTCTAGAACAACATACAGAAAGAGGCACAGAGGCACAGTACTGTGAGTTGATACTGGGAAATGGAAATGTCTTGGTATAATAATAATAATAATAATAATAATAATAAAACCAAACTCACTGTCATTGAGTCAATTCTAACACACAGTGACCTCCATAGCGTTTCCAAGGCTATAAATCTTTATGGAAGCAGACTGCCCCATCTTTCTTCTGAACAACAGCTGGTGGATTTGAACCATGGAACTTTTGATTAGCAGCCAAATGCCTTAACCACTGCACCACCAGAGAGCCTTAGGATGAGAGTAGGGAGAAAGGAAGTGGCAATGTGGATTGGAGTGTCACAGGGCATACAACAATACTGTTGCAAATAATAAGGGATGTTGTTGATTAAGACTGTAGTCAAGAAGGACAACTTTGTTGGCTATTTTTCTCCTCTATTTCTTTTTCCCTACCATTGAATAGTTTCCAGGTGTTTCAGTGAAGCTAAAACAATCCTGATCTTCCCATTCCTCTTCCCAATGAGTGGTCTAGACAGTGATAATGTGATTCTGTCCAATGAGACAGGAAATATCTTGGGGGTCTACTGGAAGAGATTTTCCCTGCTCTGCAAAAAGGATGTTCTAAGAAGAACAGTATTTTTCCTGCCTCCCGATATTGCATAATAAACAATAATCTGAAAATATTGCAGTTATCTTGAGACTCAGAGGAGAATCAATCCAAGAAATCAAGTCAACATCCCAAGGGTAGAAAACTAAACAGGTGGGAAGAACCTGATCCCTTAATGACATTATAGTGCCAATGAATCAACCAAAGCTGGAGCTACCCTGCCACCACATTTAATGCACAACTGGAGCTCAAGACAGATATTTATCTTAAAGCATCTATTTAGAGGAGATAGTCTTAGGTTTTTCTAGAAAAAAACAGAAGGAAAATGTTTCACACCTAAGAGAGAGAGACTTATTTTAAAGAATTTGCTCAGAGTTAGGAGGAGGGCTACCAAGTCCAAATTCTATAGGTCAGTAGGTCAGGCAATAAGCTGGAGACTCCTGCAGGCTTGCATGCCAAAATCCATGTATCAGGCAATAGAAAGAATGAAGAAAAAGCAACTTCTGGAAAAATGTTTATTTATAATATGGAGGAAGAATAAACCCTAGGGAAACTCCCTTTTTGCTCTTAAGGCCTTCCACTGATGGGATTGAAGACGATCCATGTTATAGAAGTTAATCTGCTTAAGGACAGTTGATTTAACCACACACAACTACTTGTATTTACCAAACAACTGGGCACCATAGCTTAGACAAATTTGCACATAAAACTAACCATCATAGTGATACCAGTGGTGAAAGGGTAATGTAGTTACCATGTTGCATTAAATAACAGTAAAAGGACAGAACATCGCTCCTCAATGATGTAGAGAGGTTGAAGAGTAATTGGTTGGCCAACAGTTGGTGACCATTGGTTATTTTTTGGAAAGTAGTTTTCATGGAGTAGTGTGGGATGTAATTTTATTGCAATCATTAAGGAGTGGTTGGGTAGACAGAAAATGATAGTAGTGTCCTATGTTTTCAAGATTTGTTGGTGAAGGAGATGAAGGAAATAAAATGGTAGCTTAAGGGAACAACAGTCCTGAGGAAAGAGATTTTAAGGATGAAGCTTGTGTGTGATAGGGAAAAGAACCAGTAGGGACACAAAAGTAAAGGAGAAGAGAGCTGCCACACAGTATTATGAGTGTGAGGGATGGGAACAGAAGAGAAGAAACAATGCCTCCTGAAGCGTGAGGGGAGAGCAGGAAGTCAACATGAAGATGCTAAGGTTGAGAGGAAGTCACACTGTACAGCCCATCATGGTTGAGAAAGTGTTTTTGTGTTATGTTATCACATTCAATTGCTGCCAAAATTCTGTAAGTTGGGTGCTATCATAAATCTCCATTTTCGAGATGAGAAGCTTGAGTTTTGGAAATATCACACAACCTGAAAATTATAGCACTAGATTGCCCAGCCTTCTTTCCAAGGAGTGGTTGGTGGGTTTGAACTGCCAGCCTTCTGGTTAGCAGTCAAGTGCCTTAGGCACTATGCCACCAGTGCTCCTGTTAAGGTAGAAGAACCAAGCTCTGCCTAACTTCACATCCTGTGACCTTTTATTATACTGGATAAGGTCAGTTAGTTCCTTGCTGAGAACACAAGAGTCACCATCGGTGATCCTGCTGGTATTTGAAATACTGGTGGCATGGCCTCCAGCCTCACACAGTAGACAAACTGACAGACAAGTGGTGGTGAAATTGAAAACAGGCTCGTAACCTGGCTTCTCATTAGACTTCTTGTGCAAAAATATAGCAGACTTTACTCCTCAGATATTCTGATTATCTTTGCCTGGAGTGGGGCCTGTAATCTGTACCATTAAAAGCCCTCTATGTTAGGGACACTGATCTACAGAATGAGTCAATAAACACTGATTTCTAGGAAAGTCTGCCTCTCTTGCCTTTAACTCTTATAATAATATCCTGAGGAGCTCTGGTAGCGTAGTGCCTAAGGCACTTGATTGCTAACCAGAAGGCTGGTGGTTCAAACCCACCAGCCACTCCTCGGAAGGAAGGTTGGGCAATCCTACTTCCATAGTGACACTGCCTCGAAAACCCAAGGAGGGGTCGCTATGAGTCAGGGCTGACTCGACTGCAAATAACAACAACAACAACAATAATGTCCTGTGCACATGAATTCCTCAGAAATATTTCTGGATGGCATGGAAGGAAGTAGTTGGGAAAGAAAGAAGGAGAGGGTAGGGAGGCAGAAATGCTTTTGCTTTATCTCATCCATCTCCACTATTCCATTGACTCGGGAATCTATATGTCCTCATACCTGAATTTTAACTCTAGGATCACTATTAAAACAAACAAAAAACTCACTGCTGTCTAGTCAGATCCAACTCATAACGACCCCTCCTTGGGTTTCTGAGGTGATTTCTCTATGGAAGTAGATTGCCCAATCTTCCTTCCGAGGAGTGGCTTGTGGGTTTGAACTGCCATCCTTCTGATTAGCAGTCAGATGTCTTAGGCACTATGCCACCCAAGACCAAATGTAATTTATCTTGTCATCAGAGAACAGCTGCTCTCTATCTTCTGTTCTTCATTCTATTAGCTATTTCTTAGGGAAAAAAAAAAAAAAGGTATGCATCAGAGTTTGTTTCTTTACTCTCCTTTGAACTAGAATAGAGAATGAACATAGTGGTAGACATTCTAAAGAAGGAGTATCTAATATGGGGATCAGGTGTCTGGAGAATGTTGCTGTGTTAGACTGGGTTATCTTGAAAAACAAAACCAGTAAAGTTTATATATAGAGAGAAAGGGAAATTTGTCTTAGGAAAATGGCTCACACACTTATAGAAGCTGGCAAGTCCAAAGTTCTTAGATCAAGCATCAAGCTGGAGACTTTTCCCAACTCACGCAGCTGCAGGGACCGTGGAGCTCAAGGTTGGCAAGCAATATACTGGCTGTTGACTCCAACGAATGATGTATCCAAGATCTCCAGGCCGAAAGGTGGATTGTTCATTCATGGACAGTTGTAGGCAGCACAACAGAATTCTGATCCACAGAAGAGTGTCTCTTTTCCCAGGATGTCCATAAATATACTGGAATCAGGCCACACCCCTAGGGAAACTCCCTTTCAATGGATTGGCTGCTCAAAACATATACATCTGATACCATCATTGGAACAACCCACATCACAATTGCTAAAACCACACAGAATTGCGGTCGAGCCAAGTTGACACACAGCTCCAACTATCGCAGTTGCCAAATTCTCCTTCCTGGAATATGACGGTGAACCTGGAAATGAAGAGTCTATAAGTATTTAGCCATCAAGTTCAAACTATTCACTTCAAGGGAAGCAAAAGAGGCCATCCTTGAACAAGAGCACCACTTTAAGTTCCTGGAGCACTAAAGGTGAAATAATACTATATGTATTATATACGTCTGAACAAATTGGCATATGTGACTTCAGGTAAATATTGTGAACAGACATATGCCTGGACTGACCAAATTCTACAAGAGTCTAAGGGAAAGCTTACCCTGACTTGCAAGAACTCAACAGCTATATCCCAGCAACTTGAAAACTGAGTCATAGATGGGCAAAGCAAAAAAAGAAACCTGTATTATCCTGTCTTTGTTGTTGTTGTTTGCCTTCGAGTCAGACCCGACTCATAGTAACCCCTCCTTGGGTTTCTGAGGCAGTATCACTACAGAAG
>NW_006921611.1:19838139-19879140 GCF_000298275.1 Orycteropus afer afer
GAGCTCCTATATTAGTATCGTTTATTATTATTATTATTATTATTACTCTTCCCCTCCATGCCTTACAAGGTCTGTACTGAGGCTGTATTTGAGGGCTTCTCAATTGTCATTGTCCTTGTTCTCAGGGGAAAAAAAAAGAAGAAAAAGAACAAATCCTCTTTGCTTTGCTGTTTTCCAACCCAAAAAGCATGAAGAGCCAGGGACTATACCTTTCTCCACCTCATATGTCTGCCCAGTCCCATATATTTTACAGGTCTGCTCAATGAGTTTTATGAGGCATATAAAAGCCAGACAGGAATTATCTCCTTCCCTTGTATGGGCTGTCTCTTTTTTGGGGAGAGATAACAGAGACCTATTTCATTTAGCTGCTTGCTACTGAATGCTCTGCCATAAATTAAGAAAAGAAGCTCTTTTTGAAAAATGCTTTCTTTGACCCCTCTGTCACTGGGAAACTGCAGTGAGAGAAATGCCATTCTCATAGGATCTTGCTGTAGAGCTAAGCAAGTGAGGAGAGAGAAGTTGATTCTTCTTTTTTTGTTTTTTTTCCTCTTTCTCACTTTTCTTCTCTCTTTCCCCTCCCTCCATGTTTGTCCAAGGAAAGAGTAGAGGTCTATTCTTTAAAGGAGGGTCTGCCAAGCAGATATGAAGATCACTAGAGGTGAAGTCCTGACTGTTCTAATGTCCCCCACCAGCTCAGACAGACAGGGTGCAGCCTCCCATAGGAATGCATTCATTTGGCCCTGAGCTGCATGTGGGCAAACTTGACACATTATCAAATATGTAGCGCCAATAATGTGTTATCAGCCTCCTTTGCAGCCCCAGTCCATGCCTGGGTGAGCTTAGACATTAAGAATATTCTAAAGAATATTATGCCTGCCAGTGCTGAAGGGAAGAGAGATTGCCAAGCCACTAAGCTGCTGAGTGATGAGAGTGGAGAGCAATGAAATTGGGATGTGGAAGCCCTTCTTTTGGGGCTGGTGGAGAGATCTGCCTGAGTCCACCTCCCTGGAGCTGAAAGGACTTGTGGGCAGAGTTCATGGTCACCCTCATAGTGTGACTGGAGCAAAGGAAACTAGGGAATCCCTCTTTGGAGCTTGGAATGTCTACATATGAGATAAATTGTTTTGTACTCACCTTTACCCTCTCCAGATATCCACTGCCAAATAAAATTTAAATACTCTGTTCTATCCTCCACCTGTAATCTCTGGGTGGTGTAACTGATTAACGTGCTTGACTGCTAACTGAGAGATTAGCAGTTGAAGTACACTCAGACATCTCAGAAGAAATGACTGGCGATCTACTTCCAAAAAAATCAGCCAGTGAAAACACTATTAAGCACAGTTCTTCTCTGACACACATAGAGTCACCATGAGTTGTAACTGACAGCATGGAACTGGTTTTGGTTATCCTCCATCTACCTAGTTGGCTATACATGTTGTCTCATATACCAGTGCTACAGACTGAACTGTGTCCTCAAAAAGATATGTTGAATTCCTAACCCTTGTACCTATAAGTGTGATCTTCTTTGAGAATATAGGGTTTTTCTTTGAAGATACCTGTTAAGTCATACCAGAATAGGGTGAGTATTAATCCCTTTTTAGTAGTGTCCTACAAAAAGTGAGGAGCTCTGGTGGTGCAGTGGTTAAAGCACTTGGCTGCTAACCAAAAGTTTGGCAGCTTAGACCCATCTGCTGCTCTGTGGGAGAAAGATGAGAAAGTATGCTTCTGTAAAGATTTAAAGTCTTGGAAATATATGTGGCAGTTCTTCTCTATAGGGTCACTATGAGTCAGAATGGCAGTGGGTTTTTCCTTTTATAAAAGAGGAGAACAGACACAGAACCAGGGCTATACATAGAGGGGGAAGACAGTTACCATGTGAAGGTACATCTACAAGCCAAGGAATGGCAAAAACCATCTAAAGCCTCCAACAATTGGAAGAGACAAGGAAGGATCTTTCCCTAGAGTGAACAGAGAAGGAGCATGGTGCTATTGACACCCTGAATTCAGACTTCTAGCAGCTAGAACTGTGGGAAAATAAACGTCTGTGCTTTACAACTAGCCAATTTGCAGTGTTTTGTCATGGCCACTCTAGGAAACTAACTCATTTGGTGTGGATAATTTATCAAAAATTTCTGTTTCTAGAGGAAGTTATACAAAGCTATTCAAGGGTGTTGTATTTGAGGGAAAAGAGAAGGAACACCAACAAAGAAACAGACAATAAAATGAGCTAAGAACCATGCTGAGTAATCATCATGTTTTTGCTGGGACTGACCTTATCCACAGGGCATCATTTTTATATCTGGTAGGCCTTTGCAGTGTCAGGAAAAGAATGCTGAAGGCAGGGACTATGGGCGGAAAAGAAGGGGCTGCTGCCCTGCATGAACTGCCAGAGCTAGAGAGAGCTGGGAAGTATGGAAAGGGGACCTAAGAGTTCTTTTCAAAATTTAAGTCTGATCATGTCACTCCTCTGTTTAAAATCTCCAATGGCTTCCAGCCACTTAGAATCCAATCCCAAGCACTCTGTGGTGTGGTTCCTAGGTGTCTCCATGACCTCACCTTCCACTATTTTTCCTGTCATCCACTGCACTCCAGCCTCACTGTCCTCCTTGATATTATTAGAACACTCACAGCACAAACCTACCATTGGTAGGGATTGTGGCTGAGAAAATGGTACAGGTTTTCCATATGGTTTCCATCTCTTAGGTGCACAGGAAGATGACCTCTCCCAGACCTCCTGACGTTAAATTGAGGTCCAAGTAATTAAGTTCTACCAAAAGGAATAGAAGCAGAATTGGTATAGCTCCTACCATAACTGACCCTTAAAAAATTCCACATGATCTTCCGTTCCCATTTCAAGTGTCCTCAGAGACAATGGATCACAAATGGAGGTTTTAGATCCATTAGTCATAGCTTGAAAAGGAACTATCAAGCAGAGAGGCATTTGGCTTGCATGGGACTATGACATGAGTGAGAATAAGCCTCTATTGTATTGGGTCTACCTCAGGTCAAACACAGCAGTACAAATCTTGGGCTTCCATGATGGAATTCTGGACAAGAAGCATTCACATCACAAAGTAAAGGGCCTCTCTGAGTATGCAGGATACTAGTTTATAAATTTCAGACATCTGAAGTATCAGTATCAGGGTCAATAGCCATCCAAACCTGTTTCTAGAGACTTATTTTAGTTCATATCTAGCCTTGAGGTAGCCTTCCTGGGGGACTCCAAGATATTCATAAAGGGCAAGGGCTGTGCTCTCAAAGAACTTTGCAAGGGGATTAAGACCTAAACATATGAAACTCTATGAGAAGAAATACAAAACATATGTGATATTCCAGAACAGAAATGAGCAACACAAGAAGTTCAGAACAGTTAAGTTTTGTCTGGGCAATAACTGGATTTGAAAGTTTAAATATAGTAGGATTCAGAGAGGCAAAGAGATATTTAGAGTTTTCTTATGTGATCGAGTATATTGAGTATATTTTATCTGATTTTGTCCCATTTTATAGATGGAAAAGAGGATACCAAATATCTAGACACATCCGAAATTGGTTTATGACCTGGAATTTGTCCTTGTTGTTTTTTTAGGGTTCTGGTTCTCTCTGTACCAGGAAAGAACCTCTCATACTGAAACCACACATATCTTTGCTCCAGGTATTCTGTTCTTATAGCTGAGAACAGTCTAAAAGATCCTCTTTCTCCATTTCTGGATGATACCAGTAATAGAATTTTCAGTGGTTTGCCAGTTTCCTAGGATTGAGAATGGAGACTTCAGAATAGCTGATCCTAAAATTATGCCAAGGCGAGGTCCTGGGGTCAGCTCTCTTCCCATACATCAGAGAGCAGTAAGGAAAGGATGAATTATGATTATCTGATTGATGATTGAGAGCACCAAGATAAGAATCTCATTGCTATTGAGGCCACCTCTCTCCATTACCCACAAAATCCTTGGAGGCACAAGTGCATGATGGAATATATATATATATATTTTCAGTCCCTTACTTTGGGAATGTCAAGGGAAGGCTTCAGCTAGCTGATGTCACATGCAGCTGAAGACCTTTAACAGGTGTCTATATGTATGACAGTCATCCTACTTCTATCAGTAAATACTTCTCTATCAGGTTGTTTTTAACAAAGAAAAGAATGTAGTAAATCATAAATGTTCCATTGGATCAGTTTTGTAATGAGATTTTGGTTGTGGACTCTGTATTTCTATATATATATATCTTAATGGAAAAATATAGTTAGGCAAATAGACACATATTGATATAAAGAAGAATGGATAGATGATGCTAGATAGATGCTAGATAGATAGATAGATAGATAGATAGATAGAAAATAGATGACCCTGGCCTTATTTATGCATTCAGCATCCCAAGTCCATTTAATAGAAGCCAGTCTGTGCTTTCTGAGCAATTATACATTCAGACACAAACTGCTGCAGTGAATGCCGGAAGGACATCATGTCCCACCTGAATACAGATAAGGTCCAGAGTCCAAAGGAGCCCCAGTCGCCTGCATCCAAAAAGAACAGCCACCATCATACCAGCAGGTGCAGAGCTCTTGGCCTAAGATCTGAGTATGCTGAGCTTCTTAGAGGCCACAGCTGCTGGAGGCCAGGATCTCATTAAACAGCTCCTACCAACAGAGTCTTAAAAGGCAGGAATGCAAGGCCTCCAGCCCTGGGGGATGCTGTGATTCCAAACAGTTATTGACAGAAGCCAAGTATCTCTGCTGACATCTACCCTGGCTTCCTCAGATCTCCTAGCCAGTCTGTGCCAGCCAGAGGCAAACAGCTCAGTTTCTAGGTTCTGACAATCTGTGAGGGGCGATAAAAACCCTGAGCTTTCTCAAAGATGGCTGGTTGTGTGTCTCTCCTTCCTCTCACCTCTTGGATCTATAAAAGATCATGAAGGATAGGGAAGTGAGGAGAAGAGCAGCAAGGGCGAATTCTTCCAGCCAGCTGAAGAATCTGGCCAGTGGCTAGCAGGGAGAAGGGACTGTTTCAGAAGAGGGGAATTTATTCATGGACACCTGTCAGATACTGTCATTCCCCTGGCTGAACTACAGTCTGAATTTTATTATGACATAAATCAGTTCCCCCTGGACTTAATAACTCTTCTTTATAGGTTTCTTCCCACTCGTAAATAAACCTCATTCCATATGTATATACTGCAAAGAGTCTACTTGATTTGCAGTATTGTTTGTAGGAGAGGTAGGTGTAGGGGTCCCCATTTTACAAAAGGGCTTTCTATTATCATTTGCTCCAGGGAGAACCTTCCTTTCTCTGGGGCAATATAACCTCCAAGAAGGCTCTTTCCTATCAACTCCTCACGGTCTCTCTGTCAACAGCAGAGAAGCGCATGGAGAAATGGTGTTTCCTTTCAGGACTTTCAGGATTGGTGCAGGTTTGGGAAGACTAGAGATCCAGATACAGAAGGGAGTTTTGCATCTCCTTGCTGGGGGCAATGTCAGGAATGGGCATGATGTGCCTGCCCATTTCTATTGACAAATTTATGAAGTGACACAGTCCAAGGAGATGGGCCAGATAAGTGCAGCCAGAGTCCAGGGTGTTCTGGAATTCTGTTATAGATCTGGAGAATTAAGAAGGAGGAGTCACCCTCTCCATCTAACTATCTCTCTCAGAGCAGTGATCTTCAACATTCTGACTTGTAACATCCCATATAGTTGGATTTTTGAACATCAACTCCCATTCTTCTCTAATATGGCAAGATAACAAAATCAGTTTTGGAAATGATGCATTACAATATTCTCAGGATTGTGTATACTCTGCAAAAGGCCTCCTTAACTATTCAAATTCTAATTTTAAAAATGTAGTTGGAAAGAATGTTAGCAGCCATCTTGTCCAATATCCTATCCAAGGAAGTAAACACCTCCACAGCAACCCTAGCAGATGGGCACTTGGTCCTTCCTATTCATCATAGTATGAGAATTATAAAGGGATTCAGCCATATTTCTACTGCAATTTTCAAAATTTAAATTAAATTACAATTAATTTTGTTTCAATAATGTTTTGAAATTCTGTCGTCATTAAGATGTATTCATGTGCCCTGGGAATCAGTACTTTTAGGAAAAAATATATCAATAAGCTAATTAATATGGATGATGTGCCTTGAATTACTCTAGTTACTTTGAGTAACTACAAATATCAAACAAGTGAAAACTGTAAAGCATATCCTATAACCTCCTAGGATAAAAGCCTATTGAACATCAGTGCTTTAGTCTCATGACTGAGTTAATCTTTCATGTGTTTTTGGACAGTGGTGTAGTGCCTAAGGCATTTGATTGCTAACCAGAAGGCTGATGGTTCAAACCCATCAGCCACTCCTCGGAAAGAAGATTGGGCAATCTACTTCCATAGAGGGACCACCTCGGAAACCCAAGGAGGGGTCGCTATGAGTCTGCATCGACTTGATGGCAGGGAGTTTTTTTTTTTTTTTTTTGGTGTGTCTTTGGGCAAGTTCCTTCACTTCTCTGGCCTATCTACATGTAAACATGTAAGCCAGATAAAACTGGTTGGTTTTGTGGCCAGTTTCAAGCCAGCATAATATGTACAACAAACACAAGAGTGATACTCCAAAATTTCTGAAAAACACTTTATTATTTCTAGGTTAAAACAATCACTTTAAAATGTCTCTCTCTCCTAGTGTCTAAGGCATTTGACTGCTAATCAGAAAGTTAGTGGTTCAAACCTACCAGCTTCTCTGTGGAAGAAAGATAGGACAATCTACTTCTGTAAAGATTTACAGTGTGGGAAACCCAATGGGAATTGCTAATAGTTAGAATCAACTCAATGGCAGTAAGTTAACCCACCAGCCACTCCTCAGAAGGAGGATGGGCACTCTATTTCTGTAGGGATACTGCCTCGAAAACCCAAGGAGGGGTCACTATGAGTCGAGTCCGACTTGACAGCACACAACAACAACAAAACATATAATAACAGAGGAGCTCTGGTGGCACAGTGCCTAAGACATTTGACTGCTAACCAGAAGGCTGGCAGTTCAAACCCACCAGCTGCTCCTTGGAAGGAAGATTAGGCAATCTATTTCCATAGAGATACTGCTTCAGAAACCCAAAGAGGGGTCGTTATGAGTTGGATATTGACTTGACAATAGTGAGTTTGGTTTTGGTAATTTATACAACAATAAGATTTTTTAAAAGAAAAAAATCCTTCTTACTCTCCCCTTAAACACATTAACAAAATCATTAACAGAAACCAACCAAGGGACAGACACATACCTTAGTGCAATAAACATAAAGATAACAGGAAAGAAAACTTGAAACCAGAAAAAGAAACACACATATATTATGTAAGTCTAGGAAGAACGTGTCTCCTAACTCCACCTCCCTAACTGCACAGTGGCTGGTTTGGTGGATTAAAAAAACCCTGAGAATTCTTACCCAAAAACCCAAACTCACTGCCATTGAGTCAATCCTGACTCATAGCGACCACTCCTTGGGTTTCTGAGGCAGTATCTCTATGAAAGTAGAAGCAGTATCTCTATGGAAGTAGATTGCCTAGTCTTCTTGCCGAGGAGTCACTAGTGGGTTTGAACTGCCAACCTTCTGGTTAGGAGTCAAATGCCATAGGCATTATGCCACCAGAGCTAGTCTTTTTTTTTTTTTTTGAGCCTCTTTTGACTGAAGAGTCAGATGGCTCTAAAAGAGCAATAGGAGAAACTGGGGAATTGAACTGCAGGAATACCAAACTCCAATGATGTCTCCTCCCTGGAATAGCCTTTAGTGGACCAAAGGAATGAGCACTGGTAAAGAACATTTAACCAAATCACAGAAGAGAAAGCAAAATGCAAGACTGCAGGCATCCTCACTTGAGCACTTCCCCTCATCTTCTTCCTTGCACGCTTGTGCTTCTGCATTCTCTTATACTTTATAAAAGTGGAAGGAAGATAAAATATGCATTCACATACTCACAGAAGAAAACTAACTGGTCTTAAGTACAGGCAAAAAGAATCAAGAAATATCCATCCTATATCATAACAATAACATGTTTGGCTAGAAATGCTCAAGCATGAATAAGAAGGAAAGAAATGGCCAACATATAATTACAATAGCCATAAATGCAGTACAATAGGAATATATGCACACACACAAAAATAGATATTCAGCTCAAGGAACAGAAGAAATCTAAATCAAGGACAAAAGAAAATTGTTCATAATCACTTCTATAGCATAATTTTCTATAGCATAATACTACAGAACAGGGTTAGCAAACTATTACCTGAGGGCCAGATCCAGCCCACTGCCCTGTTTTGTAAATAAAGTGCCATTATAATACAAACACACCCATTTGTTTTTGTACTCTTGGCAGCTGCTTTCACAATGGCAAACCTTGATCCTGTGGCTTGCAAAGCCTAAAATATTTACTATCTGGCCCTTAACATAAAAAATTTTCCAGCTCCTGTTGTAGAATAACCTAATACGAAATAGTCAGTAAAACAAGATCTCATGGGTAAGATAATAAGGCAACAAAATGACATAAACAGTGAAATTGAAACCCTAAGGAAAAGAAGCAAACTAGGACCAAAGCATCATTTTGCAACCAATAAATATATTTTGAAAAATAGGGAACACAACAGACACCTCTGGAATCTAGATTACTTCTGTAGAAAAGTAGCTGAGATAATCACTGTAAATGCAGATGATAAAAAAAATTAAATTAAATTTTAATAAAAAACTCAGAGTGATTAAATGGGCAAACACCACCTAACAATAATAACTCTCATCTCTTAACATTTTTATAAGGTCTCTTTTTATTTACATTTTTACATTGATTTATTTATTAGAGTTTGGGTGAAAGTTTACAGAGCAACTTAGTTTTCCATTCAACCATATGTACACATTTTATTTCATGACATTTGTTGCAATCTCCTCAATATTACAGCCCAAAGGGGCATCAGGGTTGGAGGAAGACTCATTAACAATTTGCGATATGCAGACAACACAACCTTGTTTGATGAAAGTAAAGATGACTCGAAGCACTTACTGATGAAGATTAAATACTACACTCTGCAGTGTGGATTACACCTCAACTTAAAGAGAACGAAAATCCTCACAACTGGACCAATACACAGCATCATGATAAATGGAGAAAAGATCGAAGTTGTCAAAGATTTCATTTTACTCAGATCCACAATTAACACCCAGGAAAGTGTTGTTGTTAGGTGCCATCAAGTCAGCTCTGACTCACAGCAACCCTATGTACAACAGAACAGAACATTGCCCAGTGCTGTGCCAGTCTCACAATCCTTGCTATACCTGAGCCCATTGTGGCAGCCAGTGTGTCACTCCATCTCATTCAGAGCCTCCTGCTTTTTCACTGACCCTTCACTATCTCTCTCTCTGTCTCTCTCTCACTGCCATGGAGTCGGATCCAACTCATAGCGATCACTCCTTGGGTTTCCGGGATGGTATCACTACGGAAGTAGATTGCCCAATCTTCCTTCCAAGGAGTGACTGGTGGGTTTGAAGCACAAGCCTTCTACTTAGCAGTCAAATGCCTTAGGCACTATGCATGATATCCTTCTCCACAGAATGCTCCTTTCTGACATGACCAAAGTAGGTGAGGCAAAGTCTGGCCGTACTCGCTTCCAAGGAGCGTTCTGGCTGCACCTCTTCCAGGATAGATTTGTTTGTTCTTCTGGCATCCATGAGACTTTCAATATTCTTCACCAGCACCACAAATCAAAAGCATCAACTCTTCTTCAGTCTTCCTTATTCATTGTCCAGCTTTCACATGCCTATGAGGCATTTGAAAACACCATGGCTTGGGTTAGGCATAATTTAGCCTTCAAAGAGACATCTTGGCTCTTTAGTATTTTAAAGAGATCTTTTGCAGTAGATTTGCCCAGTGCAACATGTCTTCTGATTTCTTGACTGCTGTTTCCATTGGTGTTGATTGTGGAACCTGGTAATAGGAAGTCTTTGACAACTTCAAACTTCTCTCCATTTATCAAGATGCTGACTATTGGTTCAATTATAAGAATTTCTGTTTTCTTTATGTTGAGGTGTAATCCATATTGCAGACTGTAGTCTTTAATCCTCATTTGTACATGCTTCACTCTTTATCAGTAAGTCCTCTTCACTTTCAGCAAGCAAGATTGTGTCATCTGCATATCACAGGTTGTTATTGACACGTCTTCCAATCCTGATGTCATGTTCTTCTTATAGTCCAGCTTCTCAGATTATTTGCTCAGCATACACATTGAATGAGTATCATCAAAGGATACAACCATGACACACTCCCTTCCTGATTATAAACCATGAAGTAACCCCCTGTTCTGTTCAAATGACAGCCTCCTGGTGTATGTAAGGTTCCTCATGAGCAAAATTAAGTGTTCTGGAATTCCCATTCTTCACAACATTATCAGTAATTTGTTAACGATCCACACAGTCTAATGTCTTTTTATGGTCAATAAACCACCAGCCACTACTCGGAAGGAAGATGGGGTAATCTACTTCCATAGTGATACTGCCTCGGAAACCCAAGGAGGGGTGGCTAAGAGTCGGGTCCAACTCGATGGCATATAACAACAACAACAACAAACCACAAGTATCATCTTTCTGGTATCCTTTGCTTTGAGCCAAGATCCATCTGACATTAGCAATGATGTCCCTCATTCCTCATGCTCTTCTGAATTCAGCTTGCATTTCTGGAATTTCTCTGTTGATATATTGCTGCAATTGTTTTTGAATTATCTTCAGCAAAATTTTACTTGTGTATGATATTAACGATATTATTCAATAATTTCCACATTCTGTGGAATCACCTATCTTTAGAATGGATACAAATATGGATCTCTTCCAGTCAGTTGTCCAGGTAGCTGTCTTCCAAATTTTTGGCATAGATGAGTAAGTACCTTCAGCACAGCATCATTTGTTGAAACATCTCAATGAGTATCCCACCCATTCCTTGAGCCTTGTTTTTTTTTTCAAATTCCTTAGTATTAACTTCTTTGACAGCTTTGACTTCTTTCAATACCATCCATTCTTGACCATATGCCACCTCCTGTAAAGGATGAATATTGACCAATTCTTTTTGGTACAGTGACTCTGTGTATTCCTTCTGTATTCTTTTGATGTTTCCTGCATCATTCAATATTTTGCCGATAAAATCCAAAAACCAAACTTACTGCTGTAGAGTCAGATATGACTCATTGGGACCCATCCTTGGGTTTCCAAAGTAGATTGCCCAATCTTCCTTCTGAGGAGTGGCTGGTGGGTTTGAACCACCAGCCTTCTGGTTAGCAGTCAAATGTCTTAGGCACTACACTACCAGAGCTTCCATTAATCTTTCAATTACCCTATCACTGACAGTATTGTACTTCAGGATAGATCTTGAAACATTCTTTGTGAGGAAGAATGCCATGCCTTTCCTCTTTGATATTGCAACTAGAGGCTTGAACTTTTTCTTCATTTTTTTCAGCTTGAAAAATGCCGAGAGTGCTCTTTTCCTTTGGTTTTCCAGCTCCTGGTCTTTGCACATTCATGTAATAATTTACTTTGTCTTCTTGAGCTGCTCTTTGAAATCTTCTGTTCAGCTCTTTATCTTGTCATTTCTTCCATTTGTTTTAGCTACTCTCTGTTCAAGGGCAAGCAAGTTTCAGAGTCTCTTCTGACATACATTTTGGTCTTTTCTTCATTTCCTGTCTTTTTAATGACCTTTTGCTCTCTTTGGGTATGATGTTCTTGACGTCGTCCCACAATTCCTCTGGTTTTTGGTCACTGGTGTTCAATTAATCAAATCTATTCTTCAGATGGTCTCTAAATTCAGGTGGGAATAATGAAGGTCATATTTTGGCTCTCTTGGACTTGTTTTAATTTTCTTCACCTTCAACTTGAACTTGCATATGAGCAGTTGATGGTCAGTTTTGACTGTAGATGTTGAGCTTCTCCATTGCCTCATTGCACACATCTATTTTATCTGATTCCTGTATATTCCATCTGTTAAAGTCTAAATGCATAGCCATTGTTTATGTTGTTGAAAAAAATGTATTTGCAATCATTAAGTCATTGGTCTTGCAAAATTCTATCATGTGATCTCCAGGTTCATTTCCATCACCAAGGCTGTATTTGCCAACTACTGGGATTCTTCTTTGTTTCCAAATTTCACATTCCAATCACCAGTAATAATCAACATATCTTGATTACATGTTTGGTCAATTTCAGACTGAAGAAGTTATTAAAAATCTTCAATTGCCTTGTCTTTGGCCTTGGTGCTTGGTGTGTAAATTTCAATAATAATAGTATTAACTGATCTTCCTTATAGGAGTATGGATATTATCCTATCACTGACAGCATTCTACTACTTCAGGATAGATCTTGAAACACTCTTTGTGACTGTGAATGCCACATCATTCCTCTTCAATTTCTCATTCACAGCATAGTACATCATATGGCTGTGTGGTTCAAAGTGGCCAAAATCAGTCCATTTTAGCTCACTAATGCCTGGAGATTAATCTTTATGTGTTCCATTTCATTTTTGATAATTTTGCTAGATTCATACTTCATACATTACATGTTCCAATTATTCATGGATATTTGCAGCTGTTTTTTCCCATTCTGAGTCCTGCCACACTAGCAGATGGAGGTCCTGAAAACTTTACACCTTCCACATCATTAAGGTCAACTCCACTTTGAGGAGACAGCACTTCCTCAGTCATATTTTGAGTGCCTTCTGACCTGAGGGGCTCATCTCCTGGCATTATATCAGACAAAGTGTCAGGGCTATTCATAAAGTTTTCTGGTACTATATCAGACAGTGTTTCACTGCTACTCATAAGGTTTTCACTGGACAATTCTTTGAGTGGATGGCTCCTTCCTTCTTCTGAGTGTATCTTAGTCTGGAAGCTCCACTGAAAACTGTCCACCATGGGTGACAGCTGCTGATAGTTGAAATACCACTGGCATAGGCTCCAGCCTCACAACAACACACAAGCCACCAAAGTACAACAAACTGACAGATGAGTGGTAGAACCAGGGAGGTAGTAATGAAAAAATTAGATGTCCTATTATACTGGGAAAACCTGCTTCAAAAGACTTCTTTAAAGTCTTGAAGAAAGAAAATTAAGGTTTACCTGATCCATGTTGTTGTTATGTGCCGTCAAGTCGGCTCTGACTCATAGCAACCCCTCCTTGGGTTTCTGAGGCAGTATCACTACGGAAGTAGATTGCCCAACCTTCCTTCCGAGGAGTGGCTGCTTGGTTTGAACCACCAGCCTTCTGGTTAGCAGTCAAGTACCTTAGGCACTACACTACCAGAGCTCCTTGCCTGCTCCAAGCTGTGTTATTTTCAATCTTTTCATAGGCATGTGTAAGCTGGTCAACGAATAAGAAAGATCAAAGAGTTGATGCTTTTGAATTTTGGTGTTGGTGAAGAATTCTGAAAATACTATGGATTGACAGAAGAACAAACAAATCTGTCCTGGAAGAAGTACAGCTGGAATGCTCCTTGGGAGTGAAAATGGTCACACTTTGTCTTACCTACTTTGGTCATGTTATCAGAATGGACCATTCCCTGGAGAAGGATAGCATGCTTGGTAAAGTGCAAGTTCAGGGAAAAAAGGAGAAGACCCTTGTGATAGTTGGAGTTGTGTGTCAACTAGATGACAATACCTTGAAGGGTTGGGGTAATGTTCTCCAGAAGGCTGTATATGCTCTAAACCACCATCCAATATATGGTGCTGATTCTCCAAGAGCCAGGATTCACGGGTCCAGGAACCAAGTGGTGGAATCAGGAATGGTACCACTCACTATTACCCCTAGTGACCCACTCAAAAAATTTTTGCTTCCTGTCCCTGCTACCCTGTGTTCTGTGGGTCTGGAGATCTTAGTCACAAAAGGAGGAACATTCCCACCTGGAGACACAATACTGATTGCATTGAACTGGAAGTTAAGAATACCACTGGGCCATTTTGGCTTCTTCATGCCTCTGGATCAAAAGACAATGAAGGGTGTTACTGTACTATCTGGTGTGATAGATCCTGATTACTAAGGGGGAATTGGATTGACATTACATAATGGAAGTAAAGCAGAATATGTCTGGAATACAGGAGATTTGTTAGGACATCTCTTAGTATTATTATGCCCTGTGATTAAAGTCAATGGGAAATCTCAGCAACCCAGTTCTGATATGACTACTAATGGCCCAGACCCTTCAGTAATGAAGGTTTGGGTCACCCCACCAGGCAAAAACCACAACCAGCTGAGGTGCTTGCTGAGGACAAGGGAAATCTGGAATGTGTGGTAGAAGAAGGTAGTTCTGAATATCAGCTATGACCATGTGACCAGTTGCAGAAATGAGGACTGTGATTGCTTTATTTCTTCATTATATATGTGCATGAAATATTTTGAGCTCTGGTGGCATAGTGCCTAAGGCCCTTGACTGCTGACCAGAAGGTTGGCAGTTCAAACCCACCAGCTACTCCTCGGAAGGAAGATTGGGTGATCTACTTCTGTAGTGATACCACCTTGGAAACCCAAGGAAGAGTGGCTATGAGTCAGAGATGACTCAATGGCACATAACAACAACAACAAGTCTGTTATGAACTGTGAAATGTAAACAAAGTTAATCCATTTCGATTGTATGCATGTTAATGTATCATATTAGATGCAAATATGGCTTTATAATTGTCCTTATTTAGAGATTATATATGGTTAAGGAGATGTGTAGAATGGCCCTGTTGACAAGAGGTGGACTGTGATAGTTGGGATTGTGTGTCAACTTGGCTGGACCACAATTCTGAGTGGTTTAAGCAGTTGTGATATGGGTTATTCCCATGAAGAGATTACATACATGTTTTGAGCAGCCAATCAGTTGAAAGGGAGTTTCTGTAAGGGTGTGGCTTGCTTCCAATATATTTATGGACATCCTGGGAGAAAAAGACACTCTTCTGCAGATCAGGATCCTGTTGTGCTGTCTATAACTGTCTGTGAGTGAACAATCCACCATTCAGCCTGGAGATCTTGGATTCATCATTAGTTGGAGTCAACAGCCAGTATACTGCCTGCCAATCTTGAGCTCTTCAGCCCCTGCAGCTGCGTGGGTCAGGAAAACCTTCAGCTTGACGTTTGATCCAAGAACTTGGGATTTGCCAGCTTCTATAAGTGTGTGAGCCATTTTCCTAAGATAAATTGCTCTCTCTCTCTCTCTCTCTCTATATATATATATATAAGCTTTACAGGTTTTGCTTCTCTAGAGCACCCAGCCTTACATAACCCTCAACAAGATGGATTGATACAGTGGCTGCAACAATGGGCTCCAGTGTAGCAGAGATTGTGAGGATGATGAAAGACTGAGCAGTGTTCCATTCTGTTGTACATAGATTAGCTATGAGTCATAGCTGACTGGACTGCACCTAACAACAACAATGTAACTCTTCCTACTTCCTCCCTGAATTCCCAGTTTGCATTTATTCTCTTTCTTTCCTCTTTCAGGTTTCTGAGCTTTGTTTTTGGGCAGTATTGCCCTTTGAGTCATATAAGGTTGACTGTGCAGTGTATTCCTCTCTGATTTTATTATTCCCTTTATAGTTCTATTGTTTGGCTGAAAGATGACCCCCTGGACTGGGTTCAATTACAGGCTTGAGGGGTGTCTAAGGGCCATAGTCTCAGGGATTCCACCAGACTCTATCAGAGTAGTAAGTCTGGTCTTTCTTATTATTTTTAATTTTGTTATACTTTTTTTTTCCTCCCTCACGCCCAGCATTTTCTATTTTGATCCTGATCAGAATGGTGGGTAGTGGAGTTGGGTCTCAGGGTAATAGAAGCTGTGGTTTACATGGTCCATTAATCTTTTACACTAATTTTTCCTTGAGTCTTTTATTTTCTTCACTCTTCTTTGCTTCAAATGTGGAGAGACCAATAGTTGCATCTTAGATAATCTCTCTTTTTAAACTCAAAGGAGTTTAAATTATCCTTTGTGATGACAACATATTTAAATGAACTTCAATGATTCTTAGAGTTTAACATTAGGTGCTCTTTCTTCTGTTAAATTCAAATAAAATTAAATTTATTAACTTTATTTAAATACATAATCTATTATGTAACCCCATTTCTTTAAAATTAATTTTAAACAATTTTTTTCCCAAATAAAATAATTTTTCTTATAAAATGGAGAGTCAAGGCAAATACCTTAAGGTGTTAACTTCTGGGTGGTTGCATATGAATGACTGTCAACTTCTTCCTTGTAACTTTGTATATTTATAAATGTTCCTAACTTTCAAGTGAAGAGCACTGGTCAAGCAATGGCTAAGTGCTTGGCTACTAACTGAAAGGTTGGTTCATACCCACCCAGGGACTTCATAGGAGGAAGATTTAACAATTAGCTCCTGTAAAGATTAAACCAAAAAACAAATCTTTTGCCCTTGAGTCAGTGCCCCATTGAGTTAACAAGGCTATAATTTTATGGAAGAAGATAGTCACATCTTTCTACTGCAAAACAGTTGGTGGGTTTGAACTGGAAGCCAAACACTTAGCTACTATACCACTAGGACTCCTGTAAAATGTACAGACTAAAAAACTTTATGAGGCAGTTCTATTCTGTCACATGGGGTCACTATGAGTCAAAATTGACTCCACAGTACCTAATAAATGACAATTTTTTAAGTATAATTTTAAATATTTTTTATTAATTTTTTAAAAATTACTCATAGTATCTAACATAAGCAAAACACATAATCCACATTCATTAAATGTCTTATTGATAATACTTTTTTCCTAAAATTCCCCAGGGAATATAGACTGTATTCAATGATACTGAGTGTTTAAAGTATTTTTGACACCAAGTTATTGTAATCTATTTTATAATCTGTTGATTGCACCAGAAATACAAATATACCTTTTGTAATAATAACAAAGCAAAAAATAAAAATTTAATATTGAGTAAATTCTTCTTAAAATGCCCAAGAAAACTTTATCTTTATGAGTAAAATGTCCATGTCATCTTCATCCATTTTTCACCCTAATCCTCCTCACTACAGAACAGCAGCTACCCACAAATATGCTATAAAAAATTCTCAAAGCTCATTCTTCTCATCCCTTTCTCCAATCTTTCTGGACCTATTTATTTCTTCACCTTCCTTTTTAAGTAGCACTTTGTTTTTTCTAATGAAAACAGTCTTCAACATATTAAGATCCATCATTGTTCTCACTATTTACTACCTATGTTAAATTAAAAGAAGAAAATCCTGTAGAGCATAGATTTTCCGACACACATGGAGTCACCGGGAGTCAGAATCAACAGGACAGGCCTAGTAGAGGAAAAGAAACAACTCTGGACACTTAGAAATAAGGGTAAAAGGTCCCTAAGTGTTTATCCAGCTCCAAATTTTACTTATAACTATGATGTCCCTTAAGGAGTTTGAAATTATTCAGGAAAAAAAATAAAAAACAGAGCAATATATAATTAAGTGTTCAAATTTATTTGTTCCATGAAGAGAGTAATCGACTGAGTGGACTGGAATAATTGGAGAAGGCTACATGAAGAAGGAGGGGCTTATGCTAGATTCAAAAAGAAAGCGGAAAAAAAAAAGAAACAGTTGCTTTCCAATTGATGCTGACTCATGGTGACCCCATTTGCATCAGAGTAAACCTATGCTCCATAGGGTTTTCTTTTTTTTTTTTTAAGTTTATATATTTTGTTGTTGTTGTTGTTGAGGATATGCACAGAAAAAAGTACACAAATTCAGGGTTTCTACATGAACCAATTATTAACACTGATTACATTCTTCAAGATGTGCAACAATTCTAACACTTCTCAGTTTTTCCTCCCCCATTAACATAAATTCACTGCCCCTTAAGGTTCCTATCTAATCTGTCAAGTTTCTGTTGTCAATTTGATCCTATATACATAGTGTTTAAAAAAGCATAACACTAAAAGGAGACATTTAACATTACTGTTGTTGTTGTTAGGTGACTTTGAGTTTGTTACAACTCATAGTGACCCTCTGTACTGAGAATGGAACACTATCCGGCATTGTGCAATCCTCCCAATACTTGTTATGCTTCAGCCCATTTTTGCAGCCACTGTTTCAATCCATCTTATTGAGGGTCTTTCCTTTTTTTGCTGACCCTTTACTTTACCACACATGATATCTTTTTCCAGGGACTGGTTCTTTCCAAAAATATAACCAAAGTAGGTGAGACGAATTCTGGCCATTTTTGCTTCTAAGGAGCATTCTGGCAGTACTTCCTCCAGGACAGTTTTGTTTGTTCTTCTGGCAGTCCATGGTATTTTCAATATTCTTTACCCACACTGAAATGCAAAGGCATCAATTCTTCTTTGGTCTGCCTTATTCATTATCTAGCTTTCACATGCATAAGGGGTGATTGAAAATACCATGGTTTGGATTAGGTGCACCTTAGTCTTCAAAGTGATATCTTTGCTCTTTAATATTTTGAAGAGGTCTTTTGCAGTGGATTTGACCAATTCAGTAAATCATTTGATTTCATATCCTCCTCCTATTCTTGATGCTCCTTCTTCTTCTTTTGTTCCTGGGGAATAAAGATTAATTATTGTATCTTAGATGGCCACTTGCAAAGTTTTAAGAGTCCAGGCACTGCACAGTAAACTAGGAGGTAGAACAGAAGCACTAAATATGTTACTAGGCCAATTAATTGGAATGTCCCATTAAACCATGATCCTTAACCTCCAAACCAAGAAAAAAAATCCCATGAAGACTTTGGTTGTACATAAGAAGCTTCAGCAGCTACTCTCTCTTTCTCTTATGGTCATTGTTGTAATTATGTTTACCACACAACTTTTGCCAACTCAACATTTTACAGATGTACAACTTAAGGACAGAATTACAGTAACTGGCTGTGTAAACTTACCCTTAATTAATGTTATAGGTTACATTTCTTTTCCTCTTTTTTTCATCTGTAAACTTAGTTCTCTGTACATTTGCCTTTTCTTGTCTTTTTACATAGGAGAGTTCATACAGTATTTGTCTTTTTGTAATTTACTGTCACTTAACATACTGCCTCCTAGCTTCATCCATATTGTAGCATGTAACATGACTTCATTTCTCCTACTGGTTGAGTGGTATGCTGTGGTATATACATACCACATTTTGTTTATCCATTCACCTATTGATAGGCATATAGGTTATTTTCACCCTTTGGTTATTATAAATACTGCTGCAATGAACACTGGTATAGAAGTTTCTGCTTTCAAGTCTTTGGGGGTACATACCTAGGAGTGGAATTGCTGGCCTGTATGGTAGTTCTATTATTAGATTTTTTCTTTTTAATACTTTCATTGTGGTGAAAACACACACACCAAGATATTCACCAGCATAACAACTTCCACATTTATAGCTCAGGTACATTGATGACATTTTTCTTTTTGTGCCACCATCATTGCTATCCTTTTCAAAATTTCCACTAGAATAAACTCAGTGTCTCCAAATCAAAAGCTTCCCCTTTCCTCTTCCTTCCTTTTATTCCTGGTAACCACTAATAATCTTTGGTTTATATATATATATATATATATATATATACCAAACCAAAACCAAACTCACTACCATCAAGCCAGTTCCTACTCATAACGATCCCTCCTTGGCTTTCTGAGGCAGTATCTCTATGGAAATAGATTTCCCAATTTTCCTTTTGAGGAGTGGCTTGTGGGTTTGAACCATAAGCTTTTTGTTAGCAGTCAAATGCCTTATGCACTACGCCACCATATCTAGGCCTTTTCCCACACCATCCCTGGTAACGAACACAGAAAGTTTCCTTCCATATATGAACTTTTCCTTCACTTTTTAAAACAGTGTCCTAATACAATATTTGCCCTCCTGTGATTGACTTATTTCACTTAGCATAAAGTCCTCCAAGTTCATCCATGCTACGCAGTATTCCCAGATTCTACATTATTCTGTAGTGTTACATCACATGTCATTTGTGTATGTACCACAGTTTGGTTATCCATACTCTGTTGATGGGCAGATAGGATGTTTCCATCTCTTTGCTATTGTTAATAGTGCTACAATGAACATAGGTGTGCATACATCTGCTCACGTCTTGGTTCTCACTTCTTTAGGATAGTTGTAGGATAATAGCCATATGCCTACAAAAAAGATCAGTTAATACTACAATTATTGAAATTTATGCACCAACCACCAAAGCCAAAGATGAGGCCATTGAAGATTTCTACCAACTTCTGCAGTCTGAAATTGATCAAACATACAACCAAGATGTGTTGATTATCATTGGTGTCTGGAAATGCAAAAGTTGGAAACAAAGAAGAGTTACTGGAAGTTGGAAAATATGGCCTTGGTGATAGAAATAACCTGGAGATTGCATGATAGAATTTTGCAAGACCAAATACCTATTCATTGTAAATACCTCTTTTCAGCAACTTAAGTGACAACTATACAGGTGGAGATCTGGTGGCATAATGCTTAAAGCACTTGACTGCTAACCAGAAGGTTGGCAGTTCAAACTCACCAGCCACTCCTTGGAAGGAAGATGGGGCAATCTGCTTCCATAGTGACAGTGTCTCAGAAACCCAAGGAGGGGTTGCTATGAGTTGGATCTGACTTGCCAGCAATGAGTTTGTTTGTTTGTTTTTTCACACACATGGACTTCACCAGATGAAATACACAAGAATCAGGTTGACTACATCTGTGCAAGAGGTGATGGAGAAGTTCAATATCTTCAGCCAAAACCAGGGCAGAAGCTGATTGTGTAACAGACCATCTACTGCTCATATGCAAGTTCAAGTTGAAGTTGAAGACAATTCAAACAAGTCCACAAGAGCCAAAATATGACCTTGATTATATCCCACCTGAATTTGGAGACCATCTAAATAATAGATTTGATACACTGAACACCAATGACCAAAAACCAGAAGAAATGTGGGAAGACATCAAGAACATCATCCACGAAGAAAGCAAGAGGTCATTAAAAAGACAAGAAAAGAAGAAAAGACCAAAAAGTATGTCAGAAGAGATTCTGAAACGTGCCCTTGAGCAGACAGTAGCTAAAGCAAATGGAAGAAATGACAAGATAAAAGAGCTTAACAAAAGACTTCAAAGAGCAGCTCAGGAAGACAAAGCCAATTACTATAATGAAATGTGCAAAGACCTAGAGTTAGAAAACCAACAGGAAAGAACCCACTTTGCATTTCTCAAGCTGAAAGAACTGAGGAAAAAATTTATGCCTTGAGTTGCAATATTGAAAGATTCTATGGGCAATATATTGAATGATGCAGGAAGCATCAAAAGAAAATGGAAGGAATACACAGAGTCACTATACCAAAAATAATTGGTTGATGTTCATTCACTTCAGGATGTGGCATATGATCAAGAACTAATGGTATGGAAGGAAGAGGTCAAAACTGCACTGAAGGAATTGGTGAAAAACAAGGCTCCAGGAACTGACGGAATACCCATTGAGATGTTTCAACAAACAGATGCCCCATTGGAGGCACTCACTGAGTTATTCCAGGAGATTTGGAAGACAGCTACCTGGCCAATTGACTGGAAGAGATTCATGAATGTACCCATTCCAAAGAAAGGTGATCCCACAGAATGTGGAAACTATCAAACAATAACATTAATATAGCATGCAAGTAAAATCTTACTGAAGATAATTCAAAACTGGTTACATTGGAAAGCTGGATTCAGAAGAGGATGTGGAAGGAGGGATATCATTACTGATGTCAGATGGATCTTGGCTCAGAGCAAAGAATACCAAAAAGATGTTTACTTATGTTTTATTGACTATGCAAAAACATTTGATTGTGTAGATCATAACAAATTATGGATAACATTGAGAAGAATGGGAATTCTAGAACACTTTATTTTACCTACGAGGAACCTGTACATAGATCAGGAGGCTGCCATTTGAACAGAACAAGGGAATACTGCATGGTTCAAAATCAAGAAGGGAGTGCATCAAGGTTGTATCTTTTCACCATATTTATTCAATCTATCTGCTGAGAAAATAATATGAGAACCTGGATTACATGAAGAAGAATGTGGCATCAGGATTGGAGGAAGACTCATTAACAATCTGTGATACACAGATGACACAAGTTTGCTGGCTGAAAGTGAGGAGATTTGAAGCATTTACTGATGGAGATTAAAGACTACAGTCTGGAGTATGGATTACACCTCAATATAAAGAAAACAAAAATTCTCACAACTGGTCCAATAAATAGCTTCAGAGTGGATGAAGAAAATATTGAAATTGTCAAGGATTTCATATTACTTGGTTCTACAATCAATACCAATGGAAACAGCAGTCAAGACATCAGACTACGGATTGCATTGGGCAAATCTGCTGCAAAATACCTTTTTCAAGTAATGAAGAGCAAAAATGTCTCATTGAAGACTAAAGTGTGCCTAACCCAAGCCATGGTATTTTCAATTGCCTCTTAAGCATGTGAGAGCTGGACAATGAATAAGGAAGACTGAGAAAGGGTTGAATGCTTTTCAGTTGTGGTGTTGGAGAAGAACGCTAAGAGTACTATGGTCTGCTAAAAGGATTAACAAATCTGTCCTGGAAGAAGTGCAGATGGAATGTTCTTTGGAAATGAGAATGATCAGACTTCATCTCACCTACTTTTGTTACGTCAGAAGGAACCATTCCCGGGAGAAGGATATCATGCTAGGTAAAGTGGAGGGTCGGTGAAGAAGGGGAAGGCCCTCAATGAGATGGATAGACACAGTGACTGCAACGATGGGCTCAGGTATAACAAGGATAGTGAGGCTGACACAAGACTGGGCAGTGTTTCATTCTGCTGTGCATAGAGTCACTATGAGTCAGAGACTACTCGGCAGCACCTAACAATAACAAAACAACAATACCATTGATAGATCAAATTGTATTTCTATTTCCAAATTTTTTAGCAATCACCATGCTGATTTCCATAGTGGTTGTATCATTTTACAGTCCCACCAGCAGTGTAGGAGGGTCCCAAACTCTCCACATCCTTGCCAGCATTTATTATTTACTGTCTTGTTGAACTTTGCTATTAGCACTGGGGTGAGATGGCATCTAATTTTTGTTTTGATTTGCGTCAGTCCAATGGCTAATGATAGTGAATATTTCTTCTTGTGTTTTTTGGCCACCTGAATAACTTCTTTGGTAAAGTGTCTGTTCAAGTCTTCTGCCAATTGTTTAATTAGGTTGTTCGTCATTTTGATGTTGAGATATTGGAGTTTTCTATAATTTTTGGAGATAAGTTCCTTGTAAGATATGTTGTTGAATTTTTTCCCCCAATGTATAGGTTTTCTTTTTACTTTTTGAAGAAGTCTTTTGATGCACATAAAAATTTAATTTTCAGAGGGTCCCAATCATCTAGTTCATCTTCTATTGTTTGTGCATTTTGGATTATGCTTGATAGTCTATTTATGCCATAACATAAGGCCTCTAATTTTGCCCCTCTTTTTTCTCTGATGAATTCTATAGTCTTAGGTTTCACATTTAAGTCTTTGATCCATCTGGAGTTTTTGTGTATGGTGTGAGGTATGGACCTTGTTTCATTTATTTCTGAAAATAGATATCCAGTTTTGCCAGTACCATTTGTTAAAAAGAGATTATCTCTTCCCTATTTAATTTATTTTGGCCCTTTGTCAGAGATCATCTGACCGTAGGATCTATTTCTGGGTTCTCAATTCTTTTCCACTGGTCTATGTGTCTGCTGTTATACCAATGCCAGCCTGTGTCACTGACTGTGGCTGTATGGTAGGTTTTGAGCTCTGGGACTATGAGAATTCCTACTTCATTAAACTTAAGCAGTGCTTTGCTTATCCAAGATCTCTTTCATTTTTACATAAAATTAGTGATTGATATATCTATGTCCTTAAAGAACATTGATAGAATCTGGATCAGGATCACATTGAAGGTATGGATTGCATTGGGTAGTATTGATCACATGTTTGATATTTTCTATAGTTTTGTAAGCATGAGGAATATAAGGAAGCTGATTGGTCATTCCTACTTACACCCCACCTGAAAAGACCTACTTGATTTTGCTAACATGTACAGACAGAAACCTGGAGAATATGTATGGGAATGGCTACTGAGTGTGTGGGATAACGGTGCAAGGAACATAACATTTGTCAGTCTGAGTTTATTGATTTAGGCCCACTAAGTATGGATTCTTCATTCAATGTTTCAGCTCGAGAGGCTAGGAAAGGATCTAATTGTTTATTTAGTTGGCTTACTGAAGCATGGATTATGCAGTGGCCTACCTTAAGTCAAATTGAAGTACCAGATCTGCCTTGGTATATAATGTAGAAGAAGGTGTCCAGAAGCTTACGGAAATTGGCATGTTAGCATGGTTTTATCAGATTTGACCCCTAGAGCTATAAATAGAGAGCCCTGAGGACACACCTTTCACTACTACAATGAAAAACAAATTTGTAAAGGGAACTGCAGCATCCTTGAAGACTGCTGTGATTGTTATTTTTTGTATGCCAGATTAGGGAACTGCCCTAATTGAACTAAGACACTTAACTAAGATGGAGCTGATTGGGCCCTGTGGTAATAGGGGCCAAATGGCAGCAGTTAATTGACATAGACAAGGTGGATGTGGTTACAATAATGAACAGCAGAGTCAAAACAGTAGTCAGAATTCTCTGACTCATGTGGCATTATGGCATTGGCTACTTAAGCATGGTGTTTCTAGGAGTGAAATACATGGTAAACCTACTAAATATTTACTTCATCTGTATAGACAGAAATTCTAGGTCACATGAGCAGCAGTCTAGAGTGAATCACCAAAATACAGAGTCATGGCCTCTCAATCAATTTCCAGACTTGAGTCAGTTTACAGACCCTCAACCTCTTGAATGAAGGGGATGCTGAGTCTCCTTGAGGAAAGACCCCACTACATTGCCAGAAATTTATACTGTCAAACTTTCTCCCAGCCTTCCCCAAAGGGATATGATGGCTCTTACAAGAGTGACTGTTCATTGTAGAAAAGGAAATAATCAGACTTTTCAGGGATTACTGGACACTGGCTCTGAACTGACACTAATTCCAGGAGACCAAAAGTGTCATTGTAGCCCACCAGTCACAGTGGGTGCATATGGAGGTCAAGTTATTGATGGTTTCTTAGCTCAGGTGCATCTCACAGTGGGTTGAGTGGGTCCCCAAACCCAGTTCCAGATTTCTCCAGTTCAAGAACACATAAATGGAATAGATATACTGAGAAATTGGCAAAATTCCTACATTGGGTCCCTGACATTTGGAGTAGGGCTATTATGGTAGGAAAAGCCAAGTGGAAGCCATTAGAACTGCCTCTACTTAGAAAAATAGTAAACCAAAAGCAATACCACATCCCTGAAGGGATTGCAGAAATTACTGCCACCATCAAGGACTTGAAGGATGCAGAGGTAGTGATTCCCACCACATCTCCATTTAATTAGCCTATTTGGCCTGTGCAAAAAACAGATGGATATTGGAGAATGACAGTAGATTATCATAAACTTAATCAGGTTGTGACTCCAAATGCAACTGCTGTTCCTGATGTGGTTTCATTGCTTGAGTGAATTAATACATCTCCTGGTACTTGGCATGCAGCTATTGATCTGGCCAATGCCTTTTACTCAATACCAATTTAAAGGACCATCAAAAGCTGTTTGCCTTTGGCTGGCAAGGCCAACAATATACTTTCACAATGCTTCCTCAAGTGTGTATCAACTCCCCAACACTATGTCATAATTTAGTCCATAGGGATCTTGATCACCTTTCTTTTCCACAGGACATCACACTGGTCCATTGTATTGATGACATTATGCTGATTGGACCTAGTAAGGAAGAAGTGTCAATAATGCTAGACTTATTGGTGAAACACCTACATGCTAGGCTAGAGGGTGGGAAATTAACCCGACCAAAATTCAAGCGTCTTCCACCTCAGTGAATTTTCTAGGGGTCCAATGGTGTGGGGCATGTTGAGATATCCCTACTAAAGTGAAGGATAAGTTATTGTATCTGACTTCCCCCACAACTGAAAAGGAGGAACAATGTCTGGTGTGCCTCTTTGGATTTTGGAGGCAACATATCCCTCATTTAGGTGTGTTGTTTCAGCCTATTTATCAGGTGACTTGGAAAGCTGCTAGTTTTAAGTGGGGCCCAGAACAACAAAAGGCTTTGCAACAGGTTCAATCTGCCATGCAAGCTGTGCTGCCACTTGGACCATATGATGCAGATAATCCAATGGTGCTTGAAGGGTCTTTAGCAGATAGAAATGCTGTTTGGGGTCTTTGTCAGGTCCCTATTGGTGAATCAAAATGCAGACCCTTGGGATTTTGGAGCAAAGCCCTGCCATCCTCTGCAGAAAACTAGCTTTTGAGAAACAGCTTTTGGTTTGTTACTGGGCTTTACTAAAGACTGAATGCCTAACCATGGGCCACCAAGTCACCATGAGGTCTGAGCTGCCTGTCCTGAACTGGGTATTGTCTGACCCACAAAGTCATAAAGTTAGATGTGGACAACAGCACTCCATCATTAAATGGAAGTGGTATATCAGAGATCGGGCTTGGGCAGGACCTGAAGGCACAAGTAAGTTGCATGAGGAAGTGGCCCAAATGCCTATGGTCTCCACTCCAGTCACATTACCTTCCCTCTCCCAGTCTACCTGTGGCCTTGTGAGGAGCTCCTTATGATCAGTTGACAGGAAGAGAAAACTCATGCTTGGTTTACAGATAGTTCTGTGCGATGTGCAGGCACCACTTGAAAGTGGACAGCAGCACCATTGCAGCCTGTTTTTGGACTTACCTGAAGGACAGTGGTGAAGGGAAATCCTCTCGATGGGAAGAACTTGATCCATGCATCTGGCTGTTCAGTTTGCATGAAATAAGAAATGGCCAGATGTATGATTGTATATGGATTCATGGGCTGTGGCCTGTGGCTTAACCACATGGTCTGGGACATGGCAGAAGCATGATTGGAAAACTTGTGACAAGGATGTTAGGGAAGAGGCATGTGAATAGATTTCTCTGAATGAGCCAAAGGAGTAAAGATATTTGTGTCTCATGTGAATACCCATCAAAAGGTGACCTTGACAAAGGAGAACTTTAACAATCAGGTGGATAGGATGACACTTTCAGTGGAATCCAGCCATCCTTTTTCCCCAGCTACTCCTGTCATTGCTCAATGGGCTCATGAACAAAGTGGCTATGGTGGCAGGATGGAGGATGGTTATGCATGAACTCAGCAACATGGACTTTCACTTGCCAAGGCTGCTTTAGCTATGGCCACTGCTGAGTGCCCAATCTGCTAGCAGCAGAGACCAACAGTGACTCTGCTTTATGGAACTATTCCTTAGGGCGATAAGCCAGTGACCTGGTGGCAAGTTGATTACATTGGACCACTTCCATCACTGAAGGGACAGCATTTTGTTCTTACTGGAATAGACACTTATTCTGGATATGGATTTGCCTTCTGTGCATGCAATGCTTCTGCCAAAACTACCATCCATGGACTTAGAGAATGCCTTATCCACCGTCATGGTATCCCACACATCATTGCTTCAGATCAAGGGACTCACTTCACAGCAAATGAAATGTGGCAATGGGCCTATGCTCATGGCATTCACTGGTCTTACCATGTTCCCCATCATCCTGAAGCAGCTGGCTTGATAGAACAATGGAATGGCCTGCTAAAAACACAGTTACTGTGCCAGTTAGGTGGAAATACCTTGAAGGGTTGGGGCAATATTCTCCAGGAAGCTGTATATGCTCTAAACCAAATCCAATATATGGTTCTCTTTCTCCAATAGCCAGGATTCATGGGTCCAGGAACCAAGGTGTAGAAACAGGAGTGGTACCATTCACTATTACCTCTAGTGACCCACTCAAAAAAATTTTGCTTCCTGTCCCTGGTACCTTATTCTCTGCAGGTCTGGAGATCTTAGTCCCAAAAGGAGGAGCATTCCCACCTGGAGACACATTACTGATTGCATTGAACTGGAAGTTAAGAATGCCACCCAACCACTTTGACTTCCTCATGCTTCTGGATCAACAAAGAAGGGTGTTACTGTACTATCTAGTGTGATGAATCCTGATTACCAAGGGGAAATTGGATTGGCATTACATAATGGAGGTGCTAAAAGGGAAAGGAGGCCACATCTTCTGACCTCCTCTAACTGCAAAAGAGGAAGACAGAATGACCATCAGTAGCCCAAGGCCTATTCCTGCAAGGCCAGACATGTTGTCTCCCTCCAGCCCTTTCACCAATCCTGACACCAACCATTCCTTTCACAGCACTCACCACCTTTTTGCTGGGTTCGATAATTCATTGCAGTGGCCACACAGAACTCACAGATTATGGGGTTTATCAGGGAAGCACCAGGCTACAATTCAATTTCAGGAAAAACACAGTCTCTCTCAGCCCACTGTCTCTCAGCCAACACTCTCTCACAGTATCTCTCCCAGCAGTGTGTGTTCCTTGGTGTCTCACTCAGCAATGCGTGTCTCTTGAGTCTCTTTCCCAGCAGCCCGTGTCCCCCAGGAGCATGTGTCTCTTTCAGCAGCACGTCTTCCTCGACCAGCAGTCAGAGAGAAACTTCTGCCTCTAGGAGGCCTCCTTTTGAGCCTGGGAGAGTGGCCAAACTAGCCAATCATAACATCAGAATTCTAAACTCCTGAGAGAGAGAGAGAGCCCCCCAGAACATTGTTTTGTGCCACTCCCAACAGAAATACCCCAGGTGGATAATTTTTACAATCAGGATCTCCTCAGTTGCTCACAGCAAATTCCACCATGGAGTTTGCAAAGACTTATGGCTAGAAAAGCCATACCAGGTAATTTACTACACCACAGGAGGTAATTCTACAATGCCCTTTGATTAAAGTCAATGGAAAACTATAGCAACCCATTTCTGATATGACTACTAATGGCCCAGACTCTTCAGGAATGCAGGTTTAGGTCACCCCACCAGGCAAAGAACCATAGCCAGCTGAGGTGTTTGCTGAGGGCAAGGGAAATCTGGAATGGGTGGTGGAAGAAGGCAGTTCTGAATATCAACTATGGCCATGTGATCAGTTGCAGAAACGAGGACTGTGATTGTTATATTTCTTCATTGTATATGTGTATCAAATTTTTTGTTTCCTTCTGTTATGAACTACAAAATGTACACAGTTAATGTGTTTCTGTTGTTCACAAGTTAGTGTATCATGTTAGGCGCAAATGTGACTTTATAATTGTCCTTACTTAGAGATCATATGTGCTTAAGATAGTGCCTAAGGCACTGGACTGCTAACCAGAAGGCTGGCAGTTCAAACCCATAGCCACTCCTCGGAAGGAAGGTTGGACATTCCTACTTTCATAGTGATACTGCCTCAGAAACCCAAGGAGGGGTCGCTATGAGTTGGGGCCGACTCGATGGCAAATAACAACAACAACAACAACATGTGCTTAAGATGATGGGTACAACTACCAAGTTGACAAGAGGTGAACTGTGATAGCTGGAGTTGTGTGTGAACTTGGCTGGACCACAATTCTGAGTGGTTTAAACAGTTGTGATGTGGGTTATTCACACGATAAGACAGGATGTAAATGTTTTGAGCAGCCAATCTGTTGAAAGGGAGTTTCCCTAAGGGTGTGGCCTGCTTCCAAAATATTTATGGACATCTTGGAAAAAAGAGATACTCTTCTGTGGATGTGGATCCTGTCATGCTATCCATAACTGTCTGTAAGCAAAAGATCCACCATTCGGCCTGGAGAGCTTGGATTCATCATTCACTGGAGTCAACAGCCAGTATACTGCCTGCCAACCTTGAGCTTGTCAACCCCTGCAGCTGCATGAGTCAGGAAAAGCCTCCAGCTTGATGTTTAATCCAAGAGCTTGGGAGTTGCCAGCTTCTTTAAATGTGTGAGTCATTTTCCTAAAATAAATCTCTCTCTCTCTCTAAACTTTACTGGTTTAGCTTCTCTAGAGAACCCAGCCTAAAACAGTGATGGATTATGTTGATTATTTATCTAATGTTGAATCATCCTTGCATAACTAGTATGAATCACACTTGGTCATGATGTGTTATGTTTTTGATATATTGTTGGAATCTGTTGGCTAGGATTTAAATTCAAAGTTATCAAAAATTAATTTAGCTACTCGTGCCCTTTCTTGATTGCCATTTCCTTGATGTATCTTTTTCCAACATTGATTTTCAGTCTATTTTTGTCTTTGTGTCTAAGGTAAGTGTAATTATCGGCAAGTATGCATTTGTTGCTGTCATTTTGTCTTCATGATGTTGCTGATTTCTTTGTTGCATATAATTTTCTGTGCTGAGCTCATTTTGTTTATGAATCATGTTATCACTTCCTTTATTGCTATTGTTTTTGTATTTGCTAAATACTCGTACCTGTCCTCTTTTTCATTTTGATGTGAAGGTTTATTATTTTTCTTTGAGGTTACCCTGTGATTGATCATTTTCTTCTCAACCTTATAGCAGTCTATTCTGTCTCACAATTGTCTTGACTGCCCCATCATTTACAATTTCTGTAACTAAACTATTTTTCCCTCTTTTTGGTTTGTAGTTGTCTTCATTTATGAAATAATGTGTCTTGTTCCCTGTTTACAATCTTGTAAGCTTATTTTACTTCAGATACTTTGATAACTGGTTTGGTTTCTGGATTATGTCATCATTTGTGTTAATCATTGGTTGTTGTCTTCTGTTGTTGGTTCTCTCTCCAAAGAACTCTCTTTAGCATCTCTTGTAAGGTTGGTCTGTTTTTAACAAATTCCCTGAATTTCTTGTTATCTGGAAATGTCCTAATTTCACCATCTTATTTGAGGGACATTTTTCCTGGGTATATAATTCTTTGATGGCATTTTTGTTTCTTTCAGGGTTTTATATATATCATCCCATTGCCTTCTTACCTGCATGGTTTTTGCTGAGAAATCCAAGCTTACTCTTACTGGTTGCTCTTTTTAGCTAACTTTTAATTTTTTCTGTGCTGTTTTCAGGATTCTCTATCTTTTTAATTTGGTGAGTTTGATTATGATATGTCTTGGTGATTTTCATTTGGGGTCTTTCCTGTTTGGGGTTCTTTGAAATTCTTGAATTGATACATTCTTATCTTTCTTCATATTAGGGAAATTCTCTTCTAACAAGTCTTCAACAATTTTCCCTGTGGATTTGTTTGTCTCTTCCTGTTCTGGAATTCCAGTTATACATGCCATTCCACTTTATGGTATCCCACATGAATATTAGGCTTTCTTCATTTAGTTTTGATCTTTTTTTTCTAACAAAGTAGTATTGAGATATTGTCTTCATTCTCACTAGTTCTGTCTTTCATTGATTCGATTCTACTCTCTTGCTTATTCAATGTATTATCCATTTCTGAAATTTTAGTATTGATCCTCTGGATCTCTATTTGTTCTTTTTGCATTTTTTCTAATTTTTTCCCTTCATTTTGTCAGTTTGTTTTTGTGTTGTTTTCCTAAATTGCTCTAGAGTTTTGTCTATGTTTACTTAACTTTTTCTGTGTTTTCCTTAATTTTGTCAATGTTTTCCTGTATCTTGCCAGTATTTTCCTTGATCTGTCTCTCAATCCATTGAAGATACCCAAGTATAATTCTTTTGAATTCTTAATCAGGGAGTTCCAATTCTGCATTTTTCTCAGTGAGGATTTCTGGGTCTTATCCTTGTCTGTTGTGTCTACTACTTTATCTTGCTTCTTTTTGTGGACTGGGATTGTCACTTGTCTCTAAGGTTTTGTGGCATGTGTTGTATTTACATTTAATTGGTGATTGTATGTTGGTGTGATTCACCCAAGATTTCTTCTCTATTTTATTTTAATATATCTGACTGAGCACAGTACTGTGCTCATCTATTTGCTCTTTGGTAGGACTTAGGCAGTCACCACCTGTCTCCTGGTGGGTGTGCTAGAGAATGAGAATGTGTGCAAAGATCTTTGTTAGCTGTCCATGAAGATCAGTTAAAGGTGAGTTGGGCTGGTAGTGGCCACCGTCTGTCATTGGTCAGCAGGTGCAGAAGCAAAAGTTGGCCCTCACTCAGTGGGTGGGGCTGCAGGAAGTGTAGGTATGGTTGGGTCATATGGGCGTGGTTATCTCCCACTCAGTTAGACTGAAAAAAAAAGCAATAAAAAACCACCAAAATATATAAAAAAAGTTAAAAACACAAACTGAGTAAATAAACAGGAACAATCACACACAAAAAAAGGAAAGACAATAAATGTGAAGAAAAATTTTAAAAAGGTGAAAGATAAAATGTAAAAGAGAAAAACATAATTCACTGTATCTTGGGAGCAGGCAATAAGAGAAAAGAGAAAAAGTAAAAGAACAATAAAGAAGAAATGATAAAACTGAAAAAAGAAAAACAAGGGGTGTGAAGAAACAAAAAAAAAAAAAAAGGAAAAAGAAAGGAACCAGGAAAAGGGAAAAGAAAAAAGTAATAATACAAGAACCCGGGATGGGAAAGAGAAAAAAAAATAAATAAATAAAAAGGAAGAAAGGAGGAGGAAGAAAAGAATAATTTAAATACAAACAAACAAAAACAAAATTGGGGGATGGGGTGGTGTAGGGCACCCAAGCTCTGTGAGGGCACACAGACAGGGATGGAATGTTTAACGACCCAGAATAAGGGTGGAGGTGTTGGATGGTCAGACCTCCATTCACCAAGAAGGTGTGGGGCATAAATGTAACAAGGAGAATATTGTACTTTTCTAGTCATCAGTTTCCAGTGTGGTGGCCTGTGCTGTCCTTGGCAAGCAGAACCTATTCATAGGCTGCTCCTTTGATTGGAACACCACTTGCAGATATTCAAAATGTCTGTGCTGCTTGTAAATATTCAAAATGGCTATGCCTTCAGGACAGCCAAAATCCACAGCTCTCAGCTGGACTCATTTTGTTTTCCTTTCTAGTCATCAGCCACTATTGTAGTTACCCATGCAGCCCTTGGAAAGCAAAGCCAATCCTTAGGTTGCTGCCAGATCAAAATGTTATTTATAATATTCAGTAGGCCATGCCATCAGGATAGCTGAAAGTCCATAGATTTGTGTATTTTCTTATTAATTGTTTTCATTCAGGTTATTCTACTTGTTGTTGTTGTTAGGTGCCATCGAGTCATTTACGACTCATAGCAACTCCATGCACAGCAGAATGAAACACTGACTGATCCCATGACAGCTCCGTGATCCCTGCTATACTTAAGTCCATCATTGCAGCCACCATGTCAATCCATCTTGTTGAAGGCCTTCCCCTCTTTTGTCGACCCTCCACCCTACCAAGCATGACATACTTCTCCAGGGAATGGTCCCTTCTTAGAACATGACCAAAGTAGGTGAAATGAAGTCTGACCATTCTTGCTTCCAAGGAGCATTTTGGGTGCGCTTCCTCCAGGACAGATCTGTTAGTTCTTTTAGCAGTCCATGGTACTTTCAGCATTCTTTGCCAGCACCACATCTAAAAAGCATCAACTCTTCTTTGGTCTTCCTTATTCATTGTCCAGCTCTCACATGCATGTGAGGCAATTGGAAATATCATGGCTTGTGTCAGGTGCACCTTAGTCCTCAAGGAGACATCCTTGCTCCTCAGCACTTGAAACACTTCTTTTGCAGTTGACCTTCCCATTGATACACGTCATCTCATGCCCTGATTGCTGCTTCCATTGGCATCAATTGTAAAACCAAACAACGTGAATTCTTTGACAACCTCAATCTTCTCTCCATTTATTGTGATGCTGCTCATTGGTCCAGTTGTGAGGATTTTTGTCTTCTTTATACTGAGATGTAATCCATACTGCAGATTGTATTCTTCAACCTTCATCAGTAAGTGCCTCAACTCATTCTCATTTTCAGCAAGCAAAGTTGTATTGTCTGTGTATCTCAGGTTGTTAATGATTCTTCCTCCAATCCTGGTGCCATGTTTTTCTTCATATAGTCCAGCTTCTCGGATTATTTGCTCAGCATATAGATTGACTAAGTGTGGGGAAAGGATACAACCCTGATGCACTCCCTTCTTGATTTTAAACCATGTAGTGTCCCCTTGTTCCATTCAAATGACAGCCTCCTGGTCAAGGTACAGGTTCCTCATGAGTACAATCAAATGTTCGGGAATTCCCATTCTTCTCAATGTTATCCATAATTTGTCATGATCCACACAATCAAATGCCTTTGCATAATCAATAAAACACAAGTAAACATCTTTTTGGTATTCTTTGCCTTGAGCTAAGATCCATCTGACAATGGCTATGATATCCCTTGTTCTACATCCTCTTCTGAATCCAGCTTGCACCTCTGGAAGTTCCTGTCAATATGCTGCTGCAAAAGTTTTCGAGTTATCTTCAATAAGATCTTACTTGTGTGCAATATTAATGATATTGTTCTATAATTTCCACATTCTGTGGGATCACCTTTCTTTGGAATGGGTACAAATATGGATCTCGTCCAGTCAGGTGGCCAGGTAGCTGTCTTCCAAATCTCTTGGCATAACCGAGTGAGTGCCTCCAGTGCAGCATCCGTTTGTTGAAATATCTCAAAGGGTATTCCGTCAATTCCCGGAGCCTTGTTCTTTGCCAATTCCTTCATTGCAGCTTCGACTTCCTCCTTCAGTGCCATTGGTTCTAGATCATATGCCACTTCCTGAAACGGATGAAGATCGACCAGTTCTTTTTGGTACAGTGACTCTGTGTATTCCTGCCATCTTTTCTTGATGTTTCCTGCATCATTCAATATTTTGCCCATAGAATCTCTCAATATTGCAACTCAAGGCTTAAATTCTTCTACTAATTGATATTTAATCCCCTTCTTTATCCTTCCTTTCAAAGCTCAGTGTTCCAGGGTTATATTATGTATCTGTTTCAATTGGTTTCTCATTTCTCTGTTGAAGAAGATCTGTGCAGCTTGTCTGCCTATTCCACAATCTTGACAGAAGTGTACCCCTAGGTATAGTTTTCTTGTTGACATTTTACTTTTTTCTCTCAGCATTTTAAACATATCATTCTGTTGACCTCTAGCCTCCAAAGTTTCTCAGGAGAAATTGGCACTTAATCTTATTGAGGATCCTTTATGTGTGAGTGTTTCCTTCTTTCACTGCTTTCAGAATTTCCTCTTTTTATTTACTTTTTGGGAGCTTAACCATGATATGTCTTTTTGTAGATCTCTCTGAGGTCATCCTGCTTGGGTTCTTTGAGCTTCTTGTATTTGTAAATCCATGCCCTTCATTCAGTTGAGGAAATTTTCTGTCATTATTTCTTTGATTATTCTTTCTGTCCCTTTCTCCCTCTCATCTTCTTCAGAATTCTCATGATGTGTATGTTAGATCTCTTGTCATTTCATAATGCCATTACACTGTGCTCAGCCTTTTTGAGCTACCATTCTTGTAGTCTGTAAATTTGTTGGTAATTCTTTATATGTTGTCATGTGCCATTGAGTTGGCCTTGACTCATAGTGACCACTCCTTGGGTTTCTGAGGTGGTATCACTACAGAAGTAGATTGCCCAACCCTCCTTCCAAGGAGTGGCTGGTGGGTTTGAACTACCAGCCTTCTGGTTAGCAGTCAAGTGTCTTAGGCACTATGCTATCAGTGCTCCTAGTCTTTATATAATGTTTCTCATTTCAGCTATTATCCCTTTAAGTTATAACATCTCTTTTTCTAGACACTCATTTTGTTCTTGCATTGTTTTCTTTTAGCTTTTTGTTCATGCTTCTCCTTAGTTCTTTAATAATATTTAATGTTATTTATTATATTTATGATAGTTAAAGTTGTATGTCAACTTGTCTGGGCCATGATTGTCAGTGGCTTTGAAGTTATGATGATATCTGATATATTGTGATTGCCTCCATAATGAGAACTACTATGCACAATCAATGAATTGAAATGGAATTTCCTTGGGAGCATGGTCTGCATCCAATACATATGGACATTCTGGCAAACTCTCTGACTTTTAGTTCAATCTGGATCCTGCATCTTGCTTGTCATCATCTGACCTCTGGTTCTTTGGACTTGAGCTAGTAACCTGCCATACTTCCTGCTTAGCTTGGGATTTTTTTTTTTTTTTTTTTAGCTTTCAGACTGTGAGCCAGCAACCTGCATCTGTCCTGTTGATCTTGATCTTCAGCAATGCCTACAGTTACATGAATCAGGAGAAGCTTCCAGGCTGATGTCTGACCTGCAGACTTGAGACTTGCAAGCCTACACAACAATGTGAACCATTTTCTAGAGGGAAATCTCTCTCTCTCTGGGGGGTTGGTTGGTTGGTCCCACTTAATGCCAGCCAATCTGATTAAATAAATAGATATGCTCAGGGCTTTGGCATCATAGTTTAAGTGCCATACAAAAGGCCACAATGTTGCCACTTGTGTGCTGAAAGAAAGCATTCTTTCTTTCTTTTTTTCTTTTTTTTAAATTTTTATTGTGATTTGGGTGAAGGTTTACAGAGCAAATTCACTTTATATACAGCAGGTCATATACACTTTGTCTCATGACATTGACCACAGTTTACCACAATGCAACAGCTCCCTTCCCACCTCCTCCCCACAGTTACCTCTTCCCAGTGTTCATCCCTCCATGGGCTCCTGTCCCTTGAGCTGTCTCCCTGTGCATAAGCAGCCTTTCTTTCTCCCTTGATTGTTCTCTCCAAGAAGTATATTACTTGAGGTAAATGTTCAACTCATATACCTATCTTTTGTTTGGCTGGAAACCACAGGTGTGGGTTCGATTCCATATCCGAAGGGCAGCTAGGGGCCATAGTCTCAGTGGTTCCATCCAGCTCTATCGGACCAGCAGACCTGGTCCCCCCCCCCTTTTTTTTTCCTCCAGTGATTTTGCATTTTGTTTCACATTGTTCTCCCTCTCTATCAAGGATCTCCTACATAGATCCCCTTTCAAGTGGATGACAGTGGTAGCCAGGCACCATCTAGTTCTTCTAGTCTCATAGTTGTATAGGTTGCAGATCAGATGGTGTACCAGTCGCTAGGACTGATTGTTTCCATTAATTTTGTTTTCTTCTTTCTTCTTTGCTCTTGATGAGGAGAGACCCATAGTTGCATCTAGATGGCAGCTTCCTAGCTTTTAAGATCCTAGTCACTGTCATATCTCAGGTATATATCAACTCTTCAGCACTATTTTATAATTTGATCCACAGGGAACTTGATCACCATTCCCTTCCACAAGATGTCACAGTGGTCCATTGTATTGACGATATTATGCTGATTAGACCTAGTAAGGAAGAGGTATCTATGACTCTAGACTTGTTGATAAGACATTTGCATGCTAGAAGATAGGAAATTAATCTGAAAAAAAATCAGGTATCTTCCACTCCAGTGATATTCCCAAGGGTCCAGTATTGTGGGACATTTTGAGATACTCTTTCTAAAATGAAGGACAAGTTACTGCATCTGGTGTATCCTACAACTAATAAAGAGGCAGAATGCTTGGTGGGACTCTTTAAATTTTGGAGGCAACTTATCCTTCATTTGGATGAGCTACTCTAGCTTATTTATCAAGTGACTCAAAAAGCTGCTAGTTTTGAATGGGCTCAGAACAATATACAGCTCTGCAACAGGTCCAGACTGCCATGCAAGCTGCTCTGTCACTTGGGCCATATGATCTGGCATATCAAATGGTTACTGAAGTCTCCGTGGTAGATAGAGTTGATGTTTGGAGTGTTTGTTAAGCTGATGTTGGTGATTCACAACACACATCCTTAGGAGTTTGAAGGAAAGCTTTACCATCCCCTGCAGATTACTCTTCTTTTGAGAAATAATTTTTGGCTTCTTCCTTGGCTTAGTAGCGATTGAATGCCAAACCATGTGTCACTAAGTCACCATGCAGGTTGAGCTGCCTATAAAGAATTGGGAGTTGTCTGACCCAAAGAATCATAATGTTGGACATACACAGCAACACTCCATAATCAAATGGAAGGGGTATATTTGAGATCAATCTCAATCAGGAATTGAAGGCACAAATAAGTTACATTGAGGAAGTGGTTCAAATGCCCATGGTCTCCACTCCTTTACCATCCCTCTGCCAGTCTGCACCTATGACCTCATGGGGTATTCCTTAGGATCAGTTGACAGAGGAAGAGAAACCTAGTGCCTGGTTTACAGATAGGCAGGAACCACTCAAAAGTGGACAATGGCAATACTGCAGCCCTTTCTGGGACCTCATTAAAGGACAATGGTGAAGGGAAATACTCCCATGGGCATATCTTCAAGCAGTGCTCCTTGTCGTTCATTTTGCATGGGAGAAGAAATGGTCAGATGTGCAACTGCATACTGATATGTGGGCTGCGGCCAATGGGTTGATTGAATGGTCAGGGATTTGGAAAGAGTATGACTGGAAAAGAAAGTTTGGGGAGAAAGGTATGTGGATAGATCTCTCTGAATGGGAAAAAGAAGTCTCATGTGAATACTCATAAACAGTGACCTCAGCAGAGGAGAATTTTAACAATTAAGTTAATAAGATAAACATTTTGTGGTAATCAGTCATCTTCTTTCCCCAGCCACTCTTGACATTGTCCAATAGGCTCTTGAATAAAGTGACCATGGGAGCATGGGTGAAGGTTATAGATGGGATCAGCAACATGGACTTCCATTCACCAAGGATGACATGGCTACAGCCACTGCTGAGTGCACAATCTGCCAGCAGCAAAGACCAATAGTGAGTCCATGATATGGAACCATCCTCAGGGCAATCATCCATAAACCTGGTGGCAAGTTGTTTACATAGGACTACTTCCATCAAAAGACAGGGTTTTCTTCTTACTGGAATAGACACTTATTTGGGAAGCATATTTACCTTCCTGCATGTAACACTTCTGCCAAAACTACCATCCATGGACTTAACAAGATGCCTAATCCACTGTCATGGTATGCCACACAGTATTGCCTCAGATCAAGGGACTCACTTTACAGCAAATGAAGTACAACAATTGGCCCATGCTAACAGAATTCACCGGCCTTATCCATCATGCTGAAGCAGCTAGCTTAATAGTATGATGGAATGTCCTTCTAAAGATACAACCATGGCACCAGCTAGGTGGCAATACCTTGCAGGATTGGGGCAATGTTCCCCATGAGGCAGTATATGCTCTAAACCAGAATACAATATATGATACTCTTTCTCTAGTAACCAGGATTCATGGGCCCAGGAACCAAGAAGTAGAAATGGGAGTAGCACCACTCTCTATTACCTCTAGTGACCCACTTGTGAGATTTTTGCTTTCTGTCCCTGTGACCCTATGATCTATGAATCTAGAGGTTTTAGTTCCAAAAGAAGAAATGCTCCCACAGGAGATAGAACATTGATTCCATTGAACTGTAACTTAAGAATGCTATCTGGCCATTTTGGGCTCCTCATGCCTCTAGATCAACAAGCTAATAAGGGTGTTACTGTATTGACTTGTGTGAATGACCCTGATTACCAAGGGGACATTGGGTTGATATTACAAAAAGGAGGTAAAGAAGAATACTGAAATACAGGAGATTCATTAGGATGTCTCCCAACACTACCATACCCTTTGATTTAAGTCAACGGAAAACTACAGCAACACAATACTGATAAGAGTACTAAAAGACCAGACTCTTCAGGAATGAGGGTTTGGGTCACCCCACCAGGTGAAGAACCATGACCAGGTGAGGTGCTTGCTGATGGCAAAATGAATGCAGAATAGGTGATGGAAGAGGGTAGGATAAAATACCAGATATGAGCACATGACCAGTTGCAGAAGTGAGCACTGAAATTGTCATATATATGTGCATCAGATATTTTTTGTTTTCTTCACTTATAAAATACAAGACGCAAGGAGGACTAGCACATTTTTGGTTGTACCTGACTTACTTAGTTCTATCAAGTTAAGTGTAAATATGACTTATCTTTATTTAGAAATTATGTACAGTGTAAGGTGATATATACAGGTGCCATTTGCAAGGGGTGAACTGGGGTTGTTTTAGGATGTGTGTCAACATGGTTGAGCCATGATTCCCAGTGGTTTGCCAGTTAAAGATGTAGTCATTCCCCGTAATGAGATCTGACATAATGCAATTACCCCCTTGATGAGATTTGTTATGGGCAGAGAATTAGTTGAAAGGGAGTTTCCTTGGAGTTGTGACCTGTACCCAATATATGTGGACATTCTGGCAAAGCTCTCTGGCATTTTGCTCAATCTGGATCCTCAATCAGTATCCTCTAAATGATGTTTAGTCATCATCTGACCTCCAGTTCTTGGACTTGAACCAGCAGCCTGCCATCTAGCCTACAGATCTTGAAATTCATTAGTCTCTGCAACCTATTACCCAGCAGCCTGCATCTGACATGCCAATCTTGGGCTCACAAGCCCCTGCAGCTATGTGAGTCAAGAGAAGCCTCCAATCTGATCTCTGTCTAATGGACTTGGGGCTTGCCAGCCTCTACAATAACATGAACCATTTCCTTGAGATAAATCTCTCTCTCTCTCTCTCTTTCTCTTTACACACACACACACACACACACACATATATATATATAAGCATCACTGGTTTTCCTTCTCTAGAATCCCAGCCTAAGACAATAAATATTCGGGTTTTTTTTTTTTTTTTTTTTTTCATTATGTGGTTGTTGTCGCTATATGTGCTTTCACTCCCATTGTTATAGTCAAATGGATGGGTCATTTTAAATCTCTTCTATGTGTCTTGTGACTCTTTGTTTGGGCATTGGAATTTTTAAAGGTATTAACTTTCTCGCTTTCCCCAAGTACTTGGTGCTTTTCCTTTCACTATTTCTGCAAAGTAAATTGTATGATTGTCTAATTCAAAAGGATCAATACCAATCCATTTCAGCTCATACATGCTAGTATATTGATCTTTATGTATTCTATTTCATTTTGAAAACTTCTAATTTTCCTAAATTCATACTTCATACAATCCACATTTAGATTATTAAAGAGTGTTTGCAGTGGGCTGGCAAGATGGCGGACTAGGCAGAAGGATTGCACAGACCCTCTTCAACAAAGAAAAGGGAAACCAATTAATACAGACACAGAAGATAATCTTGGACCCCTGAGCATTGAAGG
>NW_006921611.1:19887272-19897605 GCF_000298275.1 Orycteropus afer afer
AAAAAAAAAAAAAAAAAAAAAGAATGTTTGCAGCTGTCTTCCAATGCCCCATCAGCATAGGAAGGTCAAAGCTTTACTACAACCATGTCATTAAGGTCAATTCTACTTTGTTAGAATGTGGAAGTTATCAAACAATATAATTAAAATCACATGAAGTAAAATTTTCCTGAAGATAATTCAAAAACATTTGCAACAGCATATTGACAGGAAACTTGCAGGAATGTAAGGTGGATTCAGAAGAGGACACAGAACAAGGTATATCATTACAGATGTCAGATGGAACTTTTCTGAAACAAATACCAGAAAGATGTTTACTTCTGTTTTGTTGACTATGGGAAAGCATTTGACTGTGTGAATCATAACGAATTATGGATAACATTGAGAAGAATGGGAATTCCAGAACACTTAATTATATTCATGAGGAAAATGCACACAGACAAGGAGGCTATCATTTAAACAGAACAAGGGGATCCTGTTGTTGTTAGGTGTCATTGAGTTGTCTCTGACTCAGTGACCCCATGTGTAGCAGAACAAAAAAATTGCCTGGTCCTGTGCCAGATACTTGTTATACCTGAGCCCATCATGGTAGCCACTGTGTTAATCCATCTTGTTGAGGGCTTTCCCCTTTTTCATTGGCCCTCCACCTTACCAAGCATGACAAGGTAATGGTCCCTTCTGATAAAATGACCAAAGTAGGTGAGAGGAAGTCTGGTCATTTTCGCTTTCAAAGGGTATTCCAGCTGCACTTCCTCCAGGTCAGATTTGTTTGTTCTTTTAGCAGTCCGTGGTACTTTCAGCATTCTTTGCCAGCACCACAACTCAAAAGCATCAACTCTTCTTTGGTCTTCCTTATACATTGTCCAGCTCTCACATACACATGAGGTGATTGAAAACACCATGGTTTGCATTAGGCCCACCTTAGTCTTCAAAGACATCTTTGCTCTGCAACACTTTAGAAAGGTCTTTTGCATCTGATTTGCCCAGTGCTATACATCGTCTGGTATCTTGACTGCTGCTTCCATTGTTGTTGATTGTAGAGCTAAGTAATATGAAGTCTTTGACAACTTCAATCTTTCCATTTATTGTGGTGATGCTTATTGGTCCATTTGTGAGGATTTTTGTTTTCTTTATATTGAGGTATAATCCATACTGCAGACTGTATTCTTCAATCTTCATCAGTAAGTGCTTCAAGTCATCCTCACTTTCAGCAAGCAAAATTGTCTCCTCAGCGTATCGTAGATTGTTAATGATTTTCCTCCAATCTTGAGGCCACGTTCTTCTGCATATAGTCCAGTTTCTCAGATTATTTGCTCAACATACAGATTGAATAAGTGTGGTGAAAGGATAAAACCCTGGTGCACTCCTTTCTTGTTTTTAAACCATGCAGTGTCCCCTTGTTCTGTTTGAATGATAGCCTCCTGGTCTATATATAGGTTCCTCATGAGTACAATTAAGTTGTTCTGAAATTCCTATTCTTCTCAATGTTATCCAAAATTTGTTATGATCCACACAATCAAATGCTACTGCATAGTCAACAAAACACAAGTCAACATCTTTCTGGTGTTCTTTGCTTTGAGCCAAGATCCATATGACATCAGCTATGATATCCCTTGTTCCACATCCCCTTCTAAATGCAGCTTGCATTTCTGGAACTTCTTTGTCAATATACTGCTGCAGCCAGTTTTTAATTATCTTCAGTAACATTTTACTTGTGTGTGATATTCATGGTACTGTGTGATAATATCCACATTCTGTGGGATCACCTTTCTTTGGGAGAGGTATAAATATGGATCTCTTCTAGTCAGTTGGCCAGATAGCTGTCTTCCAAATTTCTTGGCATAGCTAAGTGAATGCCTCCAGCATGGCATCCGTTTGTTGATACATCTCAATGGGTATTCCATCAATTCCCGGAGTCTTGTTTTTTGCCAATTCCTTCAATGCAGCTTCAACTTCTTCCTTCAATACCATTGGTTCTTGATCATATGGCACCTCCTGAAATGGATGAACATCAAACAATACTTTTTGGTACAGTGACTCTGTGTATTCCTTCCATCTTCTTTGATGTTTCCTGCATCACTCAATATTTTGCCCACAGACTCTTTCAATATTACAATTCAAGGCTTGAATTTTTTCTTCAGTACTTTCAGCTTGAGCAATGCCAATTGTGTTCTTCCCTTTTGGTTTTCTAACTCCAGTTCTGCACATTTCATTATAATCATTGACTTTGTCTTTTCAATCTTCTCTTTGAAATCTTCTGTTCAGTTCTTTCATCTTGTCATTTCTTCCATTTTCTTTAGCTACTCTCCATTCAAGGGCAAGTTTCAGAGTCTCTTCTGACATCCATTTTGGTCTTTTCTTCCTTTCCTGTGATTTTAATGACCTTTTCTTTCTTCAGGAGTGATGTTCTTAATGCCATTCCACAATTCCTCTGGTTTTTGGTCATTGGTGTCCAATGCATCAGATATATTTTTTAGGTGGTCTCTAAATTCAGGAGTGATATATTCAAGGTCATATTTTGCCTCTCTTGGACTTGCTTTAATTGTCTTCAATTTCAACTTAAATTTTCAGATGAGTAGTTGATGTTCTGTTCCATAATCAGCTCTTGACCTTGTTTTGGCTGAAGATATTGAGCTTTTCCATTGCCTCTTGCCACAGATGTAGTCAATCTGCTTCCTGTATACTCTACCTGGTGAAGTCCACATGTATAGCTGCCATTTGTGTTGTTAAATAAATGTATTTGCAATGAATACATTGGTTTGGGAAAATTCTGTCATGTGATCTCTAGTGCTATTTCTATCACCAAGGCCATATTTTCCAACTACTGGTGACTCTTCTTTGTTTCCAACTTTTGCATTCCCACCACCAGTGATAATTAGCACATCTTGATTGCATGTTTAGTCAATTTTAGACTACAAAAGTTCATAAAAATCTTCAATTTCCTCATCTTTGGCTTTGGTGGTGGGTGCATAAATTTGAATAATATTAACTAATAATAATAATAATATATAATAGTAATAATAATATAATAGTATTAACTGGTCTTCCTTGGGATAATACATGGTTTCAAATCAAGAAGAGTGTGCATCAAGGTTGTATCCTTCCACTAAACTTATTTATTCTGTATGCTGATCAATTGATTTGGGAAGCTGGACTATATGAAGAATGCAGTATCAAGATTGGAGGAAGACTCATTAACAACTTGTAATATGCAAATGACACAATCTCGCTTGCTGAAAGTGAAGAGGACTTGAAGCACTTAACTAATGAAGATTAAAGGCTACAGTCTTCCATGTGGATTACACTTCAACATAAAGAAAATGAAAATCCTCCCAATTGGACCAATTAACAGCATCATGATAAATGGAGAAATGATTGAAGTTGTCAAAGATTTCATATTATTTGGTTTCACAATCAACACCCATGGAAGCAGCAGTCAAGAAATCAGATTCTATATTGCACTGGGAAATCTGCTGCAAAAGCCCTCTTTAGAGTGATGAGGAGCAATGCTATCTCTTTGAAGACTAAAGTGAACCTAAACCAAGCCATGGTATTTTCAGTCACTTCATATGCATGTGAAAGCTGGGCGATTGATACGGAAGACTGAAGAAGGGCTGATGCTTTTGAATTGTGGTGTTGGTAAAGAATATAGAAAGCCCCATGGAGTGCCAGAAGAACAAACAAATCTGTCCTGGAAGAAGTGCAGCTGGAATACTCCTTGGAAATGAGAATGGCCAGACTTTGTCTCACCTACTTTTGCCATGTTGTCAGAAGGGTCCATTCTCTGGAGAAAGATGTCATGTTTGGTAAAGTGGAGAACTGGCAAAAAAAAAAAAAAAAGGGAAGACCCTAAATGAGATAGAATGACATAGTGGCTGACACAATAGGTTCAGTTATAGCAAAGATTGTGAGGCTGGAGCAGGACTGGGCAATGTTTCATTCTGTTGTACATAGGGTCACTGTGAGTTGGAGCTGACTTGACAGCACCTAACAACAACAACTACTTTGAGGAGGCAACTCTTCCCCAGTCATATTTTGAGTGACTTCCAACTTGAGGGGCTCAACTTCTGGCATTATATCCGAAAACATTTCACTGCTATTCATAAAGTTTTCCAGTAATATATCAGACCATGTCTCATTGCTATTCATGACATTTCCAGTGGTCAATTTCTTTCAGAGTGGGTAGCCCCATCCTTCTCAATCTGTTTAGTCTGGAAGATCCATTGAAACTTGTTCACTATTGGTGCCCCTGCTGGTATTTGAAATACCAGTGATATAATCTCCATCTTCACAGCAACACACAAACCATCACAGTATGATAAACTGACAGGTGAGTGGTGGTTTCCTATGCCAGGAATGATAAATTGAAGATGAATGGCAGCTCATTCATAGTTAAAAAGATATTTCAATATCATACTGAAGATCAATGCAGTCAGTGATAGCATAACATCTGTAAGCCTGCAAGGAAGGCCAGTTAAAACCACTATTATTCAAATTTATGCACCAACCACTAAAGCCAAAGGAGAAGAAATTGAAGATTTCTACTGACTTCTATAGTTTGAAATCGACAAAACATGCAATCAAGATGTATTGATTATTACTGTGATTAGAATGCAAAAATTGTAAACCAAGAATTATCATATGTACTTGGAGAATATGGTTGTGGTGGTAGAAATGATGCTGGAGATCACATGATAGAATTTTGCAAGACCAATGGCTTATTCATTGCAAGTACCTTTTCCAAAAACATAAACAGTTCCTAAACACATGAACCTTGCTAGGTGGAAAACACAGGAATCAGTTTAAGTACATCTGTGGAAAAGGTGATGGTGAAGCTCAATATAATTGGCCAAAACAGGGCCAGGAGCTCATTGTGGAACATTTTACCTGCTGACCTTGGACTGGTCAGCCTCAATATCCAGCAGCTGCATGAGTTAAGAGACAACCCTAGTTCCAGTCTGCCTATATTAAGAGGCAGAGATGAAGCGCAAGGTTGGAGGGCCTTCACCCAGCCCCTAGAGCTAGCACTCTGAATTTGGACTTCCAGCTTCCTAAACTGGAAGAGAATAAATTCCTCTTTGTTAGATCCATCCACTTGTGTTATGTCTGTTATAGGAACACTAGAGAAATGAAAGAATGTGCCTAACTCAAGCCACAGTATTTTCAATTGCTTCATATGCATGTGAAACATAAACAATGAATAAGAAAGACAGAAGAGGTGATGCCTTTGTATTGTGGTTTTGACAAAGAATATCGAAAATATAATGGACTGCCAGAAGCACAAACAAATCTCTCCTGGAAGTAGTGCAGCTGGAATGATCCTTAGAAGTAAGAATGTCCAGATTTCATCTCACCTACTTTGGTCATGTTGTCAGACTACTCCCTGGAGAAGGATATTGTTTTAGTTCTCTAATACTGCCATGACAGAAATGCCACAAGTGGATGACTTTAACAAACAGGAATTTATTCTTTTATAGTTTAGGAGGTTAGAAGTCTAAATTCAGAGTGCCTGTGGTAGCAGCTGGGTGAAGACCTCTCAACCTTGGGCTTCAGTTCTGCTGCTTGCTCCAGGACCACTGGAGCTGGAGGGGTCTCCTAACTCATATAACTTCTGGCTGCTAAGGCTGACCAACCCAAGCTTGGCAGGTAAAATAGCACAACCCCAAGATCAGCAAGCAACATGTCAGGCCACTGGCTCAAGTCCAGGAACTAGAGATGAAGACTTTACTAAATGCAGGAAGGATCCAAATGTGCTAAAAAGCTAGAGACGCTTACCAAAACTTCTCTATATATACTGGAAGCAGGTCACAGCCCGAAGGTAATTCCCCTTCAGATACTTAGTGGATTCCACCATGAAGATGATTATAATCTCATCATGGAGAATAACTACATCCAGCTGCCAAGCCACTCAAAACCATAACCTAGCCAATTTGACACACAACCTTACCTACTATCAATATCATGCTCGGTAATGTAGAGGGTCAGTGAAAAAGGGAAAGGCTGTCAATGAAATTGATTAACACAATGGCTGCAATCATGGGTTCAAGCATAAGCAAAGATTGTGAGGTTGGCACAGGATCGGGCAGTGTTTCATTCTGTTGTACACAGGGTCACTATGAGTTGGAGCTGACTCAACAGCACCTAACAACAACGATAACTTTCTGCCAAAAAAAAACTTAGATCAGCAAAACCGTCAGCCTTTGTTTACTCTTTTCCATCCCTCTCTGAGACAGCTCATTCTACCTTTCTATTTTAATTAGATTAAAATGTTCAAGGTCTCAGTTTTCAAATTTCAGTATCTCTTAAACACACTAGACAATAGGCTATGGTCATTTTGTCCACCAGAGGGCACTATCACTCAGGTGAGATATCACGTACTATACACTCTTTCCTCTGAGGGCACAGTCCTCTTTCTCTGGTTTCCTTCTCTGTTTCTGCAATCATATTTTCCGTTGGAAAACTCACACCCAGTGAATTCCTTTAAGGGCTGGGTGTTACTCTTTCCTTTTGCCTGAAGCTTCTTTCGCACTCTGTTGGGGCTGCTTATATTATGAGCTGGCATTTAAGGAAAGCACTGCAGACTTTCCTCCATTTCAGGAGACAGAGGGGCTGGCACACCGTGCAAAGACCTCTGAGAGATCCATCTTTTGGTTTCAGAGCCCCAGTGGCCATGTAGTGGTTGGAGAAGCAGTCTCCCCTTAGGTGACCTACTAGCTGATTCCACTATAAGGAACCTTCTGTAGGAGTTCATGTTAATCTGGCAGCTAGTCATTACCAGTTGGGGAGCAGGTGTCATATTCCAAAAGGACCCCAGAGAGATCTTCCTTGTTATGATCAGAACCCATTCCATAGTATGTCATCTCTGAATGTAGCCTCCATTCAAGATGTCTGCTTCCTATTACACAGCAGCCTCAGTCAGCAACCTCCAGCAGACTTGAAGGGGGAGAAGACAGATCCAAACTGATCCCCAGGGAAGTCTATCCTGTTATTTTCAGAGGCCTGAGCTGTGGAGTACACAGGGAACCAGATAGAATGCTGACAATGGGAGAAGCCTCCATGACAGGAGCCTTCTGTAGCAGTTTGCAACAGCCTGGGAACCAACAATTACCAGGTAAGGTGGAAGTGTCATGCTTTGGTCATAGTCCCATGGAGGTCTACCTTGTTGCTATCAGAGTTCTCTCAGGAGATTGTTGGCTGTCAGTGCAGCTTCCATTCAAGACTCTTGCTTCCTTACACATAGCAGCTTCAGTCAGCAGTCCTCAATGCCAACTGGAAATGTAGGCAAACTAACCCTAATTGACCCCCAGGGAGGTTTGTCCTATTGTTTTCAGAGGCCAGAGCTAGGGCACCAATGTGTGGAGAGGCAGCTAGAGTGCTGACTATGGGAGCAGACTCCACTACACTGGCCTTCTGTAGCAATTCACACCAGGCTTGCAGCAAATAGTGTCCAGATTGGGGAGGAGCTGGCATACTTCAAATGGACCCCCCAGGGAAGTCTGCCTTGTTAATTTCAGAGCAAAAGCTTGGGGTCTTGTCTCATTGTACAGGCAGGAAGTGTGGTGGTTAGGGAAGCAGCCTTATTTTCTGGGACTATTTCCCAAGTTCACAGCACCTGGTGGCCTATGTGGCTGAAGGGAGGAGCAGTGATTTTTCCACTGTATGTGACTCATTGTTGATTTGTTGATACATGTCTGTCTGCAGTTACTGCTACTTTGCTTTGCTCCCTGATTCAGCGTTCTTAAAGCTGAGTACTGTGTCCTTATTGTATTTGTGGGGAAGGATTAGAACAATGGTCTGTTTATGTTACCATCTTCCCTGAATTCTCCTTCATAAAGTTTTCAATTGCTGATTTTTCCTGAAGTAAATTGCCAGGCCTTCCTTTTGGGTTCCTCTGGGTGGACTCAAGCTGTCAATCTTTGGCTAGAAGTTGAGCTGACTAATCATTTGCACAAGAAAAGAAGGTAATATTTAATTAAATAAGGTGAGAAAGGAGAAAGGACATTCTCAGTGATAGAAATGGCATTAGCAAAATGCAGAAGTTGATGTGGCATGTCAAGCTCTGGATCTAAGGATGTGAACTGTATGATTGGCAGGGAGAACAGAACAGGTGTGTTGAACTGTGTCTAGAAAAAAAAAATCAAGATCTATTGTAACTACCTGGTACCATGATTTTAATAAACATTCAGAAATACATACTAATTGATAGCCACATTCAGTCACAGCAGTTTTTCTAGAGGATGATCCATTTTCATTCTCCACCTTAGATCTCCTACCACTCTCACAGCTGCTGTATTACGACCTTCACATTATCTTTAACTCTACCAAGAAAAAAAAGATGGATGGAATAAGTTGAGTAGCCTGCATGGCCATAGTTGAATAGAATGAAGAAACATTGGAAGCAGAAAGAAAATGGCAAATAGAAAAAAGAGAATAAAAATGAGGGAAGAAATTATCTTTTCCCTTTTCCTCCATCTTTCCACTCCTCAGTTTGGAGCTTCTAGTTAGTGACAGGAAATTACAGCCTCGCCAGATATTACCATGTGAAGATAAAGTCATCTTTCTGGAAGCCAAGATGTTCTCCTGAGCTCCAGGCTTATCTATCCAACTCCTACCTGACAATTTCCTTGATAAGATTGAGCATGAAGTTCAACATGGACAAGCTGGCCTTACCTTCTTCCTCATCACCTGCTCCTGCTCTAGGGTACATTTTCCCATCACCACCTTTCTAGCTTTCTAAATGGGTCTCCTCTCTCTCAAGTCCCACATCCAAGCAATTTCCAGACTGGTAATCCCACCTTGACAGCATGCTTTGATTTCATCATATCCTTCCCACTCCCATTGTCATTGCTCATTTCTATTCCTATTACTTTTTTTTCTCTTTCTTTTTATTGGGATTTGGGTGAAAATTTACAGAGCAAATTCACTTTCCATACAGCAGTTCACATACACTTTGTATCATGACATTGACCACAATTTACCACAATGCAACATCTCCCCTCTTACTTCCTCCCAATAGTTATCTCTTCCCTGTATCCATCCCTCCATGCACTCCTTCCCCCTGAGCTGTCTCCCTGTGCATAAGCAGTCCTTTCTCCCATGCTTGTTCTCTCCAAGGAGTGTATCTACCTCAGGTAAATGTTCAACTCATATACCTGTCTATTGTTTGTCTGGAAGCCACAGGTGTGCGTCCAATTCCAGTCCTGAAGGGCAGCTAGGGGCCATAGTCTCAGTGGTTCCACCAGGCTCCACCAGGCCAGCAAACCTGGTCTCCCCGCCTTTTTTTTTTCCCAAATAATTTTGAGTTTTGTTCCACATTGTTCTCCTTGTCTATCCAGGGTCTTCTACATAGATCCTCTTCCAAGTGGTTGACAGTAGTAGCCGGGCACCATCTAGTTCTTCTGGTCTCATAGTCGTATAGGCTGCAGATGGGATGGTGTACAAGTTGCTAGGACTAATTGTTTCCAGGAATTTTTGGTTTTCTACATTCTTCTTGGCCCGGGATGAGGAGAGACCCATTGTTGCATCTAGATGGCAGCTTGCAAGCTTTTAAGATCCCAGCAACTATTTGCCACAGTAGGAGGTAGAACTATGATTTGTGTAGTATGTTATGCCAATTGAGCTTGATGTCTCCTGCGACTATGGTCCCTAGCCCACACATTCAACTACTCAGTCCCTCTGGGTAGCTGGTTGTGACCAACCAGTGACTATAACCTTACACCTTGTCAGCTCCACTATACACCTGGGAATTCAGATCACACACATAAAGTTATAGGACCATTATCTGCCAATCCTATACATGTCCTTGGATACACTCTGCACTTCACAGACATACCTAACAGTTCAGCCTGTCCACCCATCTATCCACCCATATACCCGTGTTTGCCTTCACTGACCATGTCGTACTATATGTGCAAAAGGGTTCATCTTTGTTGTGTGTACTTCCCACTTACCTCTCTATGTCTTTCTCTTCCTCAATGCCCCTATATTGATCACTCACATTTGATACATTGCCCTTATCTTCACCCAAATCAAAACTTATCTCTATCTATCTAACAGTATTCCCACCCCTCCCCTCCACTCCCACCCCTGGTAACCAACAAAGAAAATGTCCTTCCATAGATAAATGCTTCCTTGACTTTTACAGTAATGGACTAATACAATATTTGTACTTTTGTGATTGATTTATTTCACTCAGCATAATATCCCCCAAGTTCATGCACGTTATGCAGTGTTTTTCAGATTCTACATTATTCTTTAGGGTTGCATAGTATTCCATTGTGTGTATGTGCCATAGTTTGTTTATCCATTCCTCAGTTGATGGACATCTAGGTTGTTT
>NW_006921611.1:19900308-19901457 GCF_000298275.1 Orycteropus afer afer
CTTCTGGTCCTGTTGATTTTTTTCTATTGCCCTTCTATTTTCTGTTTCATTAATTTCTGCTCAAATCTTTATTATTTCCTTTCTGCTGTTGACTGTAGGCTTTTGTTGCTGTTCTTTTTCTAATTGTTGGAGATGTTTGTTTAAAGTGTTGATCTTGGCTCTTTCTTCCTTTTTGATGTGTGCATTTACTGCTGTAAATTGGCCTCTGATCACTGCTTTTTCCGTGTCCCCCAAATTTTTTTATCTTGTGTTTTCATTTTCAAAATTTTTGAATTTCAATTTTTATTTCTTCTATTACTCAGTCTTTCTCAAGGAGGGTACTGTTCAGTTTCCATGTGTTTACTCTTTTTCTGTTCATCTTTCTATTGTTTATTTCTAATTTGATAGCTTTATGATCTGAGAAGATGATTTGCAGTATTTTAATATTTTTAAATGTATTAATGCTTGCTTTATGGCCTAACATGTGGTCTATCATGGAAAATGTTCCATGTGCACTGGAGAAGAATGTATATTGTGCTGCTGTCGGGTGAAGTGCTCTGTAGATGTCTATAAGGCAAAGTTGGGGGAGTGTATTATTTAGCTCTTCTGCATCTCTGCTGAGTTTCTTTCCAGTTGTTCTATCTGTCAAAGAAAATGGTCTATTAAAGTCTCCCACTATGACTGTGCAGTCATATGTTTGGCTTTTCAACTCTTTCAAAGTCTGATTTATGTATTTTGGGGCTCTTTCATTGGATCCATAAATATTTATTATGGTTATATCTTCATGATCAATTGATCCTTTAGTCACATAATGTCCTTCCTTGTCTCATATGGTGGCTTTTGTCTTAAAGTCAATTTGTTCAGAAATTAATATTGCCACTCCTGCTCTCTTACAGTTGTCATTTGCTTGATATATCATTTCCCAACCTTTGATTTTTAGTCTATTTTTGTCTTTTTCTCTAAGGTGTGTCTCTTGTAGGCAGCATATTGATGGGTTTTGTTTTCTTATCCAATCTGCCACTCTCCGCCTCTTGAGTGGTGCATTTAATCCATTAACATTGACAGTAATTATTGATAAATTTGAATTTGTTGCTGTCATTTTGTTATGTGTTTTTTCATGGTGTCCCTGGTTTCTTTGCTCCATTTTATTTTCTGTGCTGAGCTCATTAT
>NW_006921611.1:19901962-19912243 GCF_000298275.1 Orycteropus afer afer
TTTTAACAAATTCCCTTAGTTTCTGCTTATCTGGAAATCTCCTGATTTCACCATCATATTTGAGGGACAATTTTGCTGGTTATATAATTCTTGGTTGAAATTTTTTCTCTTTCAGGGTTTTATATATACCATCCCATTGCCTTCTTGCTTGCATGGTTTCTGCTGAGAAATCAGAGCATATTCTTACTGGTTGTCCTTAGTAGGTAACTTTTTTTTTTTTTTTTCCCATGCTGCTTTCAGGATTCTATCTTTGTTTTTTGTTTTGGTGAGTTTGATGATGATATGTCTCAGTGATTTTCTTTTGGAGTCCATCCTGTTTGGGGTTTGTTGTACTTCCTGAATGTATATATTCTCCTCTTTCATCATATCTGGGAAGTTCTCTTCCAGCAAATCTTGGACAATTTTCTCAGTGGTTTTATTTTTCTCTTCCTGTTCTGAAATTCCAATGACATGCAGATTATTCCTTTTGATGGTATCCCACATGAACCTTAGGCTTTCTTCATTTTGTTTTGATTTTTTTTCTGATTGATCCCATTCCAAAGAAGTATTCTGGTGTTTGTTTTCAATCTCATCAATTCTGTCTTCCATTGCATCAATTCTACCCCTTTGCCCTTCCAATGTGTTATCTATTTCTAAGAATTTAGTATTAATCTTCTGGATTTTTATCTGTAGATTTAGAATCATTTCTAATTTTTCATTTATTTTGTCATTTTGTTCCTATATTTTCTTCCAAAATTCATCTAGGGTTTTTTTCTGTGTTTTCTTTGGTCTGCCTCTCAATCCTTTGAAGATACCTAAATATAATTCTTTTGAATTTCTTATCAGAGAGTTCTAATACTGCTTCTTCCTCAGGGATGTATTCTGGGTCTGTATCTTGCTTCCTTGTTTCTACCACTTTACCTTGCTTCTTTGTGTGGACTATGATTGTCTGTTGTCTCCGAAACATTGTGGTATTGTATTAAGATCTCTGTTAATTGTTTGTTAAGAGCAGCCAAGGGTGATTCAGGCTTTTCTTGGTGGTTTTTTTATCATTGGCCCATTGGTGGAGAAGGAGGTGGTGGCTCTTGCTCAGTAAGTGAAGTTGAAGGAGGTGTGGGTGTACTTGTATCTTATGGGGACTCTTGCTGTCTCCCACTCAGTTAGACAAAAATTACAGTTGAATAACCATCAAAAAACTAAAAGCACATGAACAAAAAATACACCATGTAATCACACAAGATCAGTAATCTAAAAAAGAAAAAGGGGAGAAAAGAAGAAGACAATAAGAAAATCTGCAATATCTGGGGATAGGGCACTAACAGAAAAAAGTTAGAAAAGGAGAATAATGAAAAAAATGGGAAAAATGCAAAAAAGAAAAAAGAACCCAACAAGGAATGGGGTTAACCACAAGAAAAAAGAAGGGAAAAAGGAAAAAAAAAAATTAACCAGGAACTGGGGGAAAAAAAAAAAAGGTGTAAACTAGGACCTGGGAGGAGAAGAATAGTAAAAATGACAAAAGTATTAATAATAGTAGTATTTTTGTTACAGACAAATATAAGCAAACCAATCACCAGAAAAAAAGAAAGAGAAAAAGAAGAAAAAAAAATTGGCAGAGGACAGGGCAGGTCATCTAGGCTCTGTCTGAGCACACAGACTGGGATAGAGTTCTTGCGGGCCCAGAAGGTGGTTGGAAGTAGAGGGTGGCCGCACCTCTGTTCACCAAGCAGGTGGGGGTATAAGAGTAACAAGAGGAGTGTAGCACCTTTTCAGTCATGCAGGTCCAGAGTGTCCTTGGGGTTACTGGAAAGCAGAACCTCTTTTTAAGCCCTTGCAATCTGGTAGAGTGCTGTCTCTTTAAGTTGTCTTTAGCTGCTGGTTATGTGTTGATTTGTTTTGTCTTGGTTTTATGGTTTAATATTTTGAAAATGTGAAGCAGGTGTATTTTATTTTATTATTGATTCAGGTATGTTGGGTCACTCTGCTGTTTTCTTTGTGATGGTGAAATCACTGTGGGATGTGGATATGTGTTTCTGTTTGTCATAAAGAGGGTTTAGAGTTTGAAGTGGGAGGTTTTATGGTAATTGACTGAATGTGGTTTCTTCTATTGAAAGAGTGAAGTTATTGGCGGAGAAGGTGGGAGCAGAAGAAGGAAAGCTTGGTGTTGCTAGTGTCGGTTTCTAGGGCTTTGCACAGGCTATTATTGGTGATGTAATTATTTACAAGTCTGTGGCTCAATCTCAGGAAAGATTCCTGTTGTTAGGGAGTCACCACTTTCAGGCCAGGCTCAGGCACATTCAAAGACCTCACTTACGAGGCCCTTCAGCACCAAAAAGCCAATTCAAGGCAAATTCCTGGGACCACACTGAGCTGCAGCTTCCTCTCTCTCTCCGCCCCATCTGCTCATGGCTCTGGTGCAATCCCCCCAGACCGTAAGGGCTCAGGAGTTTGTCTGTGATACAACCCACCTGTGGTGCCAAAGATGCACTCAATTTTAGCTGTGCTGGAGTCAAGAGAGTACCTGCTAGTAAACTGTGGTCCTGATATCAGTGACAAAGATAAGCACAATGTCTCCCAGGCTGACACAAGCCCACTCAGTGACCTGCTGAGAGGGGAGCAAGCTCACTCTCCTGGAGCATCAATGAACTCTCTGCTTGAGTTTCAGTGGTGCTGCATGCACCTGTTTGCACTTAGGTGACCCAAGTTGCCAATAAAGTCAGGTGCTGGATGCAGATCCTTGGAGCTCTTTGCTGGGATGTTGGTGTGGTCGTTGGTATGCTGATATAGGGTGTCTTCTTTCTTGGCTCATGGGGATCTTAGGTGGCTGCCCTCACCCGCCGGTCAGTGACTGCCCCAGGGAGGTTTCTAATGGCCTCTCTTGGCTGCCCGTCCAGCCTCTGCCAGGCGGATCTCTCTTAAATAATCTCCCTGTGCCTTTCCTCTAATGCTGCTCTTCTGTGTTTGGTGCACTCTGATTCAGTGAGCTGTTCAGAGCACCAAAATCCCTAATTCAAACTGCAGTCCTTAGTTTTTCAAGCACTTAGATGCTAGAGGGATATAATGTGGTGCTTACTGATGAGACTCCATTTTGAATCCTATCCCTGTTACTTTTATGGCAGCTATCTTTTAAATGTTCTCCTTGTCTTCATCCTCAGCCCTCATCAAGTCCTTAATGCCATGGCTAAAATTAGCTTTCTAATTACCCAAATATGATCTTGTTGTGTCTCACCTTTAAAAACCAGGATTGACCCCCATTGCCTGAAGAAAATATCTAGATTTCTCGGTATGCTCCATGCAGTCCACTAAATTTTGACTCAATCCATATTTTTGACCTGATCCCTGACTTAATCCTCCATTTTCTCTGTTAACAACTGCTATAGTTTGAATTGAGTCTCCAAAACAATGTGTTGTAAATCTAGCCCATATACTTGTAGTTAAAAACTCATTTGGGAATGGGTTTTCTTTATCATGTTAATAAGTGGCATAGTGCCTAAGGCACTTGATTGCTAACCAGAAGGCTGGCGGTTCAAACCCACCAGCCACTTCTTGGAAGGAAGATGGGGCAATCTACTTCCGTAGTGATACTGTCTCAGAAATCCAAGGAGAGGTCGCTATGAGTCGGGTCCGACTCGATGGCACATAACAACAACAACAACAGCAATGCAGGGTGTCTTAAATCAATATCTTTTGAAAAATAAAAGAAATTAAACAAGCAAGGGAGAAAGTAGACATAAAGTATGAGAGATGCCAAGCCACAGGAAGATTATCCAGGAGCAGAATCTCAAATGAGAAAAGAACTTTCCATCAGAGCCAAGAGTGAGAGAAAACCTTCCTCTAGAGCTGACTCCTGACTTCAGACTTCTAGCCTCCTAAACTATGAGAAATAAATTTCTGTTTGTTATAGCCACCCACTTGTGGTAGTTATTTCTTTTATAGTGGAAGTAGAAATTAGTACAACAACTAATTTACTGTTTCATCTATGTCCTTAGCCTTTACTCATAGTGTTCCTTTAACTATAATGTAATGCCTTCCTTATCTTCTACCAAGATTTCTTTTTGTTGTAGGCTCATACCAAATGTCTCATTCTCCTCCTTGAAACTATGTTAGACACTCCATCCCCCATCCCAAACTGGATGTGCCTAGCATACAATAAACCACAATGAATTTTGGTAAAGAATGAATTACTCAATTAATTAATAAAGAGATTAATAAAAGATAGAATTTTTGTCTGTCTTTGAGGTATTCTCCTGCATTGCAAGCCATTACTTCTTGTCCAGGCTGAGCTTCCCCAGAGCTTGTCTATTCTGATCGATCCACAACATCTACTAAAGTATGAATGATGCACCAGTTAAATATGGGATTTGACTAGTTTTTCTTCCAGGCACTTTGGCACAGAGCATGTAAGATCAGCTGAGGTTGGGTCTCAGCACTGTGTTCTGAGTTTCAGTTCGACATTTCAGGTACAAGAAAACACCAGCAAGTTCAAAGGCAGACCAGACCTGAATACAATATTTAGAAGGCTTCTCTGAGATTATGTTCCTGGACCAAAATGCTTAATGCCCATGGCAACTCCCTTGGAACTCCACAGTGTGCAGGCACTGGGAAACAGGTTCAGTGCAACATAAACTTTGTGTATTCTTCGGGTTCCTATTCTCTTCCATCTAACCTGGCTTGCAGGTTTGGGTGGATTTGAGGAGCTCTGATCTAATTAGAGAAGAATTCCTTCATCATACTGCATACAATGAAGCAGTACATACTACAATGGTGAAATTTATGTCATTACTTCCTTACCCTCCAAGAACCCTTTAAGTTATATGGCTGCAGATCTTACAGTCCCTAGGGAAATGAACAAAATAGAAATATTTGGATTTATGTACAAGGTATATGAACACAGTACAGAGGACTCCTCCACAAGGTACCTAGGGAAAAACCCAAGCTTCCGGCAGGAAGGGCATAGGAAGTGAAAGCTAAAAAGACAGACAGGGGACAAAAAAGGAAACCAAAAATTGCCACAGAGATTGATAATGTCTCACAAAGTTTGTAAAGTGCTTTCATAGTCCTTTAGGTAATTTTAGGGGATTTGGTGTTACAATGGATAAGGCATTTGGTTGCTAACCAGAAGGTCAGTGGTTCAAACCCACCAATCACTCTGCTGAAGGAAGATGGGGCAATCTACTTCTGTAAAGATTTACAGCCTCAGAAACCTAGTGGGGACGTTATGAGTTGGAACAGACTCAATGGCAGTGAGTTTGGTTTGTTTTTTAAAGTAATTTTGAATACATTATTTCTTTTGTTTACCATGACATCAATGTGAGTTAGTGAAGGAAGATAAAATTTTTTACCCATTTTATATATAGGAAATCAGAGGCTCAGTGAGGCCTGGTAACTTACTCAGAGTGAAACAGCTAGTCTTCTGGCCTCCAGATGAGTGTTTTTACTGCCATACACACTGCTTCTGAATGTGTCTTTCAGTAGAAAGCTTTTCTGTAAATCTAGCATCCAATTAGTCTTTTATAACAATGATGAGAATGATGATAAGTCTGGGAACTGAAGGAGTCCTACTTCCTGGTTCACTCCCTGGCCTCTCAATTATCAAAGTCACAACTATTTGCAACATATGACTAGTTTCCAGTCTTTGTAGCCAGGTCAAAAAATATCTCCTGGTATCTACATGTCAGCAAGCACTTCATACCCAAATCAGCCCCAGGTGATCATTAAAATAGCTGCTGTGAGCTCCTGCTGCTTCTCCTGCAACCATATTGAACCATTCAAAATGATAATTTGGCATGTGGTACTAACTCAGACTGAACACATCCATCACTCACAGAGGGAAGGGTGGCAGGCTCCAGGTTCCTATGTCTTTTCCCAGAGCTAGAATTTCCTTTCCAATCCCTCACTCATCCACCACACAATTTATTTCTCCAGAGCACCCTTCATATACAACAGCACTGCTCACTTTCTTCCAAGAGTCAATCACTAGCTGCCAAGAGAAAGGGTAGGTTCCTTGGAAGAGATTTAAAGAAAGGCTTAGACTCAAGGTCTGAAGGAGGATGTGAGCAGGAGAAAAAAGGTGGCAACACTGAAGTGAGACAGAAGACTATGGTTGGATCCTGTGATGTGGAAGGGGAATTGAAGTTGGACATGGTGAGAGCAGAGTGCAAGGCTAATCCAACCCACTCCTCAGTGCACCAAGCAGCTGTCTGTGCTTAGTCTAGAGTTCCTAGAAGTTATAAATCATGCTCCCTAAAAGTAGGAGCTGCTTAATGCCACTCCCAGGGATTCAGAAAAAAATGGGCAGAAGACATGAATAGACGCTTCACCAAGGAGGACATTCAAGGGGTCAACAAACATAGGAAGAAATGCTCATGATCATTAGCTATTAGAGAGATGCAAATCAAAACAACAATGAGATACCATCTTGCTCCAACACTAATAGCACAGTTCAACAGGACAGAAAATAACAAATGCTGGTGAGGTTGTGGAGAGATTGGGACTCTCATCCACTGCTGGTGGGACTGTAAAATGGTACAACCATTGTAGAAAGCAGTATGGCGATTCCTCCAAAAGTTGGAATTAGAAATACCATTTGATCCAGCTACTCCATTACTAGGAATACACCCTTAAGAAGTGAGAGGCATGACAAGAACAGATGTATGCACATCCATGTTCATCGCAGCACTATTTACAATAGCCAAAAGATGGAAACGACCTAGGTGTCCATCAACTGAGGAATGGATAACCAAACTATGGTACATACACACAATGGAATACTATGCAACCCTAAAGAATAATGTAGAATCTGCAAAACACCACATAACATGGATGAACTTGGAGGACATTATGCTGAGTGAAATAAGTCAATCACAAAAGGACAAATATTGCATTAGTCCGTTGTTGTGAAAGTTAAGGAAAGTTTTATCTATGGAAGGAAATTTTCTTTGTTGGTTACCAGGGGTAGGAGGGGAGGGGAGGGAACGCTTTTAGATAGATAGAGATAAGTATTGATTTGGATGAAGAGAAGGGTAATGTACCAAATCTGTGTGACCAATATGACAACATTGAGGATGAGAAAGACATAGAGAGGTACATGGGAGGTACAGACAACCAATATGAACCCTTTTGCATGTATAGTACTGCGTTGTCAATGAAAGCAAACATGGGTATATGGATGGATAGTTGGGTGGACAGGCTGCACGATTAGGTATGTCTATGAAAAGGGGAGTGTATCCAAGATCATATATAGGGTTGGCAGACAATGGTCCTACAAGTTTATGTGAATGATCAGAATTCCCAGGTGTATAGTAGAGCTGACAAGGGGCAAGGTTGTGGTCACTGCTTGGTCACAGCCAGCTACCCAGAGAGACCAAGCAGTTGAACCTGCGGGCTTGGGACTATAGTTGCAGGGGTTATCAAGCTCAATTGGCATAACATACTACACAAAACATTGTTCCACCTCCTGCCTTGGCAAGTAGCGACTGGGATCTTAAAAGCTAGCAAGCTGCCACCTAGATGCAACGATGGGTCTCTCCTCATCAGAACAAAGAAGAATGACAAAAACCAAAATTAATGGAAAAAATTAGTCCTAGCAACTGGTACACCATCTGATCTGCAGCCTATATGACTATGAGACCAGAAGAACTAGATGGTGTCTGGCTACCACTGTCTTCCACTTGAAAGGGGATCTATGTAGGAGATCCTGGATAGAGCGGGAGAACAATGTGGAATGAAACTCAAAATCATTGGAGGGAAAAAAAAAAAAAGGAGGGACCAGGTTTGCTGGTCCAATAGAGCCAGATAGAACCACTGAGACTATGGCCCCTAGCTGCCCTTCGGGTCTGGAATTGAACCCACACTTGTGGTTTCCAGCCAAACAAAAGGCAGGCATATGAGTTGAACATTTACCTCAAGTAGATACACTCCTTGGAGAGAACAATTATGGGCGAAAGAAGGGCTGCTTATGCACAGGGAGACAGCTCAGGGGACAGGAGCCCATGGAGGGATGGACACTGTGAAGAGGTAACTGTGGGGAGGAAGGGGTAGGGGAACTGTTGCATTGTGGTAAACTGTGGTCAATGTCATGAGACAAAGTGTATATGAACTGCTGTATGGAAAGTGAATTTGCTCTCTAAACCTTCACCCAAATCACAATAAAATCACAATAAAAAAAAAAGAAAGTTATAACAATGCAGGTCAGGGTAAGAATATGTTTGCTAGCAACTAAAATTGTCAATAATTACAAGATGAGTGACCAGCTAGTGAAGCGCATCTGAAGCCCAGGGAGCCCTCTTTTATTTAAGAAGTCCTTACTGAGCACCCACTGAATGCCAAATACTGAACTGGTGGTAGGACTGTGAAATAGACATAGATGATCCCTGCCTTATAGAACTAGGCTAAACTGGCTAGTGTCTAGAGTTCAAGTGGACACCTCAGGGAAGAAGGTAACTTCAGAGATAAGCTATCTGTAGCCTGAGACCCATGGGAATACCACTGGGAAAGACTCACGATTCAGCATCAGTGCCAACCGAAATTGGCCTTGTATGTGAAATTTGAAAAGGAAGGCCTGGCCTTGGAGTTCAATGGGATAAATAAACTGATTGAAAGCCTGGGTGTCCATTTAGCTGTGGTAGTCAATATGGCCTGACTACAGTAGGATGAGGCCCTGTGCTCTGTTATCTCATCATTTCTGTCTTTGCTTTTTATCCCTCCTAGTGATACTACCTAGGAAACCCAAGGAGGGGGTCACTATGAGTCAGGTCTGACTGGAGGGCACATAACAACAACAACAGCTTTTGGCTTGTGTGATAGTTGGAATTGTGTGTCAACTTGGCTGAACCACAATTCTGTGTGGTTTAAGCAGTTGTGGTGTGGGTTATTCCCATGATGGGATCAGATGTTGTGATAGTTGGAGCTGTGTGTCAACTTGGGTAGGTCCCAGTTCTGTGTGGTTGGTCCCATGACGGGATTGGATGACAGTGTTCTGAGTGGCCAATCTGTCCAGGGGGAGTTTCCCTAGGGGTGTGGCCTGCTTCCAGGATACCGAGGGACATCCTGGGAAGAGAGACATTCTTCTGTGGATCAGGATTCTGTTGTGTTGCCTACAACTGTTCATGAGTGAGCAGTCCACTGTTCGGCCTGGAGATCTTGGATTTGTCATTCATTGGAGTCAACAGCCAGTGTACATCCTGCCAGTCTTGAGCTTCTCGGCTCTGTGGTTGCAGAAGCTAAGAAAAGCCTCCAGCCTGATATTTGCTCAAGGGACTTTAGACTTGGCGGCTTCTATACATTTGTGAACCATTTTCCTAAGACAATTTTCTCTTTCTCTGCATGTATATATAAGCTTTACTGGTTTTGTTTCTCTAGAGAACCCAGCCTAACACATTTGGTACCGAGAGTGGAGAGACAAAATCATAAGGATGGGCTTCCTAAATTGGTTTTCACCAATTATGTTTTGGTTCTTCAATTTGATTAATCATAAATGCACTGGTGACCCTGCTTCCCTTATTAAAAAGGGCCCTGCTAATCCATGGTGTGAAGTGGCAACATTAATATGCAAAATAGCACCACCAATAGATAAAGTACTTTTGAGAAGTGAGGCTCTGGGTGATTGTATATTTGATATTTTTCTGCAATTTTGTCAGCATGAGGAGTATAAGAAAGCTGGTTGGTTGGTCCTACTTACACTAGACAAAGTGGTGAAAGAGTGAGATGAGCTCAGGGCTGCTGAATCATAGTTTAAGTGCTGCATAGAAGACTTCAATGTTTCCAGTTGTGCTCTGAAAGAAAGCCTTATTTCTTCTAGTAACAAGGCTGATATTGCCCAAAACAAAACCCAGAGTCTTTTTGTAAGGGTGGCTGAATTACAACACCAATTTAATTGCCAACCCAGAATGGTGTCTAAAGTTAAAGTGAGGGCATTGATTTGGAAAAAAAATAGGATCCTGAAACCTGGAATGAAGACATATGGGCAGATAGTCAGGAATATCAGGATATGGAACCTATAACTTCTATTGAATTCCTCCCATCCAAAGGGATTACTATAAAACCATTATCCCTTCCACCTCAGTTTAATTGGATTAACCCAACTGTTCCTGCTGGGTCATTGCCTGAGATAGAAACCATGGAAGACATTCCTGAACGTCCTCAGGAACTACCTCAAGCACCCATTGTTGCTACTAGACCCATAACTAAAGTTGAGTCCAAGTGAGCCCCAAGAGGTGAAATAGAAAGTGTGACTGAGAAGGTGATATGCTATACCCGAAAAGACCTACTTGATTTTTGCTAACATGTACAGACAGAAACCTGGAG
>NW_006921611.1:19912781-19939802 GCF_000298275.1 Orycteropus afer afer
CGTAGTGATACTGCCTCGGAAACCCAAGGAGGGGTCGCTATGAGTCGGGGCCGACTCGACGGCACATAACAACAACAACAAGGTATCCATAGGCTTAGGGAAATTGGCCTGTTAGAATGGATTTATCAGATTAGACCCATAGAGCCAGAAATGGAGAGCCCAGAAGACACACCTTTCACCAGTACTGCAAGAAATAAATTTGTGAAGGGAGCGCCACCATTCTTGAAGACTGCTGTGATTGCTATTTTATGTAAACCTGATTTGACAGTGGGAACTTCCCTAATTGAACTAAAACACTTAACCAGATGGGGCTGATTGGACCCCGTGGTAGTAGAGGCCAAGTGTCAGCAGTTAATTGACAAAGGTAAGGCGGGCGTGGTTACCGTAATGGACAGCAGAGTCGAAAGAGTAATCAGAATAGTCTGACTCATGTGGAATTATGGCATTGGCCACTTAGGTATGGTGTTCTTGGTAGTGAAATACATGGTAAACCTACTAAATATATACTTAATGTGTATAGACAGAAGAATTCTAGGTCATGTGAGGAGTAGCCTAGATTGAATCACCAGAACACAGAGTCACGGCCTCTCAATCAATTCCCAGACTTGAGTCAGTTTACAGACCCATATCCCCTTGAATGAAGGGGAGGCCAGATCCCTTTGAAGAAGGACCCCACTACATTGCCAAAAATTTATAATGTCAATCTTTCTCCCAGCCTTCCCCAAAGGGAAGTGACTGTTTTTTGGGGGAAGAGGAAATAATCAGACTTTTCAAGGATTTCAGGACACTGGCTCTGAACTGACACTAATTCCAGGAGACTTAAAGTGTCATTGTGGCCCTGTCAGGGTGGAAGCATAGGGAGGTCAAGTTATTGATGGAGTCTTAGCTCAGATGCATCTCACAGTGGGCCTAGTGAGTCCCTGACCCATCCTGTAGTGATTTCCTCAGTTCCAGAATGCATAATTGGAATAGATAGACTGAGCAATTGGCAGAATTCCCACATTGGGTCCCTAACATGTGAAGTGAGGGCTATTATGGTAGTAAAAGCCAAGTGGAAGCCATTAGAACTGTCTCTACCTACAAAAATAGTAAAACAAAAGCAATACTGCATCCCTAGAGGGGTTGCAGAGATTATTGCCACCATCAAGGACTTGAAGGATGCAGGGGTGGTGATTTCCACCACATCCCCATTGAATTTGCCTATTTGGCCTGTGCAAAAAAACAGATGGATCTTGGAGAATGACAGTGGATTATCGTAAACTTAATCAGGTGGTGACTCCAATTGTAGCCGCTGTTCTTGATGTGGTTTCATTGCTTGAGCAAATTAGTACATCTCCTGGTACTTGGTATGCAGCTATTGATCTGGCCAATGCCTTTTTCTCAATACCAATTTCAAAGGACCATCAGAAGCAGTTTGCCTTCAGCTGACAAGGCCAACAATATAATTTCGTAGTCCTTCCTCAGGGGTATATCAACTCCCCGGTACTATGTCATAATTTACTCCATAGGGACCTTGATCATCTTTCCTTTCCACAGGACATCACACTGGTCCATTATATTGATGACATTATGCTGATTGGACCTAGTAAAGAAGAAGTATCAATGACTCTAGACTTGTTGGTGAGACATCTGCATGCTAGAGTTTGGGAAATTAACCCAACGAAAATTCAGGCACCTCAGTGAAATTTCTAGGGGTCCAACGGTGTGGGGCATGTCAAGATATTCCTAGTAAAGTGAAGGATAAGTTATTGTATCTGGCATCCCCCACAACTAAAAAGGAGTCACAACATCTGGTGCATCTCTTTGGATTTTTGAGGCAACATATTCCTCATTTGGGTGTGTTGCTTTTGCCTATTTATCAAGTGACTTGGAAAGCTGCTAGTTTTGAGTGGGGCCCAGAACAACAGAAGGCTCTGCAACAGGTTCAGACTGCTGTGCAGGCTGCTCTGCCACTTGGGCCATATGATCTGGCTGATCCAGTGGTGCTTGAATTGTCTGTAGCAGATAGAGATGTTGTTTGGAGTCTTTGGCAGGTCCCTATTAGTGAATCACAATGCAGACCCTTGGGATTTTTGAGCAAAGACCTGCCATCCTCTGCAGACTACTCTCCATTTGAGAAATAGCTTTTGGCTTGTTACTGGGCTTTAGTAAAGACTGAACAGCTAATTATGGGCCACCAAGTCACCATGAGGCCTGAGTTGCCCATCATGAATTGGGTGTTGTCTGACCCACAGAGCCATAAAGTTGGATGTGCACAACAGCACCCCATCATTAAATGGAAGTGGTATATCAGAGATTGGGCTTGAGCATGACCTGAAGGCACAAGTAAATTGCATGATGAAGTGGCCCAAATGCCTTTAGTCTCCACTCCAGTCACATTACCTTCCCTCTCCCAGTCTGCATCTATAGCCTCATGGGGAGTTCCTTATGATCAGCTGACTGAGGAAGAGAAAACTCATGCCTGGTTTACAGATAGATCTCCATGATATGGAGGCACCCCTCAAAAGTGGGCAGCAGCATCATTGCAGCCCCTTTCTGGGACTTCCTTGAAGGACAGTGGTATAGGGAAAACTTCCTAATTGGCAGAACTTGGAGCTGGGCACATGGCTGTTCTAGTTGCATGGAATAAGAAATGGCCAGATGTGTGATTGTATATGGATTCATGAGCTGTGGCTAATGGCTTGGCCAGATGGTCTGGGACTTGGAAGGAGCAAGATTGGAAAATTGGTGACAAGGATATATGTGGAAGAGGTATGTGGATAGATCATTCTGAATGAGCTAAAAGAGTACAGATATTTGTGTCTCATCTGACTGCCCACTAAAAGGTGACCTTGGCAGAGGAGGTCTTTAACAATCACTTAGAGTGGTTGATACATTCAGTGGAAACCAACCATCCTTTTTCCTCAGTTACTCCTGTCATTGTTCAATGGGTTCATGAACAAAGTGGCCATGGTGGCAGTGATGGAGGATGGTTATGCATGGATTCAGCAACATGGACTTCCACTTACCAAGGCTGATTTGGCTACTGGCACTGCTGAGTGCCTAATCTGCCAGCAGCAGAGACCAACACTGAGTCCGTGACATGGAACTATTCCTTGGGGTGATCAGCCAGCAACCTGGTAGCACGTTGATTATTTTGGACCACTTCCATCATGGAAAGGACAGCGTTTTGTTCTTACTGGAATAGATACTTATTCTAGATATGGCTTTGCCTTCCCTGCACTCAATACTTCTGCCAAGACTACTATCCATGGACTTACAGAATGCCTTATCCACCATCATGGTATCCCACACAGCATTGCTTCAGATCAAGGGACTCACTTCACAGCAAATGAAATGATGAAATGCAGCAATGGGCATATGCTCATGGAATTCACTGGTCTTACCATGTTCCCCATCATCCAGAAACAGCTGGCTTGATAGAACGATGGAATGGCCTACTGAAAACACAATTTCAGCACCAGCTAGGTGGCAATACCTTGAAGTTTGGGCAGTGTCCTCCAGGATGTTGTTTATGCTCTAAACCAGTATCTGATATATGGTACTGTTTCTCCAATAACCAGGATCCACAGGCCCAGGAACCAAGCAGAGGAAACATGAGTGGTACCACTCCCCTAGTGACCCATTCAAAAAATTTTTGCTTCCTGTCCCTGCTACCCTATGGTCTGTGGGTCTGGAGATCTTAGTCCCAAAGAGAGGAGCACTGCCATCTGGGGACACAATACTGATTACATTGAACTGGAAGTTAAGAATGTCACCAAGCCATTTGGGCTTTCTCATGCCTCTGGATCAATGGACAAAGAAAGGCATTATTGTACTATCTTGTGTGATTTACCAAGGGGAAATTTAATTGACATTACATAATAGAGGTAGAGAAGAATATTTCCGGAATACAGGAGATTCTTTAGGACATCTCTTAGTACTACTATACCCTGTGATTAAAATCAATGGAAAATCACAACAACCCAATTCTGATATGACTACTAATGGCTCAGACCCTTCAGGAATGGCTTGAGTCACCCCACCAGGCAAAGAACCACAACCAATTGAAGTGTTTGCTGAGGGCAAAGGAAATATGGAGTAGGTGGTGCAAGAAGGTAGTTCTGAATATCAGCTATGACCACTTGACCAGTTGCAGAAATGAGGATTGTAATTGTTATATTTCTTCACTGTATATGTGCAGGAAATATTTTCATTTCCTTCTGTTATGAACTGTGAAATGTAAATAAGGTTAATGTGTTTTGGTTTTACGCATGTTAGTATATCATGTTAGGTGCAAATATGACTTTATAATTGTCCTTATTTAGAGATTATATATGGTTAAGAAGATGTGTACAACTTCCAAGTTGACAAAGCGTGGACTGTGATAATTGGGGTTGTGTATCAACTTGGCTAGACCTTCATTCTGTGTGGTTTAAATGGTTATGGTATGAACTATTCCCATGATGGGATCAGATGTATATGTTTTGAGCAGCCAATCCATTGAAAGGGAGTTTCCCTAGGGGTGTGGCCTGCTTCCAATATATTTATGGACATCCTTGAAAAAGAGACAGTCTTCTATGGACTAGGATCCTATTGCACTGCCTACAACTGTCTTTGAGCCAACAATCCACCATTCAGCCTGGAGATGTTGGATTCATCATTAGTTGGAGTCAACAGCCAGTAAATTGCCTGCCAACCTTGTGCTTGTCAGTCCCTGCAGTTGTGCAAATCAGGAAAAGCCTCCAGCTTGATGTTTGATCTAAGAACTTGGGAGTTTCCAGCTTCTATAAGTGTATGAGCTGTTTTCCTAAGATAAATTTCTCTTTATCTATATGCATGTATAAGTTTTACTGGTCTTGCTTCTCTAGAGAATCCAGACTAACACGGCTTGTTTTATTATTTTCTGGGTCTCTTATAAAGTTCCTTCTCAAAAACCCCAATAAAACCAAAATATATAATTGTCTTAGTTATCTAATGCTACTACATCAGAAATATCATAAGCCTTTATTTTGTCACCATTTAGGAGGCTAGAAGTCCAAATTCAAAGTGCAGGCTCTAGAAAAAGCTTGCTCTCTCTGCCAGCTCTGAAGGAAGGTACATTTTTCTATGAATTTTGCTCTTCAGTGATTTTCATGTGGCCTGGCATCTTTCTTCCCCCATCTCTGCTTGCCTAACTTGCCTTTTTTTTTTTAATATCACAAAGGTGATTGGCTTAAGCAGACCCTACACTTACTTGTCCTCTTAATACAACAAAGAACATACATTCTCAAATGGGAATATAACTACCAGTATACTCACTGCTGTTGAGTTGGATCCAACTCATAGTGACCCCTCCTTGGGTTTCTGAGGTGGTATCATTATGAAAGTAGATTCCCCAACCTTCCTTCCAAGGAGTGGCTGGCGGGTTTGAATTGCCAGCCTTCTGGTTAGTGATCATGTGTCTTAGGCATTATGCCACTAGAGTTCCCAACCACCAGTACAGGGGTTAGGATTTACAGCACATAATTTTAGGGGGTACATTCAATCTGTGACTCTAATATAAAGCCAAAATAAAGAATTTTCCACCCTTAGATTTCCCAGGTAGTACAAAGAGTTAATGCACTCAACTGCTAATCAAAAGGTTGTTGGTTTGAGTCTACCCAGAAGGTCCTCAGAAGAAAGCATTGGGGATTTGTTTCCAGAAAATCAGCAATTGAAAACTCTATAAATCACAGTTCTCCTCTGACACACATGGGCTTACAATGAGTCAGAACTGTGTAGATAGCAACCAGTTTGTCCACACTCAGGCCACAACAGGACAGGGCCTGAGAAGTGACGTATGTGGAGCCACAACCGTGGACAGTTTGGAAAAGACCAGTGGAATGGAATCAAACCATGTGCTGAAAACCCCCTGAAAAGGGTCCAGAAAATTTGCCATGTTTTGGATTCTCTTTGCTAGGCTTGAAAACTCAGCTAAATTAGGCACTTGAAAGTAATGGAGTTGCATAACGCTCTCATTCTATATGCTTCCCTATATTTGTCCTATGCATAACAGACCAGTCAGCAAGAACAAGTCAAGATCCAACCCATGCTCCATGCAGAGAATGTTTGAAGGAGGCATTTGTTGCCTTTTTGAAGAGAAATATACATTACTCTTCTCAGGACTTCCTAACTTGCCTAGAATCTACCACAGACTTACTAAAGATCATCCATAGTTCCTGACATCTTGTTATCTCTCATCTAAGACTACCTAATTTGCACCTCACCCCCAATTTTACTGAACTTTACTCTATGTAAATAAGTACATCTATGAAAAGGATCAAGATAAATAAATTTTTTAGCATCAGTTCATTGTTATTTATTTAGTAAAAATTACATAAAAGTTGTGTGAAGTAAATCAATATACATGGATTTCCCCTGATAAGAGTATCTCTATATAAACCTATTATATTAGCCTCTATATGCACATTATAAAACCAAAACCACTGCCATTGAGTCAATTCCAACCCATAGTGACCCCCATTGAGTTTCCAAGGCTTTAAATATTTACAGAAGCAGACTGCCTCATCTTTCTTCCATGGATCAGCTGGTGGATTTGAACCACAGATATTTTGGTTAGAAGCCAAATGCCTTAACCACTACACCACCACAGTTCCTTACTCTTAAAACTATGTGGATCGTAATAAATTATGGATAACATTGAGAAGAATGGGAATTCCAGAACACTTAATTCTGCTCATGATGAACCTGTACATACACCAAGAGGCTGTGTTCAAACAGAAAAGGAATATTGCATAGTTTAAAATCAGGAAGGGCATATGTCAGGGTTGTGTCCACTCACCATACTTATTAAATCTGTATGTTGAGCAAATAATCTGAGAAGCTGGACTGTATTAAGAATAACGTGGCATCAGGATTGGAAGAAGAACTTTTAATAGCCTGTGTTATGCAGATGACACAACCCTGCTTGCTGAAAGTGAAGATGACTTGAAGCCCACTTATTAATGAAGTTCAAAGACCACAATCTTCAGTAATCTTTGGATTACAGCTCAACTTAAAGAAAACAAAAATCCTCACAACGAGACCAATGAGCAACATCACAATAAATGAAGAAAAGTTTGAAGTTGTCAGGGATTTCATTTTACTTGGATCCACAATAAAACCCATGGAAGCCACAGTCGAGGAATCACATGTCATATTGCACTGAGCAAATCTGCTGCAAAAGACCTCTTTAAAGTGTTAAGAAGCAAAGATGTCACATTGAAAACTAAGGTGAACCTAACCCAAGCTATGGTATTTTCATTCACCTCATATGTATGTGTTTTCATATGCATGTGAAAGCTGGACAGTGAATAAGGAAGACCAAAGAAGAGTTGATGACTTTGAATTGTGGTGTTGGCGAAGAATAATGAAAATACCATGGACTGCTAGAAAAACAAACAAATCTATCTTGGAAGAATTGCAGCTGGAATGCTCCTTTGAAGCAAGAATGGCCAGAAGACTTTGGTCACCTATTTTGGTCATGTTGTCAGAAGGGACCATTCCCTGGAGAAGGATATCATGCTTGCTAAAGTGGAGCATCAGGGAAAAAGTATAAGATTTTCAAGGAGATGGATTGGCACAGTGACTATAATGATGAACTCAAGTATGGCAAGTATTTTGAGAATGGTGCATGACTGGCAGTATTTCATTCATTCTGCTGCATGTACATAGGGTTGCTATGAGTCAGAGTTGACTCAACGGCACCTAATGCCAACATATGCCCAGTATAATATCCATTATAATACAATTTGTTATCAATGAATCAATTGCATGTATTATTTTATTTTAAACAGATTTTTTGACATGTAATTGACATACAATAAACTACACACATTTAAGTAGACAATTTGACACCCATGAAACCCTTACCACAATCAAGATAATGAACATAAATATTTATTTATCAAGTTCCTCTCATGTTACTTTTTCCCTTTCCCAGGCCTCTTCCCATCCCACTATCTCCAAAGAACCCATTATCTATTTTCAGTTATTATAGATTAGATTGTTTCTTCTATAATTTTATATAGATAGATTCATAAATTATGTATAATTTTTTATCTTATCATTTTTAACTCAGTATTATTATTTTGAGATTCATCCATGTTGACATGTATCATTCATGCATTACTTTTTATAAATGAATAGTGTTCCATTATATGGTACCATAGGTGGATTTGCCTATTAATAGCAATTTAGATAGTTGCCCATTTGGGGCTATTACAAATAGAGCTGCTATGAACATTTGTGTGTACTAGGTTTTGTATGCACATATGCTTTTACTTCCTTGAGTAAATACTTAGAAAAACAAGGCTAGATGATATGGCATCTACAAGTTTAATTTAAAAATAAAATGTCCAATTGTTTTCCAAAGTAATTATACTATTTTACATTACCATTAACAATTTATGAGAGTTCTATTTGTTACACAGCCTCATAAACACTTGGTAAGGTCAGTCTTTTCAATTTTAGCCATTCTAAAATTTATGTGGTGGATTCTCATTGTGTCTTTAATTTGCATTTCCTTAATTAATAGTACTGTTGGGCAACATTTCTGGACTTTTTTTTTTTTTTTTAATTGTAGTTTGGGTGAAAGTGTACAGAACAAATTAGTTTTCCATTCAACAACTTATACACGTTTTGTTTCATAACTTGCTATTCCCTCAATGTAACAGCATTCTTGCCACTTCTTCCTGAGTTCCCTGTTTCTGTTCATTCTTTTTTCTTGCCCCTTTCTGCTTTCTAAGCTTTGCTTTTGGGAAAATGATGCTCTTTTGCTCTCATATGGTTGGTTATTCTGAGAAATACATTCCTCATGAGTGTTATTGCTCTCTAGGGGTGAGTTCAGTTCCTGGATTGAATGGTGTCTCTGGGGTTCCACCAGTCTCTATCAGATCACTAAGTCTGGTCTTTTTATGATTTTGAATTTTGTTATACATTTTTCTCCCATGATGTCCAGGATCTTCTGTGGTCCCAAGCAGAGCAGTCAGTAGAGGTGGACAGAAACCATCTGGTTCTTCTAGTCTCAGGGTAGTGGAGACCTGTGGGTCTTGCCTTTTTGACTAATTGTTTCCTTGAGTCTTTGATTTTCTTCATGATTCTTTCCTCTGGATGGGGAGAGATGATTAGTTACATCTTACATGCCTGCTCGCTAGCTTTTAAGACTCCAGTTGCTATTCAACATAGTAGAGTGTGAAATATTGTCTTTGTAAGCCATATTATGCCAATTGACTTAGCTGGTCCCCAAGACTGTGTTCCTAAGCTCCCAAGCCCAGTGACTCATTCACATAAGATGTTTGGTTATGGCTAAGAAGCTTCCATAACATTGCTGCATTTGCTGTACTATACACGTGGATATATTTACAGCACTGATGGTGTAGTGGATAAGGCACTTGACTGCTAACCAGTAGGTCAGCAGTTTAAACCCACCAGCTGCTCCATGGAAGGAAGATGGGGTGATCTACTTCCGTAAAAATTTACAGTCTTGGAAACCTAATGGAGATCTCTATGAGTCAGAAACGACTTGATCACAAGAGGTTTTTATTTATTTATTTATTTATCTGTTTGTTTGTTTATTTATTTATTTAATTTACAGCACATACAAATGCATATGTTGCAATATAAGACAGCTATCTGGCCAATTGACTGGAAGAGATCCATGTTTACACCCATTTCAAAGAAAGCTAATCCAACAAAATGTGGAAATTATCCAATATCATTAATATCACATGTAAGTAAAATGTTGCTGAAGATATTTCAAAAAGGGCTGCAGCAATATATTGGGAGGGAACTTCCAGAAATGCCAGCTGGATTCAGAAGAGGATGTGGAATCAGGGATATCATTGCTGATGGCAGGTGGATCTTGGCCGAAAGCAAAGAATACCAGAAAGATCTTTACTTGTGTTTCATTAGCTATGCAAAAACATCCAACTGTGTGGATCATAACAAATCATGGATAACATTGAGAAGAATGGGAATTCCAGAAAACTTCATTGTGCTCATTAGGAACTGTACATAGATCAGGAGGTTGTTGTTCAAATAGAAAAAGGGGTATTGCTTGGTTTCAAATCAGGAAGGGTGTGCATCAAGGTTGTATCTTTTCACCATACTTATTCAGTCTGTATACTGAAAAAATAATCCAAGAAGCAGGACTATCTGAAGAAGAAAATGACATCAGGATCAGAGGAAGACTCGTTAACAACTTGTAATACACAGACATTATAACCTTGTTTGCTGAAAGTGAAGATGACTTGAAGCAATTACTGATAAGGGTTAAAGACTACAGTCTGTTGTAGGGATTACACATCAACACAAAGAAAATAAAAATCCTCACAACTGGACCAAAAAGCAATATCATGATAAATGAAGAAAATACTGAAATTTTCAAAGATTTCATTTTACTTGGATCCACAATCAACACCCAGAGAAACAGCAGTCAAGATATCAGACAACATATTGCAATGGACAGATTTGCTGCAAAAGATCTCCTTAAACTGTTGAAGAGCAAAGATGTCACTTTGAAGACTAAGGTACACCTGATTCAAGCCATTTTATTTTCAATCACCTCATACTCATTTGAAAGCTGGACAACAAATAAGGAAGACCAAAGAAGAGTTAAAGTTTTTGAGTTGTGGTGTTGACAAAAAGTACTGAAAGTCCCATGAACTGCCAGAAGGATGAACAAATCAGTCCTGGAAAAAGTGCAGCTGGAATCTTCCTTGGAAGCAAGAAAGGCCAGACTACTTTGGTCACCTATTTTGGTCATGTTGTCAGAAGGAACCATTCCCTGGAGAAGGATATCATGTTTGGTAAAGTGGAGGGTCAGTAAAAAAGGGGAAGACCCTCAACAGGATGGATTGACACAGTGGTTGCAATGACAGGCTCAAGTATAGTAAGGATTGTGAGGATGACACAGGATGAGGCAGTGTTTCATTCTGTTGTATGTAGAGTCGCTATGAGTTGGAAATGACTCGATGGCACCTAACAACAACATATTATATACAGTCATGGGTAGATTCCCATTTGCCCATCCATTATCTGTTTTGCTTGCATGTTTGCCTATGGATCCATTCATAGATTATTGTTTGTTATTATTGATATTACAGGATTGTGTGCATTTATCTTTGTTTTCTGTAGCTCTTGTGCACCTCTCATTGTTTTCCCTTGCCTTAGCGATATTGCAGGTTTTGCCATCTGTATATCTCTTTCATAAAGTGTCTATATTCTAGATACAGGTCCTTTATTAGGTCCTTTATGAGATACATGGTTTGCTAATATTTCTCCCCCCAGGTCATGGATTGTCTTTACATTTTGATCAATCCCAGTTTATCAATATGTTCTTTTATGTATCTGAATTTTGATGTCATATTTAAGAAATCTGTGCTGAGCCAAAGTCAGATTTCCTTCTATAATATTGTCTTATGCTGGGTTCTCCAGAAAAGCTAAACCAGTGAAGCTTATATATATACATATACACACATACAGAGAAATTTATCTCAAGGCAATGGGAAATGGCTTATGCAGTCTGTTGTCATTGTTGTTAGGTGCAGTTGAGTCAGCTATACCTAAGCCCATTGTTGCAACCACTGTGTCAATCTATCTCATTGGGAGCCTTCCCTTTTTCACTTTACTAAGCATGGTATCTTTCTCCAGGGAATGGCCCTTGCTGACAACATGACCAAAGTAGGTGAGATGAAATCTGGTCATTCTCACTTCCAAGGAGCATTCTGGCTGCACTTCTTCTAAGACAGATTTGTTCATTGTTCTGGCAAGCCATAGGACTTCCAGTATTCTTTACCCACACCATGACTCAAAAACATCAACTGTTCTTTGATCCTCCTTATTCATTGTCCAGCTTTCACATGCATATCAGGAGATTGAAAACAGCATGGCTTGGGTTAGGCCTACCTTAGTCTTCAAAGAGACATCTTTGCTCTTCAACACTTTAAAGAGGTCCTTTGCAACAGATTTGCCTGGTGCAGTATGTCATCTGATGGCTTGACTGCTGCTTTCACTGGTGTTGATTGTGGATCCAAGTAATATGAAATCTTTTACAACTTCAATCTTTTCTCCATTTATTATGATGTTGCTTATTGGTCCACTTGTGAGGATTTTAGTTTTCTTTATGTTGAGGTATAATTCATACTTCAGACTGTAGTCTTTAATTTTCATCAATAGATGCTTCAAGTCATCTTCATTTTCAGTAGCAAGATTGTGTCATGTGTGTATCATAGGTTGTTAATGAGTCATCCTCCAGTCTGATGCTGTGTTCCTCTTCATATAGTCCGGCTTCTCAGATTGTTTACTCAGCATACAGGTTGAATAAGTATAGTGAAAAGACACAGCCCTGACATACTCCCTTCCTGATTTTAAACCCTGCAGTATCCCCTTGTTCTGTTCTAATGACAGCATCGTGTTTTATGTACAGGTTCCTCATGAGTATTATGAAGTGCTCTGGAATTCTTCACAATGTTATCCATGATTTGTTATGATCCACACAGTTGAATATACATATGATGAATAATATTCATAAAGTTGTCCAGTAATGTATCAGACAGTGTTTCTCTGCTATTCATAAAGTTTCTCCCTGGCTTATTTTTGAGAAGTGGATGGTCTCCTCCTCCTTCCTAGTTTGTCTTAGTCTGTAAGCTGCATTGAAACCTGTACACCATGTGCAACTCTGCAGTGTCTGAAACACCAGTAGTACAGCCTCACAGCAATGTACAAGCCTCACCGGATGAAAAACTGACAGACAAGTTTGTTTCTCTTAGCTTTGCTGTTTTTGGAGGCTTACAAATACAAAATTGGCAAGTCAGATGGCAGATTTTTGGCTCACAGACTTTGGAGAAAATAATCCCAAGACTGGCAAACAATATAGCAAGTCATTAGTTCAAGTGCAGAAAATGATGCAGGATCTGAGCAAAAAACCAGAGATCTTTTCTAGAACATCCATGCATATTGGAAGCAGGCAATAAGCCTGTGGAAAATAAACAGTCCACTCAAGAAACCAAAATAGATCTACATAAGTGAAAGAATATACCATGCTCATGGATAGGAAGACCTAATACTGTAAAAATATCAATACTACAGGTTGTGATCTACACATATAATGTGATATTGATCCAGATTCCATCATCTTTCTCTAAAGAAAGGAAAACCTGATAACTAATTTTGAATGCATAGGAAAAAAACCCAGATAAGTAAAGCAGTACTAAAGAAGAAGAACAAAGTAAGAGGCTGCACACTCCGTGATCTCAAAACTATACAACCATGGTAGTTAAAAGAGTTTGTACTTTTACAATGACAACACATAAAACAATGGAACAAAATGGAGAACCCAAAAGTACATCCAGCTACCTATAGACAATTGAACTCTGGCATAGGGCCAAAATTCATTCAATGGGGGAAGAGATAGTCTCTTTAATAAATGGTACTGGCAACACTGGAGATCAATTAGCCAAAAAATGAAACAGGACCCCTATCTCACACCACATACAAAATTAAACTCAAGTTGAATCAAATAATGAAGATAAAACCTAAAACTATAAAGATCATCAAAGAAAAAATAAGGACAAACTTAGAAGCCCTGATTCAGGGCAAATTAGACTCTTATGTACATCAAAAGATTTCACCAAAAGATTAAGAAGAGAACCCACAGACTGGGGAAAAAAAAATCTGGTAATGACTTATCAAATAGCAATCTCCAAAATTTATAGAAAACTTAAACAATTTAAAATCCAATTAAGAAATGGGCAGAGCACACAAGTAGACACATCACCAAAATATATTCAGGAAGCTAACAAACACATGAAGAAATGCCCACTATCTTTAGCCATTAAAAACTCACTGCTGTGGAGTTGATTCCAACTCATAGTGACACCCATTGGGTTTCTGAGGTGGTAAGTCTTTATGGAAGTAGGTTGTCCCATTTTCCTTCTGCAGAGCAGCTGGTGGGTTTGAACTGCCAACCTTCTAGTTACCAGTCAAATGCCTTAGGCTCTGAGCCACCAGAGCTCCTTTAACCATTTGTTATTGTTGTTGTTATGTGCCGTCAAGTCGGACCTGACTCATAGCGATCCCTCCTTGGGGTCGCAGTATCGCAGTATCACTACGGAAGTAAATTACCCATTTTCCTTCTGAGGAGTGGCTAGTGGGTTTGAACCACCAAACTCCTGATTAGCAGTCAAGTGCCTTAGGCACTATGCTACCAGAGCTCCCCCTTTAACCATTAGAGAGATGAAAATCAAAACAACAATAAGATAGCATCTCACTCCAGCACTGAGAGCAAAGTTCAAAATATCAGAAAACAAATGCTAGTGAAGATAGTGAGGGTTTGGAGAGACTGGAACCCTTTTACACTGTTGGTGGGACTGTAAAATGGTGCAACCACTGTGGAAAACAGGATAGCACTTCCTTACAAATTTGGAAATAGAAATGCTGTGAGATCTAGCAAACTCACTCTATGTATATATCTGGGAAAAATTAAAACCATGACACAAACAGATATATCCACACTTTTGTTTATTGCAGCACTATTCAATAGCAAAAAGATGGAAACAATCTAAATGCCCATCAGTGGAGGAATGGATCAACAAACTGCAGTAAATATACACAATGGAATGCTACATGATGTAAAGAACAATGATGAATCTCTGAAACTCTGGTTAGCAGTCAAGTGCCTTAGGCATTATGCTACCAGAGCTCCTTGAATGACAATTTGTAGAAAATGGAAGTATAAGCATGGTATGAGTTCACTATTATAAAAGTTAAGAAAAGGGTTTCATAAAAAAAAGAAATGTTCTTTGATGATTACCAGGTGTGTGTTGAGGGGGAGTAAACCACCAACTAGAAGGCAGACACATATTCACTTGGGTGAAAGGAATAAAATAAACTTTTAAAATATAAATAAATAAATAATAAAACCCCTGATCATGTCTAGAAAAAGAAAGTAGTCTGTATTTGTGTGGGTCTATTTCTGGAATCTCTACTCTGTACAATTGAATGATTTGTCTATCAACACTGATACCTCACTGTGCTGATCAGTGCAGCTTTATATTAAGTTTTGAAGTCAGGTAATGTTAGTCTTTCAACTTTTTAAAAATCATTTTGTCAATTTTAGATACTTTGCATTTCCTTATGAATTTTAGAATCAGTTTTTCCATTTTTACCTAAATCTTGCTATGATTTATTGTGGAATTCACTGAATCTATAGATCAATTTGAGGAGAACTGATATCTTTGCAATATTGATCTGCCAATTCATGAGCACAGTATGTCACTCCATTCAGTTAGGCCTTACTTAATTTCTCTCAGCAATGTTTTATAGTTTTCAATATACATGTCTTGCACACTTTTTGTCATATTTATGCTTAAGTATTTCATATCTCTGATTGTATTGTAAATAGTATTTTTAAAATTTAATATCTGGTTTTCATTGAATTTTTACAAAGACCTTATATTTTAAATTTGCTACACTTATATATTACGTCTTATGTTGTTGTTGTTGTTATGGGCCGTTGAGTTGGACCCAACTCATAGTGACCCCTCCTTAGGTTTCCAAGGTGATATCACTATGGAAATAGATTGCCCAACCTTCCTTCTGAGGAGTGGCTGGTGAGTTTGAACCACCAGCCTTCTGGTTAGCAGTCAAGTGCCTTAGGCACTATGCTACCAGAGTTCCTATATTAGACCTAGCACTTTTTAAATATGTATCTTTCTACTCCATAGGATTTTCTACATAGATATTCTTGTGGACATAGACACTCATGTTATCTGCATATGAAGAGAGTTTTACTTCTCCCCTCCTCCCTTTCTTCCTTTCCAATTACTTTTCTTTCCTTATTTCTGGGACCTCCAGTATAATGTCAAATAGAAGTGGTAAGGGTGGACATTCCTAATCTTAGAGGAAAATTATTAAGAATAGTATTAGTTGTAGGCTTTTGTCGATGCCCTCTTATCAGGTTGAGGAAGTTCTCTTCTATCTTTAGTTTGCTGAAAGATTTAACAGACATGGATGTTGGATTTTTATCAAGTGTTTTGTCAGGGTATTGTCATGATTACTCAAAACTAGTGATAAGGAGTCAAATTTTAAAAGCAGCTAGAGAAAAAGACACATTATATACAGAGGAAAGAGATAAGGATGACAGCAGATTTCCCATCAGAAACAATGTAAGCAAGAAGATAGTGAAGCAACATCTTTAAAACACGAAAAGCATGAAACTACTATTCCATGCAAAGATATCTTTCAAAAATGAGGATGAAATCAAGATTTTTTCAGACATACAAAATGAGAAATAATCCAGTGTCTAAAGCATATGACTACTAACCAGAAGTTTGGTGGTTCAAACCCACCAGCCACTTTGCAGAAGGAAGAGTGGGCAATCTACTTCTGTAAATATTTACTGCCTTGAGAGCCCAATGGTGATCAAAATGAGTTGGAATCAACTAAATGGCAGTGGGTTTTTTTTTTTTTTTTTTTTTTTTTTAGCATATTGACAAGAAATGTAAAAAGAAAATCACACTAGGTGGAAATACAGATCAAGACCCAGAGATGATAAGTACCAAAAAATGGTAACTATGTGGGTAAATATATATAGTTTTCAATATTTTAAGTCTCTTGAAAACAATTATTTAAAGAAAAATTAATAACAGAGTAGTGTGGTTTATATAATATTTATAAAAAGAAAATGTCTGATAACAACAGAAAAAAAGCCAGGAGGAAAGAAATGGGGGGAAAAAACAAAACTCACTGCCATCAAGTTGGATCTGACTCATGGCGACCCCTCCTTGGGTTTCTGAGGTGGTATCTCTATGGAAGTAGATTGTCCAATCTTCTTTCTGAGGAGGGGCTAGTGGATTTAAACTGCCAGCCTTCTGATTACCAGTCAAATGCCTTAGGCATTATGCCACCAGAGCTCCCTCTTATATATGAAGTAATATGTTTTCACTTGAAGGCTAATATATTATTTATATTCTCTATTTAGTTATATTAAGGTTAATATAAGTTAAAGACATATCCACCTACTCTTCACTGATCTACTATCTCATTATCTGACATTTTGGATTTACGACACTAGTAAAAAAAATCTGGTATTTGACTATGTTGCACATTAATGACACACATCTGGCTCACAAACTGAGGTATGAGGTAAGAGCAATCTTGGCTTTGCATAAGAGCTTAAATTTTAAATCACTTGGTTTGTGGAACACTGTGGTCTATAATAGGACCCCTAATTCTGTTTTGAGTCTTGACGTAAATTCACACTCCGTTTGAGTTCTTTCTGATCATTAAACCAGCAATGTGACTATGCTTGGACAAGTCCAGGGGACCTATGGAGGGGAAGTTTGTCCTCAAGAAGAGTGTTGTTGAAAGTAGATTACAACTCTGAGGCAAGCCCATGGAGGGGCAGTTTTGCCCTCAGGCTTACACAAAAACTAGGGAAACTACCTGTTTGTGTCCTTGATGATTTACCAAAAATAGCTGCATGTCATTTAATTTAAGTTAAAAGATGGGCTCCTAGTGACTATGACTCAGCTGCATGGTCATGAGTCATACCCTGAGGACCACATAACCAGGTGGTCAAGCCCTAGAACCAATCCCATAATCCTTTCTAATCTGCAATTGTGTATGTATCCCAATCATGATCCTTTTCTTGCTTCCGTAGACTCACCTGTGACATTTATGAATTAATCTGTCATAAATCATGCTTTTGTAATGATTCCCTCTGTTTCCTAGCATAATTAGCCCTATGGCCATGAGTCAGTAGATTCCTTTTGACTTCTGTACTGTGTGCATGGTGATGGTTTCCCTCATTGTGGATGATTGTCTTTGTTTTGTCTTTGTCCTATTTAAGACTTAATAAAAGCCCTTCTCTATAACATGTTCAAATCTAGGGTCTTTTTCCCCCTCGCACAGCTGTGATACTTAAAGTTATGTGTCAACTTGGCTGGGCCATACTTTCAGTGATTTGGCAGTTATGTAATGATGTAATTTGGCAATTATATAATGATATAATCATCCTTTAATTTTGTGATCAGTGGTAGGCATCCTGCATTTTCATATAACTCTGATTTTCACATAGCAACCTGACCTTTGGAACCTAACCATGTTGAATAGTGAGGAGTGGGTGTACTGTTGTAAAGTTCTTATACTATATGTGAAGTAGTATATTATCACTTGAAGATATGTACTGTTGTAAAGTTCTTATTCTGTATGTGAAGTAATATATTATCACTTGCAGATTGACTGTGTTGAGTTAAAGATATATCTTAAAACCTTCAAGTAACCATTATAGTAGCACAACAAAGAATTTTAGCTAATAATGCAATAGAGAAGATAAATAGACTAATAAAAAATAGTCAATACAAAAGAAGATATAAAAAGAACAGATGGAAGAAATTTAAAAAAATGGAAAGATGATATTTAAATCTAACTACATCCATAAGCATATGAATTGTATGTTCATTTAGAGTAAGATTATGACTTCATTTCTTAATTCCTCCATGGCATCCAGCACAGGTGATACACATGGGCTTGTTGAACAATGTTTGTTGAATATGTTATTTCATTTGGACTGCAAACCAAAGGATTATCATGGCTATTTTACAGAAGGGTGATGAAGTTAAGTTACTAAGACACACAGAAAGCTGTGGCTATTTATGGCTAGAATTCCCTCTCCCGATTTTAAGTCTGAGCTTTTTCTATGAATCATGAACTCCTTGTTGAGAGTAGTAGAAAGTCTGGGAAGTAGGGTGGAGAACAAAGAAACACCATGGGTTTGTAAGCGGCTACCCTGGGTGGTGCAAATGTCTAATGTTCTTAGCTGCTAACCAAAAGATTGGCTGGCAGTTTGAGTCCACCTAAAAGTGCCTTAGAAGAAAGACATAGCCTACTTAGAAAACAAAAACAAAATCAGCACAGTTGTACTCTGACCCACATGAGGTTGTCATGAGTTGTTGTTGACTCAACGGCAATAGGTTGCTTGGTTGAGTCTAGAAGTGGAGAACCAAATATGAAGATCAGTCTCTTAATTTTGCCACTTTGCTCTCTGGTGAAGACAATACTTTGCTCACGTTAACCCTGTTCTCACCCCTTCCTGTGCACATCCTTATGCAGACCTACTACACAGGGTACCTAGGTGAGCAGAAATCCTAACCAGGTCAATTTACCAAGCTGTACTTCCTGGCATGGCGCTACATGACCATAGAGAGTTGAGAACATCCTCCAAATTTGCCCAAAGGTATCCTATGGGCTAGCTCTGTCTGTTCCCCTGGCCCATCACTGGAGTGGAAATTCCTCGTGAGTAGGAGCTGCTTAACTGTCCATTGTACTCACACAGCATATTCTCAGATCGGACCAGACTTCTGGTCTATGATCCTTGTTGAATGGACCTACATCCAAAGGAGTCTGACTGCTCTCCTTTTCCCTACCATGATGTGTCTTCATGAGCTGCTCCCACTATGCGTCTGTGGCTGCTTTGCCTCTGGGAATCTGGCTGCTTTAATGATTCACTAATTTACCTTTCCCTTCACCCCCTTCTGTTGGTTCTGTGATGTCCTATCTTGAATGGTAATGAGTGTTCCACCAGATGTGGCTTTCTGTATCCTTACCTTTATCTTAATTAACAATCCAGCATATTTAGGAGAAATCATTGCATCTTTAAGGATTAGGATTAAGATACATTTAAACTGTGCTGAACACTGGCAATCCTGAAAAAGCTGAAGCAATCCTGATGCTACGATGAGGCCACAGCAGTCAGTGCACTCACTCAGCTGTAGATGTTATTAAAGCAGCTGTCTGTGCTCACCACAGAGCAGATAAGTGGAGATCAGTATGCATGTGCACATATGTACATAGGGTCACTGTGACATGCATAGTTGCATGCAAACATTCATGCTCATGCACTCCAAAATTAAGAACTCATGAAATTTTTCTTACAAGCCTATGTAAACTCATATAAGCCCACACCACAGGCATATGTGAAACCTTATATGCATTTCAGCATGTATGTATCCATTCCTGTAATTTTGTAAGTAAACATACAGAAGTACCTATGCACATGTGTGTAAGGATCATTTTCCTACATTTTTGGTGTTGTACATATGCAAACAAATTGCTGCTCTGTAGCCCTCTTGTACAGAAAATTTATGAGGCTGTGAGTCCCTAGGGTCTAGACATGCAGTTTGCAAGCAGCACTCCATCTTTTGTAGCTGTTTCTTCCTGCATTTGTGTACAGCATTATCTATCTCCTGGATCTTTTACTAAAGCTTTCCTTGGCTGCCTTATGCTTCCAGGAATTACTTGGAAATCCTACTAGGGCCTGATCAATTCAGCTTCCTTTAGCCCCAGGAGTTAGGACACCACTAATGGCATTAAAGTATCTCAGCTACCTGCCCAGACTGCTATGAGGCCCAACCACTAGTGGCCTTGATATTTCTTTCATTTATTAATTCATTCTCTGTGTAAGTATTTCTCAAGCTCCTGCTAGGTGTCCAGACCTGTGCAGTGAGCTGGATAGGATACAAAAGCACATATGGCATATTTCTGTCTTTCAGGATCTTGTGGGAATACAAGGCATACATACATATAAGAAGCAGTTATATAATAGTAAAAGGCAGTTTTACAATGCTACAGTAATACGAAGCGCCCAAATGAGCATGTGTCAGGGGACCCTGAGGCCATCTCCACTTTTGGAAATTCACCAGAATTTCAGTATATAACTGTATTCACAGTTAATGTTTATCACAGTGACACAGCAGCTGGATTAAAAGAGCAAAAATACTCAGACAGAGTCTAGAGGAATCCACTTGCAGCTTCCTTATGCTTCTCCACTTCCTATGAGCAGTCACACAGAATGCATTCTTACCTCAACAACAAAAATGCAACATGTGCAAAGTTTCTGCCCAAGGAAGTCCATCAGAGATTTGATGCCAAAGGTTTTTATTGGGGCTGGATATGAAGGCCTTCTTTATGTAGCATGTAGCAAACGTTTAGCCTCCCAGAAAGAAAACAAGTGTTCAGCTAAACTATATCATTTGCACAAACTGTCTAGGCACAGTGAAGTACTCTCATAATTCAAAGAAAGTTTTACATCAGCATGGGCAATTTTTTACTAGTCATGTACGCAGATTGAAGCCAAGGACCAACCTTTCAAGCAAGTCTTTCTAAGGAAAGCAGTCTCAGGCCTGCACTGATTACCTTTCTTCACAGAACAGTAAGGAAAAGTGAGAAGTTCTAGGAGGAGAAATATGAGTATGAGCTGGGAAACTTAATGAAGTAGGCTCATCTTGAACTAAGTCTTGAAGGATAGCTAGGGTTTGGAGGTGAGGGAAAATTCAAAAATTGAGTTCAAAGTGGGAAGAGAGCTGTTACATTGTGGGAAATTGCAGTCAGAATCATGAATCAAAATGTGTTTGAAATGCTGTATGGAAATCGAATTTTCTCTGTAAACTTTCACCCAAATCACAATAAAAATGAATAATAACAAAAAGAAAGATGAAAAAAAAAAGTGAGTTCAAAGGGAGAAAAAAAAATCAATGTGGCAAAGAGAGTGGTGAGCTGCTAGACCTATGCCATAAACATTCAAAGGAGTCTTGATGATGAGCTGGAAACCCTATTAGGCACTGGGATATGTCTTTGTTGTTAGGTGACATTTAGTCAGCTCTGACTCATAGCAACCTTATGTACAACAGAATGAAACATTGCCCACTCCTGCACCAGCCTCACAATCCTTGCTGTACCTGAGCCTATCATTGCAGCCATTGTCAATCCATCTCATTGAGGGTCTTCCTATTTTTCACTGCCCTCCTGTTTACCAAGCATGCTATCATTTTCCATGGAATGGTCCCTTCTGACAACATGATCAAATAGGTGAGATGAAGTCTGGCCATTCTTGTTTCCCAGGAGCATTCTAGCTGCATTTCTTCCAGGACAGATTTGTTAGTTCTTTTGGCAGTCCATGGTACTTTCAGTATTCTTCACCAAAACCACAACCCAAAAGCATTAACTCTTCTCTGGTCTTCCTTATTCATTGTCCAGCTTTCACATGTACATGAGGTGATTGAAAACACTATGGCTTGGGTTAGACCCATCTTAGTCTTCAAGAGACATCTTTGCTCTTCAGCACTTTAAAGAGATCTTTTGCAGCAGATTTTCCCAGTGCAATGCATTGTATGATTTCTTGACTTCTGCTTCCATTGGTGTTGATTGTGCAACCAAGTAATATGAAATTTTTGACAACTTCAATCTTTTCCCCATTTATCATGATGCTGCTTATTGGTTCAGTTGTGAGGATTGTTGTTTCCTTTATATTGAGGTGCAATCCATTCTGCAAACTGTAATCTTTAATCTTCATCAGTAAGTGCTTCAAGTCATCTTCACTCTTAGCAAGGAAGGTTGTGTTGTCTGCATGTTGCACATTGTTAACAAATCTTCTTCCAATCCTGATGCCATATTCTTCTTCATATAGTACAGCTACTCAGATTATTTGTTCAGTGTGGTAGTTAAGGTTATGTGTCAACTTGGCTGGGTCTTATTATGAGTGGTTGGACAGCTGGCTGTAGTTATTTCCCATGGTGAGATTGGTAATCAGACTCTATGGTGGAATCTACTGAAACAGCTGAGTAGCTGCCTTAAGGGTGTGGTCTGTTTTCAGTATATAAGAACCAGTTAATATACTCTTGTAACCATTTTTGAATCATCTTCAGCAAGATTTTACTTGTGTGTGATATTAATGATCAAAAAAAAAAAAAAAAAACCTCACTGCTACCAAGTTGAATTTGATTCATAGTGACCCCTCCTTGAGTTTCCAAGGTGGTATCTCTACAGAAGTAGATTGCCCAATCTTCCTTCTGATATTAATGATATTGTTCAATAATTTCCACATTCTATGGGATCACCTTTCTTTGGAATGAGTACAAATATGTGTCTCTTTTAGTCAGCTGTCCATGCAGCTGTCATCCAAATCTTTTGGCATAGATTAGTAAGGGCATCCAGTGTGGCATCTGTTTGTTGAAACATCTCAATGGGTATTCTGAAAATTACTGGAGGCTTCTTTTTCACCAATTCCTTCAGTGCAGCTTTGACTTCATCCTTCAATACCATTACTTCTCAATCACATGCACCTCCTGAAATGGATGAATATTGACCAGTTCTATTTGGTACAGTGGCTCTGTGTATTCCTTCCATCTTCTTTCAGTGTGTCCTGCATCATTCAATATTTTGCCCATAGAACCTTTCAATACTGCAACTTAAGGTTTGAATTTTTTCTTCAGTTCTTTCAGCTTGAGAAATGCTGAGTATGCTCTTCCCTTTTGGTTTTCTAACTCCAGGTTTTTTCACATTTCATTATAATAATTGACTTTGTCTTCTCAAGCTGCTCTTTGAAATCTTCTGTTCCACTCTTTTATGTTGTCATTCCTTCCATTTTCTTTAGTTACTCTCCATTCATGACCAAGTTTCAGAGTCTCTTCTGCCATACATTTTGGTCTTTTCTTTCTTTCCTGTCTTTTTAATGACCTTTTGATTTCTTCGTTATAATGTCCTTGATGCCATCCCACAATTTGTCTAGTTTTGGGTCATTAGTGTTCAATGCATCAAATTTGTGCTTCATATGATGGTCTCTAAATTTAGGTGAGATATAATCTAGGTCATATTTTTGCTCTCATGGACTTGTTTTAATTGTTTTCAACTTCAACTTGAACTTACGTATGAGAAATTGATGGTCTATTCCACAGTTAGCTCCTCGCCTCATTTTGGCTGAAGTTACTGAGTTTCTCCATTCTCTTGTCACAGATGTAGTCAATCTGATTCTTGTGTATTCTATCTGGTAAGGTCCACATGTATATCCACTATTTATATTGTTGAAAAATGTATTTGCAATGAATAAGTTGTTGGTCTTGCAAAATTATATCATGCAATCTCTGATGTCATTTCTTTCACCAAGACCATATTTTTCCAGAGGATCAGAAGATGGCATCTTACCTGTAGGCCACATATTAGTTCCCTCTAGCATCTTAATGCTTGAAAAACTAGGTGAAGCAGTTTGAAGCAGGGATTCTGGGGCTGTCCACAGCTCATCAAGTCAGAGAAGGCCAAACCCAGGGGAGAAGGAGAAGAAATCAGGAAGAGGTAGGGTAAACAGCCAGAAAGAACAAAAACAAACTAACTTATTTTGCAGTGTGTCTACTGGCCAGTGAGACAGAACATCAGGGGCAGTGGAGAGAATGCTCTAGAGGGCCTGTGTCCACTCAATCACCCACTTGTGTTGGTAAATTTAAGACTATTGCAAAGTGGGAGGGTGGTGTTTCTGAGACTTGGAGCAGAGACTCCTCTGGTGCCAGGTGCTGCTGAATTGGGAGCAGAGAAGGAAGCACATCACAGGTAGGTGGGCCCTGGGATCAACTTGTGACATGGGTCAGGGCCGCTATTTCAAGACAATTTTACAGCACAGAGAAGCCAGAAGTATGAGGGTTTTGTGGCTGTCTGAACCTGGTGGAAAGTGATGGCCCCCTAACCATTGGGGTCTCTGCCAAACTTGAGCTGCAGGCCTGTGAGTAACAGTATAACATCACCATTAGCATCCTACACAAAGCCCTAGAAACTCTACTGATGCCTTGGAGCTTTTTATACTCTTTCCTTCCTCCTTTCGCCACCTCTTCCTTGCTTCATGGAATAAAATAGTAAATAAATAAGCCAACACAGCACCTGCTGGCTTAAATCCTAAACTCACTTATGACAAACAGAGACCTGCATCCACCTCACACAGTGATTCCATCATCACAAAGAAAACTGCAGAGCAACCCAGCACACTTGGATTGATAACCAAAAGAGAAAAAAAAATCAACACATAACTAACAGAGACAACTTCAAAATGTCTAGGAAACAGCTGGCAACCTCAAATGAAACAAACAAACAACCAAACAACAACAACAACAACAAAAAGATAAGACAATAGAAATAAAATCTCAAACAAAAGTCTCTTTAAACATGGAGGAAAAGGAGGCAATGGAATTATCCAAGAAGGAATTTAGAAAGTATGTTTACAGAACTCTACAAGAGCTTAAGGAAATCCCAAACAGAACCAAGGAGAACACAGACAATACCCTGGAAGAACTCAGGAAAACTATACAAGAACAAAATAATAAGATTAATATACAATCAGAATTCATACAAAAAAGGGAGTTAGAAATCTAGAAGACAAATACCAAAATTACAGAATTACACAACACAGGAAGCACAAAAGAATAGGCTAGAACTGGATGAAGAACTCATTTCTGAACTAGATGATAAATCTCTTGACACCAGCCTATATATGAGGAAAACTCAGAACAAAGATTTAAGAGGCATGAAGAGCACCTAAATATGATATATGGGATGACATGAAAAGAAACAACATATGCCTTACTGGAATTACAGAATAAGAAAAGGTGTGTGTGGGGGGGAAACACTGAGAAAATTATAGAAGACTTACTAATTGAAAATTTCCCCCATATCATGAAGGAAGAAAAGGTATTTGGCCAAGAAGCTCAAATAACCCTATAGAAGATAGATCCCAAGAGGAAGTCACCAAGACATATCATAATAAAATTCTCCAAAGATGAAGACAAAGAAAAAGTCTTACAAGCAGCCTGGGGAAAAAGAAATATCACTTACCGTGGTCAAAGAGTTAGGCTGAGTTATTACTCAGCAGAAATCATGCAGGCAAGAAGGCAGTGCAATGGCATATATAAAACACTAAAGGAAAAGAACTTCCAACCAAGAATCTTATATCCAACCAAACTGTCCATCAAATATAAGGGTGAAATCAAGACATTCTCAGACAAACCAAAATTAGGGGATTTTGTGAAAACCAGACAAACCCTACAAGAAATTCTTAAGGAAGTCCTTCCAATAGAGAACCCACAACAGAGAACAACAAAATTAGGAAACATGACATCAACACTAAAACCAAATCAGAAATAAGATAGCAGAATAGGCAGAAAGACTGCACAGACCCTCTCCAACAAAGAAAAGGGGAACCAATTAACATAGACATAGAAGATAATCCTGGACCCCTGAGCCTTGAAGGGAAGGATATAAAAGAGGACTAAACCCCAACTAGCAGAAGAATTTGCATGAAAACACCAGAAAAGGAGACATACGGACCTGCGAACTGGGAGTGATCCTGAGTGATCCTGATGGCACAGACAGCTTGGAGACTCCTGAGTGGTGGTGGTTGTTGTTGTTATTTGCCGTTGAGTCGGCCCCGACTCATAGCAACCCTTCCTTGGGTTTCCGAGGCAGTATCACTACGGAAGTAGGATTGCCCAACCTTCCTTCCGAGGAGTGGCTGGTGGGTTTGAACTGCCAGCCTTCTGGTTAGGAGTCAAGTGCCTTAGCCACTATGCTATGAGTGGTGGGAGAACCTAAGAATTAACATAAAAATCAGCTGTGCTACCCAGAGACTGCATGGAGGACTGCTCTGGGGGCTGTGGAATAAAAACAGAAGCAGCAATAAAGAGGGAGATGGGCTGAGCTGTGGACTTTTGCCTGTCTGGAGGGCATCATCACTTTGAATATTTACAAGTGGCTTGACCATTTTGGATACTTAAAGAGACAGTGCTCTACCAGATTCCAGGGGCTAAAGAACAGGTTCTGCTTGCCAGTAACCCCAAGGACACGCAAGACCTGCATGACTGAAAAGGTGCGAAATCCCTCTTGTTACTCTTATACCCCACACCCGCTTGGTGAACAGAGGTGTGGCCATCCCCCACTCCCACACACCTTCTGGGCCTGCAGGACCTCCATTCCAGTGTGTGTGCTCAGACAGAACATGGGTGACCTGCCCTGTCCTCTACCAATTTTTTTTTTCTTTCTCTTTCTTTTTTTCTGATGACTAGTTTGCTTGTATTTGTCTGTTTTAAAACTACTATTATTACTAATACTTTTGTCCTTTGTGCTATTATTCTGTATTGTTCCCCTCCCAGGTGCTAGTTTGCAGCTTTTTTTTCCTTTTCTCTATTCCTGGTTAAAAACATTTTTTTT
>NW_006921611.1:19943574-19944318 GCF_000298275.1 Orycteropus afer afer
TTTATCTATGGAAGGAAATTTTCTTTGTTGGTTACCAGGGGTGGGAGGGGAGGAAAGGGAACACTGTTAGATAGATAGAGATAAGTATTGATTTGAGTGAAGAGAAGGGCAATGTATCAAATGTGAGTGATCAATATAGTGACATTTAAGAAGAGAAAGACATAGAGAGGTACATGGGAGGTACAGACAACAAAGATGAACCCATTTGCACATGTAGTACGGTGTTGTCAGTGAAGGCAAACATGGGTATATGGGTGGATAGATAGGTGGACAGGCTGAACTATGAGATATGTCTATGAAGTGGGGAGTGTACCCAAGAATATGTTTAGGGTTGGCAGACAATGCTCCTATAAGTTTATGTGTGTGATCCGAATTCTCAGGTGCAGAGTAGAACAATGGGCAAGGTTGTAGTCACTGTTGGTGACAGCCAGATACAAAGAGGGACCCAGTAGTTGAACCTGTAGGCTTGGGACCATAGTCACAGCGGACTTCAAGCTCAATTGGCATAACATACTATACAAAACATTGTTCCACTTCCTACTTTGGTGAGTAATGATTGGGATCTTAGCAACTTGCAAGCTGCCATCTAGACACAACAATTGGTCCCTCCTCATCCAGAGCAAAGAAGAATTAAGGAAACCAAAAATTCATGGAAACAATTATTCCTAGCAACTGGTACACCATCTGATCTGCAGCCTATACGACTATGAGACCAGAAGAACTAGATGGTGCCTAGCTACTACT
>NW_006921611.1:19945623-19960401 GCF_000298275.1 Orycteropus afer afer
AACAACAACAACAACATATGATGATGAAAGGGTCAATTGACCAATAAGACATTTCAATAATAAATATCTATGCACCCAATGAAAGTGCTTCAAAATATGTGAAGCAAATATTAATTGAATTGAAATGGAAAATAGACAACTCTACAAGAGTAGTGTTGTTTTTGTTATGTGCCATAGAGTCAGACCTAACTCATAGTGACCCCTCCTTGGGTTTCTGAGGCAGTATCACTATGGAAGTAGATTATCCAACCTTTCTTCCGAGGACTGGCTGGTTGATTTGAACTGTCAGCCTTCTGATTAGCAGTCAAGTGCCTTAGGCACTATGCTACCAGAGCTCCCAATAGTAGTAGAAGACTTTAACACACCTCTTTCAAGGAGGGACAGATCAACTAGAAAAAAAAGTCAATAAAGATATAGAAGAACTCAACAACTCAATCAACTAACTCAACTTTATAGACATATACAGAACACTCCACCCAACAAAAGCAAAATTCACATTCTTCTCCAATACACATGGATCATTTTCCAGAATAGATCATATGTTAGGACATAAAACAAGCCTCAAAAAAATTCAAAAACATCGAAATACTACAAAGTATCTTCTCAGATGACAATGCTATAAAATTAGAAATTAGTAATAGGAAGATCAAGGAAAAAACACCAAACATGGAAGTTGAACAATACACTGCTCATGAACTACTGAGTAATAGAAAAAATAAAAAGTGAAATTAAAAAAAAAAAATCCTAGAAACAAATGAGAATGAAGATCTATCTTACCAAAACCTATGGGACACAACAAAAGCAGTACTCAGAGGTCAGTTTATAGCACTAAAAGTATACATCAAAAGAGAGGAAAGAAACAAAATCAACACTCTAACTCAACAACTTTAGCAATTAGAAAAAAGATTAAAAAAAGAATCCTACAGTATCCAGAAGTAAGGAAATAATAAAGACCAGAGCAGAAATAAATGAAACAGAAAACAAAAAACAATAGAGAAAATTAACACAACAAGAAGTTGGTTCTTCAAAAAGATTAACTAATTGACAAACTATTGGCAAATCTAACAAAAGAAAAGAAAGAGAAGATGCAAATTACAGGAATAGTAAATGAAAAGGATGTCATCACAACAGAACCAACTGAAATAAAAAAAAAGATACTGACAGAATGTATATTGACAGAGAACTTCCAGAGGTGCTAGCTGGATTCAGAAGAGGATGTGGAACAAGGGACATCATAGTTGTTGTCAGATGGATATTGGCTCAAGGCAAAGAATACCAGAAAGATGTTTACTTGTGTTTTATTGATTATGCAAAGGCATTTGATTGTGTGGATCATGACAAATTATGGAAAGCATTGAGAAGAATGGGAATTCCTGAACACTTGATTGTACTCATGAGGAACCTGTACCTTGACCAGGAGGCTGTCGTTCGAACAGAACAAGGGAACACTGCATGGTTTAGAGTCAAGAAAGGAGTGTGTCAGGACTGTGTCTTTTCACCATTCTTATTCAATCTGTATGCTGAGCAAATAATCCAAGAAGCTGGACTATATGAAGAATGTGGCATCAGGATTGGGGGAAGAATCATTAACAACCTGTGATATGCTGATGACACCACTTTGCTTGTTGAAAGTGAGGGTAACTTGAAGCATTTACTGAAGATTCAAGAATGCAGTCTGCAGTATGGATTACATCTCGATATAAAGAAAACAAAAATCCTCATAACTGGACCTATAAGCAGTATCACAATAAATGGAAAAAAGATTGAGGTTGTCAAAGACTTCAGATTGCTTGGTTTTACAATCAACGCCAATGGAAGCAACAGTCAGGACATCAGATGATGTGTACCACTGGGCAAGTCGGCTGCAAAAGACCTCTTTCAAGTGCTGAGGAGCAAAGATGTCTCCTTGAGGACTAGGGTGTGCCTGTCACAAGCCACAACAGTTTCAATCTCCTCATATGCATGTGAGAGCTGGACGATGAATAAGGAAGACTGAAGAAAAATTGATACTTTGAGTTGTGGTGCTGGTGAAGAATGCATTCCATTTCATTTTTGACAACTTCCAGTTTTCCTGGATTCATACATCTTATATTCCATGTTCCAATTATTTATGGATGTTTGCAGCTGTTTCTTCATATTTTGAGTAGTGCCACATCAGCAAATGGAGATCCTGAAAGCTTTACTCCATCCACATTATTAAGGTCGACTCTACTTTGAGGACACAGCTCCTTCGCAGTTGTATTTTGTGTGCCTTCTGACCTGAGGGGCTCATCATCTGGCACTTCGTCAGGCAATGTTTCAGGGCTATTCATAAAGTTTTCCAGTAATACATCAGAGAGTGTTTCACTGCTACTCATAAGGTTTTTACTGGCCCATACTTTGAGAAAGTGGATGGCCCGTTTTCTTAAAGAGGTATAACCTAATAAGGCAAGTAGACCAATAGTTTAGCAATTTCAGCATGAGCTCAAAGAAAAAGAATTCATTGTTGTCTCAGCAATGGCTTGAATATTCCAATGTAGCTGAGACTTGAGGAATAGTAAAGGGTTTACTAGGTGAGGTTGGAAAGGAACAAAACAGTGTTTCACAATTCCATGTACAAAGGCTGAGAGGAGAAAGAGAGAATAGTGAGTCTCATGTTGTTGTTATGTGCCATCGAGTTGGCCCTGACGCATAGCGACCCCTCCTTGGGTTTCCAAGGCAGTATCACTACGGAAGTAGATTGCCCAATCTTCCTTCCGAGGAGAGGTTGGTGGGTTTGAACCACAACCTTTTGGTTAGCAGTCAAATGCCTTATGCACTATGCTACCAGAGCTCCCAGTGAGTCCCATAGTCTATATAAAATTATTGTCCCAGAGCAGACTGGGGCCCTATGTGTTCTGGATTTGTTTGCTTTGTTTTATTTTTTGCTATAATGAGGTCCCAATAAGCAGGGCTTAGTTTACATTGAGTTATGTAGCTGCTTATATTGTATAATGTCCATCAAATGTGTAATTATTTGATAGGTAGGACACTGGAGCTCACAGAGGTTATGGGACTTTATCCTTGTTTCTCGTGATTCATTTTTTCTCTCACACATACAACAGATCAGTCAATCCTATCATTTGTATTCTCAAACATATCCCAATCAAACTATCTGTACTGTTAAAACTGGAGTCCAAACCACTGTCATCTCTTTCTTAACTGGTTTCCCTACAGCAGTCAGAGTGTTCCCTTTGAAACGTGAATCAGATAATTTTTCTCTCCTGTCTCACACCTTTCACATACTTATCATTGTCCCTGCCTATCTTTCCAAGCTCATGTGGTATCACTCTTCCTGCCTTCACTGGACTACACCTGCCCTAGCCTTCTTTCTGTCCCTGGGACACAGTAAGTTCATTTTTTGTTCCAACGCTTTGTATTTGCCTTGCCCTCTGCGTGGAACTCTCTGTTCTGAGGTCACCAGGCTTCTTCTCAATTCATCACACAAGTCTCAGCTGAGAAGCTCCTCAAAGCACACCTGTCTAGAGAGAGCCTCTCCATCTGCAGTCATCCTTCACCATCATCCCGGTTACCTGCTTTTATGTTCTTTATATCACTACTGCTTATCATTATCTGAATTTGTTTTGTTTGTTTTGGGGTCTATTTGCTTTGATTTTGCTGATGATTTTTTGTCTGTCTCCTCTCTATTGTAATGTAAATTCCCTCATAGCATGGGCCTTGCCTTGCTTGTTCATCCAGCACTTAGAATTATGATAAGTTTGTTGTGGTACCATACACAACAAATATTTGTTGAATGAATGAAATGTCATTCAGCTAGTAAGTGACTAAACAGGGTATCAATAGAGAGTCCTGGACTCTATCATAGTCTACCTGCATTGGGACACAGAGCATTCAAATTATTCTAGCAATGGGACAAGAGGGAAAGACCTTGGGAATGTGTTACAGCAAGAAAATCTAGGCAGCCAGTGGACAACAGAATAGTGGTTCCTGACAGTCCTATGGCATGCTCACCAGGGCAGGGCTAGGGCCTCCAGCCCAGTCCATCTACAGATAGTACAAGGAAGTCCAATGCCACAACTGAGCAAAGAGCCTTTAGAAGAAGGCCATAAGGTGGTAGGTAGAGACCAGAGAAGTGATCAGAAAGTCCATTCAGGCTGACAGGGCAGTCTGACAGGAGAGGAACTCAGTAATAATGGAAACAGGCAGATAGATAATGTCAGATATGGTAATCTGGGCTTTAGAGCTAGAGCTCTGTTTCCTTAGAGGATTGCAGGAGTGAGTTGGCCTAACATGGAGAGACTTTGGCAACCACCAGAGTTGCAATTCAGAAACCTCCATCTGTACAGGGTTCAGCTAGTGACATTATGAGTATGGCTGGATGTTTGAGTTGAAACAAAAGAACAAGGTATTATAAGCAAAGGTGAACTTGATGCAGAGCTATTCCTTTAATCCCAAGGATAAAAGTCAGGTTGGTCTCCAGGCCAGGGTAGCCTGCACATCACTGGCAAGTGGCCACAGCTGTGGCTGTTAGGTGGCTAGAGTGGCAGGGGCAGGGATACAGAAGACCATTATCTCAGGGAGCCAAACACAAACTTTGCCTGGTTCACACTTGCCAGGGGCCAGCCCTGAATGGATTTCTTTGGAATCAACAGGAACAGAACCTGAAATAAGGCTACCTCTGTAGCAGGTGCCAGTTACTAGCGGCCCTCCATAGTATTTTCAGCCAACTCGTCCTCACTGAGGTGGCCTCATTAAGGAAGTGCAGCAATTTACAAAGCACTTGACTCCATCTTCCCTCTGAGGGTCTGTAGAAGTTAGATGACATTCTATATTTGTATGCCAAACCATAAGCATTCCAGCTTCAGAGAGTGAAATGGGGAAAAAATGGGCAAGGATAAAGGTCCCAGACCCATGAGCACAGCCCCTTCCCTATGTTCAATGAAATATGATGGAAGAGCCCTGCCCCTTAGTGTTTCTGGGGACCTGGGAGGGCTTGTCCACCCCACTCACTCACTGACAGGAAATAGCTCCACTCTGTTTGTATGGATACAGCTTCCAAGCAGATGGTGATTCAGACCTCAATATCTCTGTGTGTGCTTTGTACATTTTACTTGTTGGTAATGAATTTACAAATCCTTTAAGTATGGAAAACAGAGCCTTCTCACGAACTGAACAGATGGGAAAGAAGGCTTTCTAAAGACTTTTCAAAGTGGCTTTTTTTTTTTTTTTTCCCCCTCCTGGCTTAATATAGCTTGCTTTGTCTACTAATGCATTATTAGCTAGGGGTGAGAAAGAATCTGTTCTGTCTTTCTTTCTTTGGCTCCTGGAAAACACTGGGTAGGTCTTCCCCAGCCAGGAGCTCATTAGCAAGATGGCACTGGTCTTTGGCCAAAAGCCTTGTCTTGGTAAGCATCCTACATCCCAGAGGGAGACATGGGTCTTGGAAAGAATAAGGGAAGGCAAACTTTCTGCAGAGCTGATACTGACTTCTTACACAGGTAAAGAGGCTCAGGGCTCCCTTCTGAGCAGCAAGCAATTATCTTCCGGGTTTTAGTTATAGTTACAAACCTGTGGTAGTGTACATTAATGGCCCCAATTTTTTACCCTTCCAGTAATCGTACCCTTTGCCATATCATTTTGCTGTGGGATGGGGTCACATGTTCAGTTTATTGATGCTGGATTCAGTCATATGACTTATTTTGACCAATGAGCTGTTAGCAGACCTGACACAAATGGAGGCTTTAAATGGATTTGTGCATTGAGGCTTCTTCTCTTGGTCTATGGGAAGGATATGCCTGGGCAAACTTGCTGGTCATAAGAGGAGAATGAAATACTTGGCACAGAGCCAGGCTCATGCCAACTGCAGACATGTAAGACTCTAAAACAGATCATGGGGCCAAGACAGGCAAATCAGGTGCCCATCTCAGCACAGAGCACCCCACGTAGCAGAAGCAAGAAGGACATAAATGGCTACAATTTACCAAATTTATACTAAATAAAAGGCAATCACTATACTTATAGCACAGAGTTATTTTGAAGATTAAATGAGATAATATACTTAAAAAATTTAGGACAGTTCTTGGCCCATAACAAGCACTAAATAAATGTCAGTTATCATATTATTCACATGCATTAATTTTAACACATGTAATCATTTAATGTATTTAATTATTATGACAATCCTCCAGTTAAATATTAGCTCATTTTATAGATACAGATATTAAATTACAGAATATCATATTTTTCACATATAACTTGTCCAAGTAAATAATGAGCACACACATAGAACATGCATAGTGTACATAGGAAACTAACAGGTTACCTGGTTTGCCAAAAAAAAACTATATAATGCATGTAGTTTCATAGCTGGGTAAGTAGAGGAGCTAGGATTGAAACTCACATCTGTTTGAATATGAAAACAATACAAAATAAGATGCACATAATTACAGGTCCAGATTCAGAGCACACATTAAATGCTGAAAATACCACAGGGTGAAAACTTTGATTGGTCTGGAGCAGGGTTTCTCAAACTTGGTATTGCTGACATTTTGGTCCAGATAAGTTTTTGTTATTGAGGGGCTGTCCTTCCTATTCATGGTGTTCAGCAGCATCAGTGGCCAGAAGTACAATATCACTTGAGTGGTGACAATCAGAAAATGTCTCCAGACACGGCACAATCATCTCCAGTTGAGAACCACTACTCCATAGGTATCAAATAAGGCTTTGAGTAGAAGGTAGGCTTTGAGTTGCTTGGTAAGAACTTATATCACAGTTACTTGACTATGAATTTCAAGGATAAGTACAAAAAATTTAAATAAATTAGTAGAAATTATTTCAGAGTGAAAGACAGTACTTTCCAGAAAGCATAGCTGATAATCTTACACTAAAATGCCCCAAAATATTACACATATAAAAATTTTTAAATACTGGAAATGTATAGCATATTATTTGGTTATAAATTATATTGTATGTGTTTCTTTTCTTGATAAAGGTTATTAATTGTGTGTCTACATATACCAGTACAAGAACAAATTGTTAGCATCAAAGTCCAACTTCTGGTACTTCTATTTAGCTTTATAAAATATCCCTTACATGGTCAATGTTATTATTATTTTTAATCTCATCACAGACAGTGACACTGTTGCCATGACCTGGAACCAGACTGAGGACTAGCAGTTGGTAACAGTGGCTTTTGTTTGCTACAGTCTTCAATATCTCATTCTTCCTCTCATATTTCTGGCTCCTTTTAAAGGGCACAAACATATTTATTGAATATCAAGATCCAATATTTTGATAATCTATCCTGTGAGATCAATTTTTGAATAATCTTCTTTCCACCAAATCTACCCTTTCCTGAGCAGCCTCTCCCTCTAATTCCTAAAGGAATGAAGCCAACAAAGATCCACACCTGTATGATCTTAGAACTCCACATGTTCCACCACTCTCTTCCATCAATTCCTACACAAGAGATGTTGCTGGTATCCTGCTGTACATATCTGAGATGTTTTCCACAGTGGCAGGGGGCAATTTCACTGTTCTCTCCATAGCTTCCTCCCCATACCCCACTGTAACCACTACATGACTGCCATATGTAAAATGATGGCCAGAGAAGCAGGTTTCTTTTGAGGCCATGAAGGAGGTTTGCTTGTTTGGTGGACAAGGGCCTACAAGGAAATACAAACTTTATTCTGGCAGCACAGTGTGTAACTTTTACCAGCTCCTTGGATTTCCATGAACCTCAAATCCACTTAAGTTAGAAGGAAACCCCAATTACTATGCATGTAAAAGTTATGGTATAATGTTAAGTATTAAATTGTGTCCCCCAGAAATATATGTTGGAATCCTAGCTCTTGTACTTATGGATGTAATCTTGTTAGAAAATCACATTTCTTTGTTACGTTAACAAAGCCATACCTGAGTAGCATGGGTTCTAAATCATTTCTGAGTTATTTAAAAAAAAAAAAAAACTGATTAGGCACAGAGAAACACAGTCAGGGAAATAAAGATGCCATATGAGGACCCTCTGTCAGCCAAGGAATGCTTAAGACTACCTACAAGGAAGAAATCTACACATCTCAGGCTTTGATTTGGACTTTTAGTCTCTAGAACTGTAAGAAAATGCAATTATGTTCTTTAAAGCCACCCACTTGGGGGTATTTCTATTATAGCACCACTGGGAACTTGAGACTTTATATATAACTTCTAACTGTCAAGATTAGGGAAATAGATAAATGGTAGGAAAAGGTGTGGAGAATTGAAAAAGGTCCCAGGAAGGCAGATGATGAACCCTGAAAAGGAAGAAATAGCACACCTTGATAAAATTAGGAGAAAAAATTTCTCAGGGGCTGATAATGAGAAAAGGTGACAAGCCAGAGTGTCTGACAGTCACTCATAACATGGACTGGCATGAAGACAGTCATGAGAAAAAATGGAAAGAAAAATCGCCCGCTTCTATGTCTTGAGCCTAGCTCCCATCAACCTGGTGCATGGTGGTCAGAAAGATAAGTACATTTTAGTTCTCAATTCTTAAAATTTTCAAGATCATGCCATATCAAAATGATCCAGTAACCAGAGGGACCCTGCCAGGGAAGTGCTAGCAAAATTAACCAAGAGACTGATCCAGGAACAGCCAGCATTAACGTTGTTGTTGTTTTTGTTATGTGCGATCACTCAAGCAAATAGCACTGGCTCAAGGCTTTAAAGTCTGGGTCTAGCACCAGTAGCTGGAGCCTCCCTGGTCTTCATTTATAAAATAAGGACATGTAAAGACCTCAACTTAGAGACCATTCATTAGGACCCAGGGATAGAAACTGAAAAGAAATTCCCTTCCAGTGTTTTTTCAACCAGCTCCCTTTTTGCTTCCTCTTAGATAACCTCCCACTCTTGCTGAACCAGTGTGGGATTCTTGTTAGAACTCCAGCCTAATAAATGCCTCCACTGCCATCAATTGATTTTCTAAAAATGTATTATGCACGCAAACTCAACATGTAGAACCTCACAACAATTGAATTCTTCTCTGCCCAAAATCAATTGTGAAACTGTATGTAAAACTACAATAGCTCTAAACTCCACATAATTAGGTGATTGTGCTAAGTGAGCATCTGATTTAAGAAGTGGCTCAGTGGTACAGTGCTGCAGAACACAATCTAATCAGGCTGAAGCAGGAAATGTGCTGGTTTCCAGGTGAGCACACAGCACTGAGCTAGAGGGGAGGCACAGTGCCAGTCTGGAGGAACTGGGGGAGAAGATGGGCCCACAAGGGAAGAGACATACCCCTTATTCTGGTCTCCTTCCTTCTGCAACCTCGTCCCCACCTGAAGGAAAGTAGAAATTAAAGCTTTCAGTGCAAAAGAAAGAAAATGCATAAGTGAAAAGGGGCCAGGTAGGGCTTGGGGCTGGAGTAATAGGTGCAGATTGTAGGCAGGTGCCACTGAAGAGGAAATGAACATCAAGGGAGGGAGTATGGTGGGAAATAAGCCATTCTTAGTCTGACTTACCTTGATTTCAGGCACAGCAAAACTCTGGGAACAAAACCTGCCCTATGTTTCACTTGGTAGGAAAGGAGACAGGCCCAGAGAGACAGGATGGTATTAGTCACATAGCTGATCTTGGAAAGAGTACAGAGTCATCACAGACATCCTCTGTCCAATGGAGCCTTCTCAGTCACTCCACATGGGGGAGATTTCCTGGGGAGTGGGGAGAGCCCTTCACACATGAAGACATTTCTATAGCCTGCTTGCCAATTTCAAAAATGATATTAGAATATTTTAGGAGTTCTGGTGGCATTGTTCCTAAGCCATTTGACTGCTAACCAGAAGCTGGTGATTCAAACCCACTAGCCACTCCTTGGAAGGAAAATTGGGCAATTGACTTCTGTAGTGATACCACCTCAGAAACCCAAGGAGAGGTCTCTAGGAGTCGAATTGACTCAATGGCAATGAGCTTGGTGTTTTTTGTTTGTTTGTTTGATTGTTTGTTTTTTGGTACAGCATTTGGATTGAATTTGGCTACCTCCTTCTGTTCTCTACTGAAAAAGCCAAATTCTCAAGAGAGATAACTCTTAATACCTTAGTCATGCAGATACTGGGGAAGAGGTAGAGGCACTGGAGGAAAACATGCATTCCCCAAAACTTAGCACCAGGTAAGTGCCAGCCACGGAACAAGATGTTGAGTACACCATAGGGAAGATGGCATTGCACCTTCCTGGAGCTACCAATCTAATGGGGGATAGAATTATCACTCTGTGTGCTAAGCATTGAGAAATGTATGTACAAACTGAAGGGAAATAATGAACAGAGGAGTCAGGATGATTGCTTAGAGGAAGAGGAGCTCCAAGCTGAGTCTTGAAGGAAAAGAAAGAGCTAATGAAGTGAAAAAAGGGAGAAAGAGCACCTTCAAAAGCAGAGGACAAGAAACACCTGTTTGAAGAAATGCAAGTAGCTCAAAATAGAACTTAGCATCTAGAGAAGGTGCAAGAATTTAGGTAGGAAAAGTAGAGAGATCACAGCTCAGTTTGAGTTGATGACTGAATTTTCAGGGTGAAGATCTTCCTTTGACTAGGATAATTTCTAAGTTCCTCTTCTGCAGGATTTCTTAAAATCTCAATACTGTCCCTGTTGTTTAGCTTTGGACCTGTCCCTTGAATTATCCTTCCTCACACCCTCTCTAGAGTATCTTTCTCCCAGGGCTGAGAGAATCAAATGAGATCCTCTTTAGATAGCCCACGGGAAGTTGGCTGGAAATTGAAACCTGTGATAAGAAAGCTAGAGGTGGTAGTGACAGTGTTGATGATGGAGCCCTCACGCCATCTCTGGTAATACTGACTGTCTGTTTCAACAATTCAAGCTGTATCAGCCCAGCAGTATCTTGCAGTGGACCTGGGTGTGCAGGTCAGCACCAGCAGTAACCCTCTCTAAGTCTCAGTTTTCTCATATCTGGAAAAGGGATTCTAACAAATCTGTGCTTTGGTGGTGTTATGAGGATTAAATGAAATAATGCATGTGAAGCATTTAGTCTGCAATTTAGCACATAGTGAACATTCAAAATAGCTACAATGATAAGCATTTACTACTTTCAAGGCATTGAAACAAAGAAGACATGTGCTGTTGTTAGGTGCCATTGAGTCAGTTCCAACTCATAGTGACACTATGTAAAACAAAACGAAACACTGCCTGGTTCTATAGCATCTCCACAATCATCGCTGTGCTTGAACCCATCAGTGCAGCCACTGTGCCAATCCATTTTGTTGAGGTTCTTTTTATTTATTGACCCTGTCTTTTACCAAGCATGTTATTCTGCTCCAGGGACTGGTCCATCCTGATAACATGATCAAACTTTAAGAGAGAAAATCTGGCCATTCTTGCTTCTAAGAAGCATTCCAGCTGTACTTCTCCTTAGATAGATGCAGTCATTCTTTTGAAAGTCCATGGTATATTCAATATTCTTCACCAACATCAAAACTCAAATGAATCACTTCTTCTGCAGTCTTCCTTATTCACTGTCGAACTTTTACATGCATGAGGTAATTATAAATACTGTCGTTTGGGTCAGGTGCTCCTTAGTGTTCAAAGAGACATCTTTACTCTTTAACACCTTAAAGAGCTCTTTTGCAGCACATTTGCCCAGCACAATACATCCTCTAGTTTCTTACTGCTACTTCCATGGGAGTTAATTGTAGATCCAAGTAAAATGAAACCCTTAAGAATATCAAACTTTTCTACATTTATCATGATGTTTTTTATTGGTCCAGTTGTGAAGATTTCTATTTTCTTTTTGTTGAAGTGTAATCCATACTGAAGACTGTAGTCTTTGATCTTCATCAGTAAGCACTTCAAGTCTTCTTTACTTTCAACAAATAAGGTTGTGTCACTGCATATCACAGGTTGTTAGCAAGCCTCCTTCCAATCCTGATGTAATGTTCTTCATATTGTCCAGTTTCTCAGATTATATGCTCAGCAAACAGCTTGAGTAAGTATAGTGAAAAAGTACAATCCTGACATACATTTTCCTCATTTTAAAACATGCAGTATTCTCTTGATCTGTTAGAATGATTGCCTCTTGGTTTATGTACAAGTTCTGCATGAACACAATTAAGTATTCTGGAATTCCCATTCTTCATAATGTTATCTATAATTTGTTATGATCCACATAGTCTAATGCCTTTTCACAGTCAATAAAACACAGGTGAACATCTTTCTGATATTCTTTTCTTTCGGCCAAGATCTGTCTGACATCAGCAATAATATATGTTCCTCATTCCACATCCTTTCCTTAATTCAGCTTGGATTTCTGGCAGTTCCCTATTGATGTACTGCTGCAACCCTTTTTGAATTATTTCCAGCAAAATTTTCTTTACATGTGATATTAATACTATTGTTCGATAATTTCCACATTCTGTTCCATCACCTTGCTTTGGAATGTACACAAATATTGATGTCTTCCAATCGGTTGGCCAGGTAGCTAGCTGTCTTCCCAATTTCTTGGCATAAATGAGTGAGCACTTCCAGCAGCGCATCCATTTGTTGAAACATCTCAATTGGTATTCAGTCAATTCTTAGAGGCTTATTTTTCACCAATTCCTTCAGTGCAGCTTGGACTTCTTCCTTCAGTGCCATTGGTTCTTAATCATATGTTAATTCTTGAAATGGCTGAATGTTAACCAATTCTTTTTTGTACAGTTACTCTGTATTCCTTCCATCTTCTTTTGATGCTTCCTGCATCATTCAATATTTTGCCATCGAAGCCTTCAAAATTGTGACTCAAGGTGTGAATTTTTCTTCAGGTATTTCAGCTTGAGAAATGCTGAGCATATTCTTTCCTTTTGGTTTTCTAACTCCAGGTCTTTTATGCTCTTTCTCTTGAACAGAGAGTACCAAAACAAATGGGAGAAATAATGAAGTAAAAGAATTGAACAGAAGATCTCAAAAGGTGACTGGAGAAAATAAAGTATTATAATTTAATGTGCAAAGATGACATAGATCTGCTTAACAAGGGCCTTTAATCTAGATAGTTACACAAATGAGTATAACACAAAAGCCAATTTTCCATACAGTAGAGGTTGAGACATATCTTGGACTGAAACTACTGGGGAAGTTACTCATATCTGAAGTTTGAGAAAGATTTTGGTAGGCAGAGAAGGGGAAAGAAGGACTCAAAAGACAATGATGTTGGGCATTGCCTTAGGATTTTTATATTCTCTGTGACTCCAGTTATTTGTAGGCCCTCAGGATCAGGCACTGGATCTTCCATTTCTTTGTGTCCCTGGTGTCCTTACACGGACCTTGTACCTAAGGTATTGAGGGAAAACTTGCCCATAATGATGAGACAAATGGTTTAAGAGAGCAATAAGTTCATACTGAACCAGAAAGGGAGTCCTGTGCTCCAGAAACACCTCTGACTACACTACTGGCCTCAAAGGTGGGCCATGTTGTGGAGCAGATGGATCTGGGTTTGAACCTTGACTTCCCTATCATTAGTGGTGTGGCCTCCATTTATTTATCTGTAAACTCAGGATAATACCAGCACCTTACCTCATAGGATACCAGGAGAGTAAAAGGAGATAATGCTTTTGAACCATTTAGCCCAGAGCCTGGCACATAGATGCGTTCAATAAATATTAGCCTAAAGCAAAAAAATGAAATCAAGAGCAAATCAATTCATTAGAAATGTTTCTCAGGTTGGATTTGAAATTAGCATATTAAGATTGAACTTTTACTGATGACCTGGGCAACAGCCTGACTTCTAAGAATAGAAATGGCTCAGCTCTTTGGGAAGTATTTCTTCCTGCTCAGTGAGGCTTGCTGATAGAGGTTATCCTCAAAGCAGATCTGAAGCAGAGAGGATTGATGATGGAAACTGTCAGAGGACAGAGCAATTTGGAAAGGAGTAAGTTGCTTTGCTAACTTTCCTAGTAGAAACTCCACAAGAAACCTTTATTTTTTGAAAGACATTTGACTACTAAAAAAGAACTTTTACAATTATTATTTGATCTATACAGTGCCTGAGGCATTTGACTACTAACCAGAAGGCTGGTGGTTCAAACCCACCAGCCACTCCTAGGAAGGTAGATTGGGCAATCTATTTTCATGGAGATACTGTCTCAGAAACCCAAGGAGGGGTCACTATGAGTTGGGGCAGTGAGTTTGGGGTTTGTTTTTTGTATGCTTCAAATTATTTTCAGTAATAGAGAGGTACATGGGAGATACAGACAACAAAGATGAACCCTTTTGCACATTCAGTACTCTGTTGTCAGTGATGACAAACAATCTATGGGTCGATAGATGGGTGGACAGACTGAATGATCAGGTATGTCTAGACAGGGAGGAATGTGCCCATGACCATGTATAAAGTTGGCAGATGATGTTTCTACAAGTTGTATTTGTATGTTCTATAAGAATGTCTGGGTATGCAGTAGAGCTGACAAGGGACAAGTTTGAGGTGATGTCTTGGCCACAGTCAGCTATCCAGAGGGAGTGAATAGCTAGACCTGTGGGCTCAGGATCATGGTCCTAGGGTACATCAAACTCATTGTCATAACATACTACACAAAAACACTGTTCTACATCTTACTTTAGTGAGTTGTGACTGGGATCTTAAAAGCTTTCAAGCAACAATTTAGATGCAACAATGGGTCTCTCCTCATCCAGAGCAAAGAAGAATGAACAAAACCAAAGACACATGGAAACAATTAGTCTAAGGGACTGGTAGACCATGCAACCCTCAGCCTATATGACCATGAGAGCAGAAGAAATAGATGATTCCAGGCTACCATTGTCCGCCACTTAGAGGGTGATCTGTGTA
>NW_006921611.1:19960868-19970038 GCF_000298275.1 Orycteropus afer afer
TATACTATATATATATAATATATATATATATATATATACACATACACATAAAGATCAGGCTTGCTGGTGTGATAATGCCTGGTGAAATCCCTGAGACTATGGCCTCTAGCCACCCTCAGGTCTGGAATTGAACTCACTCCTGTGGCTTCCAGCCAAACAAAAGACAAGCATATGAGCTGAACATTTACATTAGATAGACGCTCCTTGGAGAGATCAATCATAGGAAAACAGAAGGGCAGTGCGTGCACAGGGAGACTGCTCAAGTGGCAGGAGTGCATGGGAGGGAAGGACACAGGGAAGAGGTAACTATGGGGAGGAAGTGGGAAGAGAGCTGTTACATTGTGGGAAATTGTAGTCAATGTCATGAGACAAAATGTGTATGAAATGCTGTATGGAAAATGAAATTGCTATGTAAGCTTTCACCCAAAATCACAATAAAAATTATTGTCAGAAGTATCCTGAACTGGTAACATTATCCATTTCATTTATAATGAGGAAATTGCGATCTGTAGGAAGCAGGTGACTTTCCCTAATAACAAATGACTAACAAGAAACTAGAAGTCAGACTGCCTAACTCCTAGTCTAGGTCTCACTTTGCCTTCAATCTTATTCCTGGAGTGTGCTTTAGTGGCTGCTGCCATGGAGATGCAGTATAATTAGCACTTTGCCATTGCTTCTGTTTGTCTGGGTAATGACATTTTATAGGGTCTTGCTTGACCTAGTTAGAGCTCACTGCACATCAGCACGTCCACTGTGTCTTCTCAGTCAGAGCACACCAACAGTCTCCACATTCAAGTCTGCTATCTCTGGGTAGTGCAGAGATGACATAAAGATAGGATTGATGAACTCTGACAGTCAACTGGCTTCTGATTAAACTATCCTTGCATTGTTGTTGTTGTCGTTAAGTGCCTTCGAGTCGGACCCAACTCATAGCGACCCCTCCTTGGGTTTCCAAGGCAGTATCAGTACGGAAGTAGATTGCCCCATCTTTCTTCCAAGGAGTGGCTGGTGGGTTTGAACCATCAGCCCTCTGGTTAGCAGTCAAGTGTCTTAGCCACTATGCTACCAAAGCTCCCCTATCCTTGCATAATGAGTATGAATCATTTTGTCTTTATTCTAAGGTAATATTGTCCATGTTAAGCTCCAAGGCCATATTTATTTTTCCAGAATGATCTTTGTCAAAGACAAAAATCACTTAACTTCCCTTTTCTCTTCCTCCCTGCTATAGTTGGGGTGACCATATAATTTATCATCCAAATGGTGACACTTGGAAGTGAAAGGGAGTGAAAGACTGAAGGGGGTGTTACATGGACAGGATGCCAGGCCAACAAGCCTTAAGTTAGGGGTACATGTAATATATTGTCACCCAACTGATTATCCTTCTTATTTAACCCTGATTCTTCCCAACATTCTGGTTGAGATTCCTGTCTTGACGAAGGAGGCACTTTTTGTGCCTCAATCACAGAAAAGCTACTCCCAGATGAGGAACAATCAGGACAAGAAAAATTCTTAGGGTAAAATATCTCATTGTCTGCATGAATGTCCTTTCAGAATAAATAGGAATGAACATAGGAAGCCAATCTCAGAGAGAGTGCTGGGGAGGAGAGAAGGAAATAACATGTTTCTGAACAGAGTCCCCAAAATATGGTACACTTGAATTAATGTTTCTCCCTTACTCTCCAAATACACAGATTCTGCTCAATTTTAAAACCCCATTCACATTCCTCTTCCTCTGTGATACCCACCCAAATCAGGGAAATCTCCCTTGTCAGATCTTTGTAGTTCTCACTCTTTGGAACAGAGTAGCTTATGATTTTACATGTAGTATGCTTTATTGAGCCAACTAGTCTTTTAACCTCCATTAAGAGAGCAGTGCTGTCTTGTATTTACTTTTTTCTTTAGACAGATAGATGATAGATAGATGGATATATATACATAGAGATGATAGATGTATGGATAGACAAATGGATTATATGTTGGATATATATGAATTTATCTTAAAATTATTAAGCAGAAATATTTCCAGAGTGTAAAAAGTCATTTATTTATACTGCATGATGGAATTTCTACTGTGGGTAATTTATAGACTAGGAAAAGATGGATTTCTGTGCTTTCCACATCTGGACTTTAGGTTTTGTGACCCGGAATTGTGACCATGTGCCCAAGGGACTTAATGGAGGCATTCTGACCTTGAGAGGTGAATAAACATCAAAAGAAAGTAAAACCATAGTTAAAGCATACCTATCAAACGGGTACGCTTTCCTGATATGGGTTACTCACTCTATTTACCAGTATGATTAAAATAGTAATGTCCTTCACTATTGTGTCATTAATACCCATTTCTGAAGCTTTTGAAAATTGATTTCTCTTGGACTTCAGTCCCTTAGGCAATCAACTGCTTTTCAAATTCTGTGGGTTCCTTTCTGGGGTTCTCTTGTTCAGTTAGCCAGAGAGAAGTCTTTCTCTTTCAAGCTTCCTGCCTCTTCCCAGCCTCCAGTTATAATGAATAATGCCTATACTTGCATTCCATCTTTAAAGCTTTCTTCCAAAACCAAGTTACTAATTAAAAAATATTTATACCTCCAAACATATGCATATGTACTGCCTCTCAGCATGTTGTTTTCATGAGCACCCTGATGCACACGCTGCTCTTTAAATGTCCCCATCATTCTAGCTCTCTGCTTTGTGCCTTGTCTGAATAGCTCACTGTAATCAATGTGTGTCAGAGCCCAGTTACCTTGGCTCCATCCATCTTCTCCAGTGGATCATTTGTCATGGGTAGGTGGTGCACTGTGGAAAATCATGATCGAACTGCCTTCATCCACACCTCCAGTGAGGGGAAATCTGGGTCAGTGAGGGCAGAAGAGCCTCAGAGATCCCAAGTAACATCCTTACTTACACAGCCTCATTAGAATAATCCAGCAGATTTTTAAACACATAGTTGGTGATGCTCCATGAATCAAGTAGCTGGTAGGGAAGTGGCCGTAAACTCCAATGCCTGTGACTCTAGCCTCCGCTCTCCTCTTTTTGATGTGCTTCTCCTCACTTAAAAGAATAGTTTTAATTAGCTCTAAAACAAAAGAGAAAGAGGTGTGTCCAGAGGTTAGAGAAAAGGAAGAATTCAGACAGAGAATATTGGAACAATTAAATCCATTGCTTCTCTTCCAATTTACAAATAGGCATCACCTGTTGAAAGTATGCTTGGATCACTCTATCCCTCCCCCTACAGCCTGATTAAGAATTCCAGGCAACAGCTAAGCTTTCCTGGACATGCATAAAGTAAACTCCCTGATCTGCAAGTTGATTCACTTAACATCTCCCCTAATAAAGCATGAAGTAAAGCTTTCCTGGCACATCTGTTCTATCACAGATCTCTAGTATAACCTATGAAAATAGAAGAGACAGAAACAAAATTAGCCCCTAATGTACTTACCATGTTTCTGTGAATGTGCTCAACATTTAAGACTTGGTCCTGACCGCTGAGATAGTGTTGAGATTATAGCTGCATTCACATGTAGAATTAATGATGTTGTTGTTGTTAGGTGCTGTCAAATAATTTCTGACTCATAGTGACCCAATGCACAGCAGAATAGAACACTGCCTGGTACCACACCAGCTCCATGATCCTTGCTATACTTGAACCCATGGATGCAACCACTGTGTCACTTTGAAGGCCTTCCCCTCTTTTGTCAACCCTCCACCTTACCAAGCATGACATCCTTCTGCAAGGAATGGTCCTTTCTGACAACATGAGCAAAATAGGTGAGACAAAGTCTGATTATTCTTGCTTCCAAGGATTCCAGCAGCACTTCTTCCAGGACAGACTTGTTCATTCATTTAACAGTCTGTGGCACTTGCAACATTCTTTGCCAAGACCACAACTCAAAAGCATGAACTCTTCTTCAGTCTTCCTTATTCATTATCCAGCTCTCACATGCATATGAGGTGATTGAAAATACCATGGTTTGTGTCAAAAGTACGTTAGTACTCAAGGAGACATGCTTGCTCTTCAGCACTTGAAAAAGGTCCTTTGCAGCTGATTTGCTCAGTGCTATACATCATCTGATGTCCTCATTGCTGCTTCCATTGGTGTTGATTGTAGAACCAAGAAATATGAAGTCTTTGACAACTTCAATCTTTTCTCCATTTATCGTGGTGCTGCTTATAGTTTAGGTCCAGTTGTGAGGATTTTTGTTTTCTTTATATTGGGACGTAATCCATACTGCAGACTATATTTTTCAATCTTCATCAGTAAGCGCTTCAAGTCATCCTCAGTTTCAGCAAGCAAAGTTGTGTCATCTGTGTATTGCTGGTTTTTAATGATTCTTCCTCCAATCCTGATGTCATGTTCTTCTTCATATAGTCCCACTTCTCGGATCATTTGCTCAGCATATGGATTGAATAAGTATGGTGAAAGATACAACCCTGACCCACTCTCTTCTTAATTTTAAACCATGCAGTGTCCCCTTGTTCTGTGCAGACGACAGGTTCCTCATGAGTACAATTAAGTGTACTGGAGTTCTGATTCTTCTCAATGTTAGCCATAATTTATTATGATCTACACAATTGAATGCTGTTGCATAGTCAATAAAACACAAGTAAACATCCTTCTGATATTCTTTGCTTTGAGCCAAGATTCATCTGACATCAGCAATGATATCCCTCATTCCACATCTTCTTCTGAATCCAGCTTGCCTTTCTGGAAGTTTTCTGTCAATATACTGCTGCAACCTTTTTTGAATTATCTCCAGTAAGGTTTTACTTGCATATGATATTAATGATATTGTTCAATAATTTCCACATTCTGTGAGATCACCTTTCTTTGGAATAGGTAGAAATATGGATCTCTTCCAGTCAGTTGGCTAGCCAAGTGAGTGCCTGCAGTGTGGCATCCATTTGTTGAAACATCTCAATGGGTATTCCGTCAGTTCCTGGAATGTTGTCTTTTGCCACTTCCTTCAGTGTGGCTTTGACTTCCTCCTTCAATACCATTGGTTCTTGATCATATGTCACCTCCTGAAATAGATGAACATCGAAAAATTCTTCCAGGTACAATGAGTCTGTGTATTCCTTCTGTCTTCTTTTGATGTTTCCTGCATCATTTAATATTTTGTCCATAGGATCTTTCAATATTGAAACTTGAAGCTTAAATTTTTTCCTCAGTTCTTTCAGCTTGAGAAATGCTGAACGTGTTCTTCCCTTTTGGTTTTCTAACTCCAGGTCTTTGCACATTTCATTATAATAATTGGCTTTGTCTTTTTGAACTGCTCTTTGAAACCTGTTCAGCTCTTTTATCTTGTCATTTCCTCCTTTTGCTTTAGCTACTCTTCATTCAAGGACAAGTTTCAGAGTCTCTTCTGACATCCATTTTGCTCTTTTCTTCCTTCCCTGTCTTTTTAATGACCTTTTGCTTTCTTCGTGGATGATGTTCTTGATGTCATACCACAATTCCTCTGGTTTTTGGTTATTGGTATTCAATGCTTCAAATCTATTTTTTAGATGGTCTCTGAATTCAGAAGGAATATATTCAAGGTCATATTTTGGCTCTCATGGACTTGTTTTAATTGCTTCAACTTCAACTTGAACATGTCTATGAACAGTTGATGGTCTGTTCCGCAATCAGCTCTTGGCCTGGTTTTGGCTGAAGATATTGAGCTTTTACATTGCCTCTTGCCATAGATGTAAGCAATCTGATTCCTGTGTACTCCATCTGGCAAAGTCCATGTGTGTAACCACTGTTTATGTTGTTGAAAAAGGGTATTTGCAATGAATAAGTCATTGGTCCTGAAAAATTCTATCATGTGATCTCCAGCATTATTTCAGTTCCCAAGGCCAAATATTCTAACTACCAGTAATTCTTATTTCTTTAAACTTTTGCATTCCAATCACCAGTGATAATTAACACATCTTGATTGCATGGTCACTGCAGAAGTTGATAAAAATCTTCAATTTCCTCATCTTTGGCTTCAGTGGTTGGTCCAAAATTTGAATAATAGTCATACTAACTGGTCTCCCTTGTAGGCATATGGATACTATCCTATCACTGACAGCATTGTACTTCAGCACAGATGTTGAAACATCCTTTGTGATGATGAATGCCACACCATTTCTCTTTAAACTGTCATTCCCGGCATAGTAGATCATATGGTTTTCTGATTCAAAATGGCCCAAACCAGTCTATTTCAGCTCACTAATGCCTAGGATATCAATCTTTATGTGCTACATTTCATTTTTGACAACTTCCAATTTTCCTAGATTCATACTTTGTATGTTCATGTTCCAATTATTAACGGATGTTTGCAGCTGTTGCTCCTCAACTTGAGTCATGCCGTGTTAGCAAATGGAGGTCCTGAAAGTTTTACTTTATCCATATCAGTAAGGCTGGTTCTACTCTGATGAGCCAGCTCTTTCCCAGTCATAGTTTGAGTGCCTTCTGACCTAAGGGGCTCATCATCCTGCATTGTATCAAACAATGTTTCCAGGCTATTCATAAAGTTGTCCAGTAATGTATCAGAGAGTGTTCCTCTGTTATTCATAAGGTTTCCCTGGGCCAATTATTTGAGAAGTGGAAAACCTCTTCAGTCTTCAGACTTTTCTTCAGAGTCTGTCTCAGTCTGTAAGCTACATTGAAACCTGTGCACCATGTGCAATCCTGCTGGCATTTGAAACACAGGTGGCAAAGCCTCCAGCCTCACAGCAACACACAAACCACCACAGTACAACAAACTGACAGACAAGTTTGTCTCCCTTAGCTGTTCAAAACTTCTCTGCCCACCCCTTACCTGTATCCTGCCACCATGGGCTCTGATTTCCCTCTTTTTTGCCTTTGGGTGGGGGCTGTCTCCCTCCCCTTACCTGGATCCTCCTGCCTTATTGGGCCCTGCTTTCCCTCCTTCCTGCCTTTTGAGTGGGGGCTATCTCCCTCCCCTTACCTGGATCCTACCACCTTATTGGCACGGGCTTTCCCCCCTTCCATGATGAAGTTGTTTACTTCATTTCTTAAGATTTACTGACTGCTTATTCTAGGACAAGCATTGGGTTATGTACTGAGGACATTCTTGAAGAGTTCTGAGTCTAATGGATGGAAAAGAAAATTAGTAAAGAGGACATTACTGGAGGAGTTCAAAATGGAGTCGAGGCAGTGAACAGCACACTTTATCCCTCTGGCATCTAAGGTCTTGGAAAACTAGCCACAACAGTTTAAATTAGGAATTTCAGTGCTCTGAACAGCTCACAGATTCAGAGTACATCAAACACGGAGGAGCAGAATTAGAGGAAAAGCACAGGGAGATTATTTGGGAAAGAGCTACTGGAGGAGGACAGACAGGCCTCGAAGAGAGGCATTGGAAACTCTTCTGGAGCAGTCTCTGTGTGCTGGCCTAGGGCACCCACCTGAAATCCCCGAGCCAAAAGGGAGGATGCCTTATAACAGCTTATCAGCGACCACTCTAATATTCTGGTGGGCAGCGGCAGAGACCTGTCTCCAGAAGCTGATCTTGATTTTTTTTTTGGAGGTAATTTGGGTCTCCTGGGTGCTGGCTGCAGGCACGGACACCTCTGCTGAGATTCAGAGGAAAACTTACTGTTGCGACAGGAAAGGTAGCTCCCTCCCCTCCCAGTGGGTCACAGAGTAGACTGGGGTCAGACTGGGAGACATCGTGCTTTTCTTTGTCACAGAGATCAGGATCTCAGGTCACTAGCAGGTACTCCCCCAACCCACAGCTGAAACTGCGCACATCTTTGGTGCGCCGCAGCTGGGCGGTATCACAAAAAACTTCAGAGCTGGCCATTAGCAATCTGGTGGGATTATTTCAGTACTGCAGGTAGACAGATAGGGAGAGGGAAGAAACCACACTCCTGGGATTTTTGCCTTGGAAACATTCTTTAGCGCTGTGGGGCCATGGAGGCGGGATCTTTGAGTGTGCCTGAAATTGGTGGAGATTTGTGATGCTTTAACAATAAGAATCTTTCCTGAGGTTGAGCTGCAGTCTTGCAAATAAATATGTCATCAAAAATAGCCTGCTCAAAGCCCTAGAAACCGACCCTAGCAACACCAAGCTTTCCTTTTCACTCCCACCTTCTCCACCAATATCTTCACTCACCCAATAGAAGAAAACATATTCAGCCAATTACCAAAAAACCTCCACTTCAAATTCTAAACCCTCTTTACAACAAACAGAAACACATATTCACACTACACACAGGGATTCTACCACCACAAAGAAAACAGCAGAGAGACCAAACACATTTGAATCAATAATAATAATAAAAAAAGACACCAGTTTCACCTTTTCAAATATTAAACCATAAAACCAAGACAAAACAAATCAACATGTAACCAACAGCTAGTGACAACATAAAGAGACAGTGCTCTAACAGATTCCAGGGACTTAAAAAGAGGTTCTGCTTTCCAGTAACTGCAACAACTCTCCAGAAGTGCACTGCACAACTGAAAAGGTCCTAGTCTACACCTTTTTTTTTTTTTCCCCCTCTTTCTTTCATGGTTAACCCTATCCCTTGTTGGTTTTTGTTTTGTTTTATTTTATTTTATTTTGTTCTGTTTTTGCTTTTATTTTCTTTTGTATTGTTGGTTTGATCCATTGTTTGTTTTCTTTATTCATTATTCTCCTTCTCTACCTTTTTACTCTCAGTGACCTATCCCCAGATATTGCAGATTTATCTGTTTTCTTCTTCACACACATCCCCTTTTTCTTCTTTTGGGTTACTGTTCCTGTGTGATTTCAGGGTGTATTTCTTGTCCATGTTCTTATAGCTTTTTTGATGGTTATTCAATTGTAATTTTTGCTTAACTGACTGGGACACAGCAACGGTCCTCATAAGATACAAGTACACCCACACCTCCTGCAACTTCACTTACTGGGCAAGATCCAGCACCTCTTTCTCCACCAATGGGCCAATGATTAAAAAAAAAAAAAAAAACACCAAGAAGACCCTGAATCACTCTTGCTACTCAGAAACAATTAACAGAGATCTTAATAAAATACCACAATGCTTCAGAAACAACAGACCATCACAGTCCACACAAAGAAGCAAGATAAAGTGGTAGAAACAAGAGAACAGGATACAGACCCAGAACACATCCCTGAGGAAGAAGCAGCATTGGAACTCTCTGAGAAGGAATTCAAAAGAATTATATTTAGGTATCTTCA